>NW_028270188.1:19350392-19662326 GCF_037043375.1 Chiloscyllium plagiosum
AGTCTGGGTGGGTTGCTCTTCGGAGGGTTGGTGTGGACTGGTTGGGCCGAAGGGCCTGTTTCCACACTGTAGGATATCTAATCTAATCAATGAGTCTTTCTCGGAGCCTCCGGGGTGTTGATGAATCCTTTCGCCACCTCCCAAGCTTTCCTTCCTGGTCAGACCCACATTGTTTTTTTCCCCAATTTGGAAGCTCTTATTTATTTCCCCCACTCCGATCTCTGATGAGAACCATCCTGCACACACTGGCCAAATCATATCTGGTTGAACTAAAATGAAACAGATTAGAACTCTAATTACAGGCCCACCCCTGTCCCTCTCCATAACATTCCTGAATCTTCACAAGAGTTCGATACCTTTCTTCAAAATGCTTCCCCATTGATACTTTGACCACTCGTCAGGATACCAGGGGAGGGGCCATTTCCCTGGGTCCTGCTTTCAGAGGGAGGAACTGCCAATGACAGATTAATCCCACACACCCACAGCCTCCCTGGCACTGACCCATTTTGCACATACGCCAACAATTGCCCAGCACTGCGCCCGTGCACTAGTCTCCCCTCCTACAGTACATGCTCCAGATCACACAGAAGCTTGGGTGATTGACAGCAGTTGCAGCCCAATAGGGTTATAGGGGCGTGGCTGGAGGACTGGGACAATGGGATTGTAAACGATGAATGAATGTGGAGGACACTGGGGGATGGACAGGTCAGTGAGGGACAGGATCAGTGCAGCAGCAGGAGGGGATCCTGGACAAACTGAGAAATGGGAGAGGCTGACAGGAGAGAAACTACAGGAAGGTTCTGTTGAGACTCAGGCAGGGACAGCTGGGAGACAGTATGGCCTGGTGGCTTGGGCATGTTTTCTAATCAGCCTCTTCAAAGATGGTGTTACTCAACTCTGAATCCGATCCTCCTGGTCCAGAGGTAAGGACACTACCACCATTTCTTGGTGGGCTTGTGGAAAGAAGGGATGATGTTCTCAATCTCACTCACATGGAAACACCATGAGCTCCTCCCACTTACTGTCTACGGTGGGGATGGAGGAGACAGAGCAGGTGGGTGGGGGTTAGGGATATAGGGCCTGCCATTCAGAAGGAACTCACCTGTGTTGGCGATATTAACAAGACTCAATACACAGTCACTAACATAAAGCTGATGTACGTGAACTTTATCCAGATTATTAACATCTATAACTGGACGACGCAGAGTTACTGAGTTAAATCCTGGATATTATTAACAGCTTTGTGTGTGAGACATCACATCTCATGAACTTGAGTTAGTTTTTTTTGAAGAAGTAACAACAAGGATTGATGAGGGCAGAGCAGTGGTCATGATCTGCATGGCCTTCAGTCAGGCGTTTGACAAGATTCCCCATGGGAGACTGTTTAGCAAGGTTAGATCTCATGGAATACAGGGAGAACGAGCCATTTGGATACAGAAATGGCTCAAAGGTCGAAGACAGAGGGTGGTGGTTGAGGGGTGCTTTTCAGGCTGGAGACCTGTGACCAGTGGAGTGTCACAAGGATCGGTGCTGCATCGACTACTTTTCGTCATTTATATCATTGACTTGGATGTGAACATAAGAGATATTGTTAGTAAGTTTGCAGATGGCACCAAAATTGGAGTTGGAGTGGACAATGAAAAAGATTACCTCAGAGTCCAAGGCATTTGGATCACATGGGCAAATGGACCGAGGAGTTCAGTTTAGAAAAATGTGAGGTGCTGCATTTTGGAAAAGCAAACCTTTGCAGGACGTATACAGTTAATAGTAAATTCCTGGTGAGTGCTGCTGAACAGAGACCTTGGAGTGCAGGTTCATAGTTCCTTGAAAGTAAAGTCGCAGGTAGATAGGACAGTGAAGGCGGCAATGGTCTGCTTGCCTTTATTGGTCAGTGTGTTTAGTATAGGGGTTGGGAGGTCATATTGTGGCTGTACAGGACATTGATTAGGCAACCTTTGGAATATTCCATGAAATTCTGGTCTCCTTCCGATCAGAAGGATGTTCTCAAACTTGAAAGAAGTCAGAAAAGAATTAGAAGGATGTTGCCAGGGTTGGATAGGCTGTTTTTCCGAGAGTGTCGGAGGCTGAGGGGTGACCTCTTAGAGATTTATAAAATCAGGCCGGACATGGATAGGTTAAACAGACGAGGTATTTTCCCTGTGGTGAGGGAGTACAGACCCAGGGAATAGGGAGATGAGGGTAGGCAGGGATGGGGTGGCAGAGGGTGGGGAGACAGAGAGGCTGGCAGGATAGAGAGGGTTCCACAGAGACGGGTGGGGACAGAGAAGGGGGAAAAAGAGAGATGGGGAACAGACAGTGGGGATAGAGGAAGCGAAGGGGACAGGTGCGGGGGCACAGACAGACAGATGGGGATAGATAGAGAGGGGGAGACGGGGGAACAAACAGACAGGGGAGACAGACAGAGGGGGAAGATGGAGAGAATTTTTACAGATCAAAATTCAACCCTGTTGCTGTTTTCTCTCCATTCCCTTCAATCCCTCTGAAGGGCTCAGAACAACTGCATAGTTCCTGCAAAGTAGAGTTTCAGGGAGATCATTTGTTGACGTTTGGTATGGTGACCATTATTGGTTAGGGCACTGATTAATAAATGGACTTGTTTCAATTCCACTGTCTGTGTGGTGTTTGCACGTTCTCCCAGTGTGTGTCTGCGTGGGCTTCCTCTGGGTGCTCTGGTTTCCTCCCTCAATCCAAAGACTTGCAGGTAAGGTGGATTCGCTGTGGGAAATGAGAGGTTACATGGGTTGGGTGGGATGCTATTCCGTTGATTGGTCTGGTCTCATGGGCCGAATGGCCTGTTTTCACGCTGTAGGGATTCTGTCACTGAGTATATGAGTTATGAGGTCACGTTGTGGCTGTATAGGGCATTGGTGAGGCCAGTTTTAGAATACTACATTCAATTCTAGTCTACCTGATTTCAGAAAGATGATACCACAATAGGACTCAACCTCAATGACAAGTTCCTGGGAAGTGTGCATGAACAAACAGACCGTGCAGTGTGGGTTGATAGTTCCTTGAAAGTGGGGTTGAAGGTAGACAGGTCAGTGAAGGTGGTGTTTGGTATGCTAGCTATTATTGGGCAGTGCATTGAGGATAGGAGTTGGGAGATCATGTTTCGGTTGTACAGTTTTTTGGCTCAGCCACTTTTGGAATTTCCATACTGCTTTCAATTCCAGTCTCCTTGCTATAGGATGGATGTTGGGAGACTTGAAAGAGTTCAGAAAAGATTTACAATGGTGTTGCCAGTATTGGAACATTTGAACCATAGGGAGAGGCTGAATAGGCTGAGGCTATTTTCTCTGGAGCACTGGATGCTTGAGGTGGCATTGTAGAACTTTATAAAATTATGAGGAGCAACGATAGGGTGACTAGTCATGGTTTCTTTTTTTCCCCAGGTAGGGGAGACGAAGAGTAGAAAGCATGTGTTTAACATGAGAGGGGAAAGACTTCAAGGAGTTTGGAGGTTTTGGAGAGGGTGAAAACAGGTTTACTAGGATGAATATTGGATTGGGAGAGGTTGGAAAAACATAGATTTTTGTCTTTGGCAAGTCAGTAGCTGCGGGGTAACCCGAGGGGCAGAGAGTGAATAATGTGAATCTTTTTTCCAAGGTGAAAGTGACAAATTCTAGAGCCACACATTTAAGAGGAGAGGGGGCAGGTTAAAGGAAATGAAAACCAAAACAACCGCAGATGCTGTAAACCAGAAAGAGAAGCAAAGGTTTCTGAAAAAGCTCAGCAAGTCCAGCAGCATCTGAGAAGAGAAATTAGAGTTAACGTTTCTGAGAAAGGGTGACCGGTCCCGAAACATTAACTGATTTTTCTTCACAGATGCTGCATGACCTGCTGGGCATTTCCAACAATATCTGTGCAAGTTTAAAGGGAGATATGTCAGGTAAGTTTCTTAAGCAGAAGGTGGTAGTTGACTAGAATGTACTCTTCTGGGAGATGGTAAAAGCAGAAACAATCACAACGTTTTTGAGGTATTTGGGCAGACACATAAGCAGGCATGAGTTGGCAGGGATATGGATCATGTACAGGCAGATGGAATTCGTTTGGAATGGCATCATGATCCGCACAGACATGGTGGGCCGATTATTCTGGTGCTAACTGTTAGACTTTCCAAAGGGAATAATGCCTTTTGAAGAAGTAACAAAGGATTGATGAGGGCAGAGCGGTGGACATGATCTACGTGGATTCAGTAAGGTGTTCCGCAAGGCTCTTCAAGGGAGACTGGTTAGCAAGGTTAGATCTCATGGAATACAGAGGAAACCAGCCATTTGGATACAGAACTGACTCAAAGGTAGAAGACAGAGTGGTGGAGGGCTGTTTTGCAGACTTGAGGCCTGTGACCAGTGGAGTGTCACAACGATCGCTGCTTGATCCACTACTTTTCATCATTTATATAAATGAATGGGATGCGAACATAGGAGGTATGGTTAGTAAGTTTGCAGATCACACCAACATTGGAGGTGTAGTGGACAGTGAAAAATATTACCTCAGAGTAAAATGGGAACTTGATCAGATGGACGACTGGGCTGAGGAGTGGCAGATGGAGTTTTATTTAGAAAAATGTGAGGTAATGCAGTTGGCACTTATACACTTAATGATAAGGTCCTCGGGAGCATTGCTGAACAAAGACACCTCAGAGTGCAGATTCATAGCTTCTTGAAAGTGGAGTCGCAGGTAGATAGAATATTGAAGGCGGCGTTTGGTATGCTTTCCCTTATTGGTCAGAGCATTGAGTACAAGTGTTAGGAGATCATATTGCGGCTGCACGGGATATTGCTTAGGCCACTGTTGGAATAATCCATACAATTCCGGTTTCCTTCCTATCAAAACAATATTGTGAAACTTGAAAGGGGTCAGAAAAGAATTTCAAGGATGTTGCCAGGACTGGAGGATTTGAGCTACCGGGAGAAGTTGAATAGGCTGTGTTCCCTGGAGCGTCAGAGGCTGATGGGTGACCTTGTAGAGGTTTATAAAATCATGAGGGGCATGGATAGTGGAAATACACAAGTTCAGATAGCTGTCATAGTCTCATGGGCCGAATGGCCTGCTTCCACACTGTAAGGATTTGGTCAATGAGTAAAGGGGTTAGTTACAGTTGTGGCTGTACTGGGCATTGTTGAGGCCAGTTTTAGAATATTACATTTAATTATATTCTCCCTGATTTCGGAAAGAATATTACCACAATAGGACTCAACCTCATAATGACAAGTTCCTGGGAAGTGTGCACGAACAAATACACTGTGCAGTGTGGGTTGATAATTCCTTGAAAGTTGGGTTGAAGATAGATAGGTCGGTGAAAGTGGTGTTTGGTATGCTAGCAGTTATTGGGCAGTGCATTGAGTATAGGAGTTGGGAGATCATGGTTCGGTTGTACAGTTTATTAGCTCGGCCACTTTTGGAATCCCCAGACTGCTTTCAATTCTGGTCTCCCTGCTACAGGAAAGATGTTAGGAAACCTGAAAAAGTTCAGCAAAGATTTACAAGGGTGTTGCCAGTATTGGAACATTTGAAACATAGGGAGGGGCGGAGGCTATTTTCCCTGTAGCAGGAGATGCTGTGGGATGGCATTATACAACTTTACAAAGTTGTGAGGAGCAACAACAGGTTGACTAGTCAGTTTCTTTTTTCCCAGAATAGGGGAGTCCAAAAGCAGAGGGCATAGGTTTAACGTGAGAGGGGAAAGACTTCAAGGGGACCCTAGGAACAACTTGCTTGCTAAATGTATAAATGAGCTGGTTGGCATGGACGATTAGGACAGAGGGTCTGTTTCCATTATGTGCATCTCGATGACTCTGTTTTACAAAACTTGAGCAGGATTTCAGAAAATATCTGCAAGGCTATTGTTAGGACTGTAGAGTTGGGGCTTTTTCCCTAGAGCGTCAGAGACTGAGGGGTTACCTTACGGAGAAGCACTGACAAGGTGAATAGCCAAGGTCTTTGTTTCCACCCAGTGTCGGGGTTTCAAAACTACAGGGCATTGGGTTTTAGGTGAGAGGCGAAAGGTTTCAAATGGACCTGAGGGCCAAACGGTTCACTCAGAGGTTGGTGAGCGTATGGAATGAGATGCTTTCGGAATGATGAACGCAGGCCAAATTAAATTTAAAAGGCATCTGGAGGGGTACATGAATAGGAAGTGTTCAGAGTGATATAGGCCAACTCTCCCAAATGGAGCTGGATCAGTTTAGGTTATCTGGTCGACATGGAGAGTTGGACTGAAGGGTCTATTTCCGTGCTGGATGACTCTCTGACTCTAAGTGCCTCAGCAAAATGGTGGAAATCCACAATAAAAACAAAAAGCGCTGGAGATCCTCAGCAGGTCTGGCAGCACCGGAAATGGTGACAGATGCAGGAAACATTGCAGCCTTGAAGAAGTGTTTAGATGATCACACCAAGCACTACAATAACGATTACACGGTGAGTGCCAGAACGTGGGACGGGAATAAATAGGTGCTTGATGACCAGCATGAATACGATGGGGCTGGAAAGCTGACTTTCTGGGTCAGGACTATTTATCAGGACTGACAAAGGGTCCTGATCTAAAACATCAACTTCCCTGCTCCTCTGATACTGCCTGACCTGCTGCACCTCCCCAGGTCCACATAGTATAGATTCTGACTTCCAGCAATGCCCCATCTTATCCATACTGGTCATTGTGTTCAGGTCAGGCAGCATCAGTCGTGCTTGGTGTGACCATCTAAACACTTCTTCAAGTGCACTATCTACCAGCGCCTCTACTTTCGAGGAATTATTAATCTGCACTGCAAGGTCTCTTTGTTCAGCAACACTCGCCAGGACCTGACCATTATGTGTATCAGTCCTGCTAAGCTTTGCTTTTCGAAAATGCAGCACCTTACATTTATCTAAATTAAACTCCATCTGCCACTCCTCAGCCTTTTTGCCCATCAAGATCCCAATGTAATCCGAGGTAACATTCTCCATTGTCCGCTACAACTTCAATTTTGGTTTAATCTGCCAACTTACTAACTATACCTCCTATGTTCACATCCAAATCATTGATAGAAATGACAAAAAGCAGAGGTCACAGCACCGATCCTTGTGGCACTCCAGTGATCACAGGCCTCCAGTCGAAAAAACAATCTTCCACCACCACCCTCTGTCTTCTAACTTTGAGCCAGTTCTGTATATAAATGGCTAGTTCTCCCTGTATTCTGAGAGATCTAACCTTGCTAATCAGTCTCCCATGGGGAACCTTGTCGAACGCCTTACTGAAGTCCACACAGATGACATTTACCGCTCTGCCCTCAACAATCCACTTTGTTACTTATTCAAAAACAGCTCAATCAAGTACGTGACACATGAATTCCCACGCACAAAGCCATGCCGAATATCCATAATCATACAACATAGTCAAGTACAGCACAGAACAGGCCCTTATGTCCACGATGTTGTACCGAGATTTAATCCTAAGGTAAAACATAGTAACTTAACCTACGCACCCCTCAACTCACTGCTATCCATGTGCATGTCCTACAGTTGCATGAATGTCCCCAATGACTTCGCTTCCACCACCACCGCTGGTAACGCATTCCATGCATTCACAACTCTGTGTAACAAACCTACCTCAGACGCGTCCTTTATACCTTCCTCCTAATATCTTCATAGTATGACTTCTCATACAAGTCAATCCTGCCCTGGGGAAAAGTCTCTGGCTATTGACAATATCTATTCCTGTCATTATTTTGTACACATTATCCTCGATCAGGTCTCCTCTCTTCCTCTTTCTCTCCAGAGAGAAATGTCCGAGCTTATTCAAACGTTCTTCATACAGGAAGCCATCCAGTCCAGGAAGTATGCTAGTAAGCCTTGTTTGCACCCTCTCCAAAGCCTCTGTACATTTCCTATAATATTGAGACCAGGACTGGACACAAAACTCCAAGTGTGGTCTCACCTGGGACTTGTAGAGCTGTAGAAAAACCTCACGGCTCTTAAACTCTATACCCATGTTAATCAAACACAAACAACCACTTGCTTTGTTAACAACCCTATCTACTTGGTTCGCAACTTTGAGGGATTTATGTACTTGGACACCCAGATCCCTCTGTTCCTCCACACTGCTAAGAATCCTGTCTTTAATTCTATATTCAGCATTCAAGTTCGCATTTATCCAGGTTGAACTCATCTGCCATTTCTCAGCCCAGCTCTCCATCCTGTCTATGTCGCGCTGCAGCCTGGAGTAGCCCTTTATATTATCGGCAACACTTCCAATCTTTGTGTCATCGGCAAATTTCTAACCTAGCCATAAACCTCCTCATCCAAGTCATTTATAAAAACTACAGAGGCCCAAGAACAGAGCTCTGCGGGACCCCACTCAAAACTGTCCTCCAGGCTTTCATCTACAACCACTGTCTGCCTTCTGTCAGCCAGCCAATTCTGAATCCAGATAGCCAAATCTCCCTGTATCCCATACTTCCTGACTTTATGAATGAGCCTACCATGGGGAACCCTAACAAATGCATTGATGAATTCCATTTATACCACATCCACTGTTCTACATTCGTCGACTTATCTTGATACCTCCTCAAAGAACTCAATAATCACACTATGATTTGACAAATTGTCATAAATCCTATCCCTCAGAATTATTTCCACAACTTTGTTGACAACAGATGTAAGACGAAGTGGTCTGTAATTGCCACCAATTTCCCTATTTCCCTTCTTGAAAAGAGGAACGTTTGCCTCCTTCTAATTCTCCGGTATGACTCCTGTAGAGATTGAAGAGGCAAATATCCTTGCCAGCGGCTTAGCAACCTCTTTTCTCGCTTCCTGGAGCAGCCTAGGATAAATCTGGTCTGGCATGGGGACTTATCAATCTTAATGTTTTCCAAAATTTCCAGCACATCAATTTCATCAATCTTGACCTGTCCTTGCTTTTCCAAATACATGTAAATCCTGTCCCTCAGGGATCCCTCCAACAACTTGTCTAGCACCGACGTCAGGGTCACGCATCTGTAGTTCCCGGGCTTGTCCAAACCGCCTTCCTTAAACAGTAGCACCATATTAACCAACCCCCAGTCTTCTGGCACCTCAGCTGTGACTATCAATAACACAAAAATCTCAGCAAGGGGCCCAGCAATCACTTCCTTAGCTTCCTACAGAATTTTAGGGTACACCTAACAGATCCTGGGGATTTATCCACCTTTATACGTTTCAAGACATCCAGTACCACATTCTGTGTAACATGGACATTTTTCAAGATGTCACCATCTACTTCCCGACATTTTATAACTCCCATGTCCTTCTCCACAGTAAACACTGATGCCAAATACTCGTTTAGTCGCTCGCCCTCCAACACCCCCATTGCCTGCAACTCCACACATAGGCCGCCTTGCTGATCTTTGTGGAGCCCTATTCTCTTTCTAGTAACCCTTTTGTTCTTAATGTATTTATAAAAAATCCTTTGGATTATCCTTAACCCTATTCGCCAAAGCTGCGTCCTGTGCCCTTTTTGCCCTCCTGATTTCCCTCTTCAGTATTCTCCTACTGCTTTTATACTCGAAGGATGTTTTGGATTGGAATAAATGCAAAATATTACATCTTGATAAAAAAAAGGCAGGATTTACACTCATGAAAAGTCAGGCCATGAGAAGTGATATGGAACAAAGAGACCTCCGTGTTCAGATTTTTGAAGTATGTGTCACATGTAGACAGGGCGGTTCAAAATGTGTTTAGCACATTTATCCTCAT
This sequence comes from Chiloscyllium plagiosum, assembly GCF_037043375.1. NCBI lineage: Eukaryota > Metazoa > Chordata > Chondrichthyes > Orectolobiformes > Hemiscylliidae > Chiloscyllium > Chiloscyllium plagiosum. The sequence continues at coordinate 19,360,125 of NW_028270188.1, forward strand.
TGCTCAGACCTCAGAGGATAGGAGTTGGGACGTTATGTTGAGGTTGTACAGGATGTTGGGGAGGCCTCTTCTGGAATACTGTGCCCAGTTCTGGTTGTGCTATCATGGGAATGATATTATGAAGATGGAGCGGGTTCAGAAGAGTTTTACCAGGAGGTTGATGGGAATGGATGGTTTGAATTTTAAGCAGAATCCGGATAGGCTGGGTCTTCTTTCACTGGAGCGTAGGAGGCTGAGGGGTGACCTTATTAGAGATTTATAAAGTCCTGAAGACTATCAGTAATGTGAACAGTAGGTGCCCTTTCCAGGAGGGGTCGCGATTCAAGAGTGGGTACATATTTTAAAGTGAGAGAAGGAAGGCTTTAAACGAAGTTTGGCATTTTATTTTTTGTTTTTGCATAGAGAGTGGTTCACGTGTGGAATAAACTTGCAGAGGAAGTGGTAGCTGAGAATGCAATTACAATTCCAGGGTGGCACAGTGGCTCAATGGCTAGCAGGGCTGCCGCACAGCACCAGGGATACAGGTTCAATTCCTGTATTGGGTGGCTGTCCATACGGAGTTTGGATATTCCTCCCCATGTCAACGTGTGTTCCTCCAGGTGCTCCCGTTTCTTCCCACAAACCACAGATATACAGGGGAGGTAAACTGGCCGTACTAAATTGCCCATAGTGTTCAGGGATGATTAGGATTAATGAAATAGTCAGGGGTAAATGTAGAGTAAAAAGGTAGGGGAATGGGATTCTAAAGAGGAAAAAACATTTGGACACATATATCAATAGGGAATGCTAGGATGGATTTGGACCAAGTGGAGGCAGATGCGATTAGTTCAGTTCAAAATTATGGTCAACATGGAGTGGTTGAACCACATGGTCTGTGTCAATGCTGTATAACTTTATGACTCTAACGCTCGCTACCTCCTTAAATTCCTCTATGCTCGGAACTATCCCTGTCAATGCCACCTCATCCAGCCTTACAACTCTTCCATATCTCAATAATTCCTCTCCAGCCTCAAAACCCAAAAATCTCTATTACAAATATCTATCTCTGTAACATCCTCCATCCTCACAATCCTTTCCAACTTTCATGTCCTCCAGCTTCATTATCTTCCCTATTTCTAATCCCCTCCACTCTCTCAAAACTTTGCTATATGTGCCTTTCTTTATTTCCTGCCTTCAGGACGCCCAAATTTTATTTCTAACTTGATGGCCCTTTCTGATTCCTGAGCTGAGCTTCTGAATGTCCTCTTAAAACTCTCCGTCTCATTTTCCTCCCAAAAACAATCGACCAACCAAGTGTCATCTATTCTCGTATCACCTTTTCTGACCTGATGTCCAATGGAGCCTGTCATATTCCTATAATAAACATCTCAGCGGTATACAGAACAGAAAAAGACTCTGGTGATCCATCTGTGAGAAATAAAACTACCACCGAACTATCCTGATCTATTTTCCAGTACTTGTGGAAAAGTGCCATCTATCATGGCATCGCAAGTGCACACTAAATACCTCTTAAATACAACCGGGATTTCTGTGTCTCCCACCATAACAGACAGTGAGGTTTAGTGCAACTGTTGCTCTATGACGACATCACCCACAGGAACACAGAGCAGCTGTGCAAACCAGAGGTCGCCCACACATTGGGAAGGATGGCAGGGTCCCTGAGAGGGGGCACAGGAGATTTACTAGGATGGTACAAGGAATGGGGGATTTTAGTTGCAGGGACATGAGTGTTAATGGTACATATCAAGAATATCCATCTACAATAGATGGACTCTCCTTTCCAACCTCTCCCCTTGCCTGGGCTGGGTAACCTTCAGGTTAAACCCACCACCAGTCATTTCTCCCTCATGAGAGAGCAGCACTAAGGTCTGGTAGGACAATGCTGACTTTACCTTTTACACAGTGATGCCACTGTGCCTCGGGAGTGGAGAGAGGGAATGCTGAAGGTGGTGGATGGGACACCACTCAGGCACAATGCCTTGTGCTGGAGGATGTTCACTTTCTTTAATAGTGTTGGGGGCTGCACCGATGCATGCAAGTGGAGAATGTTCCAACACAATCCTGATGTGTACCTTATAGAGAGCAAACAGAATCAGGCGTTTGGAGAAACTGAGATTGTTCTCCTTGTAGCAGAGGAAATTGTGGGTGCACTGTGACAGAGGGGTTTACAGAAATTATACATTCGAATAATCAACCTTACACTCATCAGCTCATCATAAACTGTTGACAAGACATATATGGAAGACTTGGGGGATATCTATTGACAGGATGGTTTGATTCAAAGGAGAACTTTTATGCATCAAATAGGAATGAGCTGGAACACAATACTCACAACTAAACGCAAATACCCAGGTCCCGATGAATTGAGTAATTCTGAGAGAGTTTGGTGCTACAAATACTGAGTAAACCATCTGAATGTCCACCTGTAATATAAGTTTATCAAGTCCGCCACTGTCAGATCAGGTTAGAAACTCACACCATCCCCTCCTCTTGTCCCAGGATGACTGTGACACATTACCCCTTGTGGAGACCAGCAGTCAATTCAGAGGGAAATCTATCTGGGTTTCTATGAGTTTCCACCTTGGGACTTCATGTGACTAAACAGAGTAGATCTTTGACACGTGGGACAGAACTTTCCAAGTGTTAGTGAGATTTGGAGAGCAGGATTTGCTTCGTCTTCTTTCCTTCCGTGCTGCCGTGTGCCTCATCAGTAAGACATGGGGCGTGAAAGGCTCATGCAGCTTGATGGGCAAGTTGTCACCATTCTGACCAAATGGGCAGTAAGCTCCTCCCAGGCATTCCATAGAGTATCCCGTAAAAGACAGCAACTCTGCATGCGTCCCACTGCCCAGTGTTCCCAGGAAAAGTTTGGAAGAATGATGGGGGAAATCTCCTAGAAAAGGCAGAACAGTAGAGTTCCAAAAGGATTATAAACAGTTTACGGAGAGGGATTCATTGGAGAAGTGGACAACAAGTTGGCAAATGAAGTATAACTTGGGATAATGTGACGTTGTTCATTTTGGAGGAAATAATAAAAGAACAGAGTACTATTTAATTGGTGGAAACTGTAGAAAGCTGCACCATAAAGGGACCAAGAGGTAAATGTGCAGGAAACAAAGCAGGCTCGCACAAAGTTACAACAGGTCATCAGGAAGGGAAATGGAATATTGTTCCTGATTTCAAAGGATTTGCAATATAAGAGTTTGAAGTATATACCTGAGAACAACTTTATATAGTGCGAGTGAGACCACATCTGGAGTAATGAGAGAAGTTTTGGTCCCTTTATTTAAGGTAATACATCACTTCATTGGAAGCATTCAGAGAAGATTGACTGGGATGATCCCTGGTTTGAAGGGATTCTCTTTTAAGAAAAGGCTGAAGAAGTCAGGACTCTACTCATACGATTTGGGAAGAATGAGAAGTGAACTCTTTCAAACATATAGGCTTCCTAAGGGGTTTGACAAGGTAAATACCGAGAGGATGTATCCCATCATGAGGAAACCTAGAACTCGAATCTGGGTCAGTCACGGTATCAAGGGTTCTGTTTTAGTTTTGTCAACTTTAATGCAACACAGAGATGGCAAGGGGTTTCAGTAGCAATGGAGCTGGGGCGAGGGGGAGGCAAGCAACATTTTACAGATTGGAATTCCTGTGTTTGTGATTGTGTAGATGTCTGATCAGAAGGTCACCTTGGGTTCAGAATATTAGAGCAATATTGTGAAGTGTATAGTTCTGCCTCAGTTCCCAGCGAGAGGGAGGGGCTCAGCAGTAAGGGAAAAGAATTTGTAACAGCAACTGAAGGCAATGGGTTTAACCATTGCAATGTTTCATTGGAGGAAATTGCAGCTAATCGAGTAGTGGGAGTGTGGTAAGCAGTTTGATAACAGAATAACAGTGGAGAAATGGAGAGGAATGATGGGGAGGGAGAGCTGAACATTGTCAGTGTTCATGTGAAACCTAACACTGTGCTTTTGGACAATGTCACCTCCTGGCAGTATGTAGGTGAGATACAGGAGGGGCCAAAGATAGATCCTTGAGGGACACCAAATACAAGAAATTCAGAAAGGAAATGGAGAGTGAAGATGGAGCAGGATTTTCCAACAACCTTGAAGTCAAATATTAGTTAGTAGCAGTATGGGTGAGCTGGACATAACCAGAAAAGACAGACAAAACAAGGAACAATATCTGTGAATTGGTGAGGGGGATTGATGATGATGATGATGATGAGGAGGAGGAGGAGGAGCCTGACTCCAAAACTGCTATTTCTACATTAGTGACATCACCCAACCTCACCCTAGTCTCAGCTCATTTACTGAAATACTTGTCCATCCCTGTGTTATCTCCAAACTTCATGATCCAAACACACTCCTGGCCAGCATCCTACATTCATGTAATCTCACGAATATCTAAAGCTCTACTGCCCAAGTGCTCACTTGTTCTAAAGCTTGATCCATCAAAAAGCTCCCATTTACAAGCAACTTAAAATTCTCACTCTTGATGTAATTCCTGGCGATGAACATCCCTGTCTCCCTGCACCACACAACCTTTGAGACCTCGACAATTCATTTGCTTTCAGACTCCCAACGATGCATTTATTCATTGCTTCACCGGACTGGCTATTTCTACTGTTGCCAAGGTAACAAGGTCTGGAATTCCTATCCTAACCTTTTCATATCTGTTTTCCTCCTTTAAGGTATTCCCGAAAACCTGCTTATTTGGCAATTCTTTTGATCACCTGACCTTATATCCCCATCTGTTGCTTAATGTCAGAAATTATCAATAGTATTTCTGTGAAATTATAAAAATGATAAAAATACAAACTGTTGTTGATTTGCACACACATTGTCAACTTTTCACTGTCGCTGAGTGAATAATCTGTAACATCTCTTACCCAACCACATTTTGGGAGCACCTTGACCACACAAACTGCAGCTGTACAAGGAAGTCAAACATCACCCTCTCCACAGGTAATGGGCTTTGGCACTGATCACTGGTATCTGTGGAGGGAGAAACACAGTTGATATTTCAGGGAGTGCAAAATGCATTACAGGGAATGAAAATGATGGTCAGAATTTGATGGTCAGAAATGGAAGGAAAATGCACTCTTTTGTTGTAAAAAGGAATTATTCACTGACAAAGTGATTGTGGAAAATTCAGTCCGTTTAGAGAGCAGCACATTGTCAGGGGTTGGGCAGCAGAGGAAAATTAACTTATAAAAGGTCTGTGAAAGTAACAGTAAAACACTGAACAAGCCAAACACCCTGTGTCCAAAGACTTTAACTCCCCTTCCCGATCCTCCAAGGACATGCAGGTCCTGGAGCACCTCCACCGCCAAATCCCAGACATCTGATGCCTGGAGGAAGAACGCTTCATCTTCTGTGTTCAGATCCTCCAACCACATGTGATCAATGTGAATTTCACCAGTTTCCTCATTTCCACTCTCCCCACCTTATCCCAGATCCAGCCTTCCAACTCAGCACCACCCTCTTGACCTGTCCTACATGTCCATCTTCCTTCCCACCGATCGGCTGCTGCCTGACCTGCTTTGCTTTTCCAGCATCACACTCTGACATTGAAAACATCCTGACTCTGATACTATATAAATCCTACTCTATCACTCCCTGCCAAGGAAGGCTGCGCATGCGTCCCCCTGCAGCTTGCCCCTCACAAAGTTGGCGGCCACACACATGTCCCATGAATCACTGTCCCTAATAAAGGTGGCAGCGCTCACTCGTACCATTCACCATTTGAAGCATTTCCCACTTGCCACAAACACGGACCTGGGATTTTCAAATTTGTGTTTTCCGAAGTGCATGTGTAAACCGGCTCAGCCCATTCCATTAAATTTTCCTTCTCTTCCTGGTCAATATGCCTTTCCTTAACCGTGCCCTGCAGATTCACATATTTCCAATGCCTTGGTCACAACACACACTGTGCTGCCAGTGAAGCTTATCACGTGGTTGAGTATAGCCACGCCCCTCATTCACTCAGACTGGTTGGAGGACCAACCGGCACTGCCTGGTCTTCCATCCCCATCCCCATCGTCTTATTGGTCCTGCGCTGAGATCAATCACCAGAGGCCCATTGTGAGCTGGAGCATGCTCAGTGTTTCCTGATTTTGCTGCTGTTCATCAGATAAAAGAGACAGGGTTCATTCAAGTTTCTCCTAATGTCAGATATTAACAACAACTACCTGCATTGTATGGAGCCTTTCACATGACAATTCTCCTAAAGTGCTTCACGAATGCTGGAAACATTGACTAAAGAGAACAAATTTAAGATACATCTTTGAGGAAAAAAGAGGGGGTTAAGAACGATATTCAAGAGGTTTTTTTAGATTAGATTACTTAGACAAACCGTCTAAAGAGCAACCCACTCAAACCCATTCCCGTACATCTAAAACTATGGGCAATTTAGTATGGCCAATTCATCTAACCAACACATTTTTGGACTGTGGGAGGAAACCTGATCAAACCCACGCAGATACGGGGAGAATGCGCAAACTCCACACAGACAGTTGCCTGAGGCGGGAATGGTACCCGGGTCTCTGGCTCTGAGGCAGCAGTGCTAATCACTGTGCCACCATGCCGTTCATCTGCAGCTCTGTCCTCTGCAGCTCTAATCATAGAGTGATGTCTGTGGGGAACAGCTTACAACGGAGACAGTTAGTGACTAACCATAGTTTAGCAATCCCATGTCCTAGTCCCCGACCCCACACACCAGGCCTTGCTCTCACAGCCTGTCATTACACACTACCTAAGGTTAGCCACTAACAGTCTCCATTAACAGCTAGTCGCCCTCCCCCAGCCAGATCGTTATCGACTCCTTTATCCAAACCTTCTTCTCGCTCTATCCCACTTAGTCTTTACTCCTTACATCCTCCCCTAAACCCTACCTTCTGCATATAAACCAACAATTTCTTCTCTCAGGATTTGTTCTGAGGAAGGGACACCGGATCTGAAACTTTAACTCTGATTTCTCTTCACAGATGCTGCCAGACCTGCTGAGCTTTTCCAGAACATCCTGGTTGTTGTTTCTGATTTACACCTTCCGCAGTTCTTTTGGTTTTAATTTACCGGGAGTTTGTAATTCAGGTCCAACAGCCTCTGTCCCAGTCTCTGCTGTCTCTCCCACCCCCACCCAGTGACACTGCACCTGCACAGCTCATATACATGTGTTGTCTTGCTGGCCACACCCCTAATTCGCTCCCAATGGCTGTAGGACCACACAGACTCTCCTCACATTGGTCTGGAGCTGCCGTCAACAACAGAAATGAAAGAAATTACACTCTCAGAGGAACCGTTGGACATGTGCTTTCATACCGTTGCTAATATTAAGGTGCGCCCCGAGATCTAAGTCATGTTGGAACTGAAACGGAGGAACCGACAGAGTGGCTACAGAATGAAATCGCATCCATTTTGTTTTCTTTAAATCACTGACGAGCAGGAAACTGTAGGCGAGGAGGGCGAGTGAGGACGCTTCACATCGAGAACAAAAAGCACTCAAGTGCAGTTAGCACCTCTTCCAGAGTGAGGGTGGGGTGAGGTAATTACCTTTTGACTTCTGTTACTATGTTCAGAAATTGTCTTTTCGATTCACCTGAATAGAAACTGCATTTCTAATAAGCACCATGGAATTTTGCAAAATTTATTGAGTCGCTTCTCGTCGATTCCCACACAGGTTTCCAATTCAGTTGGTATCCATATGGCTCATGTCCAGGAGTGAACATCTCTGCAGCAAATTGCACGGTTAAGGTAAAAGGCAAGGAAAGTGGCATCTCGAACTGGCTCCGAGGTCAGAGCATCCTCACAATGTGATCTGTCGTTCTCGGATTGTAATGCTACCTCCGGTTTTAGGGTGGAGAACATTCTTTGGGACTCTTATTCTGCAAAACAGACACAGTGACTGAAACGATGCTGCACGGTATGATGTGGAAGACGGCCTGCTCAGCTTTGTGCATTTCCCTGTAGTCCGGAGAGTTTCGTGTTCGGTGTAAAAGTGAAAGTCGACCTGTTTCGAGCAATAGGTGAAATCATTTAGCAAAGCAAGAATCGAAATTGCAGTAATGTCAAGCAGTTCATGGTTATTCCACCAAATCATAAGCGAACATGTATTCTCACGCACTCACAGATACATTTGCAGCTGAAAAGAGTCTGAGAAGATAGACTCAGCTTACCATTGGTTTTTGTCTGGATTGATGGGCTATCATTATCTGCTGCGAAATTGACATTGTAGTCGGGCACATCCCAGCAGCTGTGCGAGTCGGAGAGGGATCATGGAACCCTTTTCATGTGACTTTGTATCTGTTGTTATGCAGGAGCACAATTGGAATTGCAAGGAAAGAGCGGCTGCTACCGGCTGGTGGTGTGGCTGAGCGGTCTAAGGCGTTCGGTCCAGGTTCCAGTCTCGAAATGGGCGTTGGTCCGACTCCCACCGCTGCCATTTCTGTTGATCAACGCCAACGCGGCGGCTTGTTAAAATGCTGTTTCGGTCCCCACTGCATTGATGTTGAAAACAAAAGGCATATCGGTTTGCTTCCCGGGGAATAAACTGTGTTGTGGGATAGTGCCAAATATTTCAAAGTGTCTCTGCTGGCATGACCGTGTTCGCCTCCCGCGCGGAAAATCGCAAGCAGCTCTGCTGTTCCAGGCCAGTTGAGCTTTAACTGGAACCGAATGGAGACTGCTATTTCATCGCTGTTGTGAAACAAAGTCGAGCGGTGACTCGACTCGCCGTTATTTGGTTTTTTGGCGAATGGGAAAATCGTTCCAATGAATTTCGATGTCATATATTATTGAATTTCTCCCATTTTCTTCATTTTCGTCCTGGAGACATCGGAAGTGAAAGGTAATCTAATCGAGACTGTGATTGGTGAAATTCACTTTTTCTGGCCCATTCTTATTATGTTCTTTCTTTCTCTCTTTTCAGCATTGTCTGGCAAGTGGTGGTGCACTCAGGCTTCAGTATGTTTGAAAGAGTAGTTTGGAATTCCCCCGTTGTTAGTTGTGAGATTACTTTACGGCTCATGTCCTCGGATTGTCTCACATTTAGCATTCATGCTTCGCTGTGTCTGAAAATGCATTAGGTATGCCAGTTTTGTTTATGTTGCGTGTTAAATGCTTTCTGTTTTGCGATTCCCTCAATACATTACGAGTTAACAGGGTTTCTGAGGTAACTTCCAGCAGCAAAAATCCTCAACTGAGGATCTGGGAAAATTTCACGGAGTATGGTCTGTCGGAGCAAAAGTAAGAAAGTCGTTCGTTTCTGCAGTGTTTCACAATACTACCTTTCCCGTGAGTAGTCGAACAGACTAAATGATTGTGCCACAGACTGCGACGGCAAGCTATGCTAAAAAGTAATCCTTTAAAGCCGGTGTAAGCAACACAATGCTATTGGGGTACACCGCGTGGAAACAGATACTTCGGTGTATCTCGTCCATGCTCACCACATCGCCAAAATTAAACAAGTCCCGTTCCCCAGCATTTGGCCCCAATCCCTCTAAACCCATCCTATCCAGAAATCATCCAATTACCTTTGCAATTTTCTGAGTGAAATAGCCTCCTCCACTTCCTCTGGTAACTCATTCCATACACTCACAACCTTCTGTGTGGGAAATGTGCCTCAGGCCCTTTGTCAATTTCAGCCCACTCACCTTAAACCTATGCTCTCGAGTTTTCAACTCACCCCAACTTGGGTAAAACACGTAAATACTCAGTTTACAACCCTTCCTTAAGATCATGTCGCAGCAGTTACGCTGCAGGGAAAGTCGTCCCAACCTATTCCACCTCGCCCTACGGTCCAAACATTGACGACATCCTTGTCCATATTTTATCAACAATTTCACGTGTCTTTTTTCTACGTTTTCAAGATGTCAATTACGCTGGACAACAACGAGGTATTGGAAACCGAAAGGTTAAACGTAGAATGGCTTCAACTTTCAGTGCTGGATGCCACTGAGCCGCAGGGTGGCCGGTTGAGGCTTGTTTCTGTAGTGTCGTGGTCATTACATTCACCTAACACGCGAAAAGTCCCCAGTTCGAAACTGGGCAGATACTGCTTTGTTCTTCAACTGCAGCCTTTTACATGGACAAGAACGGAGCTTTCTTGCTTACTTTCCCATCTGCAAACCTACCTTCGAATTTGCTTGAACAAATCTGCTCTCGTAGTGAAATGTAATGGCATTTCATTTAATTACTATGCAAAGCATTGCAAAGTTTTTCTCCAACCTGGTTCTGATCATATGCCATTCTGTTTGAGAGTGCAGTTACCGCGTTCTGATCCTTCCACGAAAAGCAGTACCGCATTTGCATTCCTTGCGCAGGCGGCTCGGTTCAATGACAGGGAAGAAGCTGATGCGCTGGTGTCACAGCGCACCACGAATTCCTGAACTTGTCTGTCTGTCAAATGTACCTTAAAGTCGTCTCAGAAAGGCCTCGTTTGGAAGCTGTCTGTCGTTATTCAACGTGTGAGAATTGGCACCAGAGGTCCTGAGTCATGTTTTGGGGCAGTTCGCACGTTAGTGGCTCATTCAATCAGCAACAGCAATGAAAGAAATTACACTCTCAGAGGAACCTTTGGACTTGTGCTTTCATAGCGTCGCTAGTATTAAGGTGCGCCCCGAGATCTCAGTCATGTTGGAACTGAAACGGAGGAAGCGACAGAGAGGCTACAGAATGACATCGCATCCATTTGGTTTTCTTTAAATCGCTGACGAGCAGGAAAATGTTAACGGGGAGGGCGAGTGGGGAAGTGAGGCAGTTGCAGCTCTGGTGAAACTCCTTCTTTGTGATTCACTCAGCAACAAGAGACGTGAGGGTGACTCAGGCATGAGAGCGCTTCACATCGAGAACAAAAAGCACTCAAGTGCAGTTAGCACCTCTTCCGGAGTGGGGGGTGGGGTGAAGTAATTACCTTTTGACTTCTGTTACTATGTTCAGAAACTGCCTTTTAGATTGACGTGAACAGAAACTGCATTTCTAATAAGCAACATGGAATTTTGCAAAATTTATTGAGTCGCTTCTCATCGATTCCCACACAGGTTTCCAATTCAGTTGGTATCCATATAGCTCATTTCTTGGAGTGAACATCTCTGCAGCAAATTGCACGGTTAAGGTAAAAGGCAAGGAAAGTGGCATCTCGAACTGGCTCCGAGGTCAGAGCATCCTCACGATGTGATCTGTCGTTCTCGGATTGTAATGCTACCTCCGGTTTTAGGGTGGAGAACATTCTTTGGGACTCTTATTCTGCAAAACAGACACAGTGACTGAAACTATGCTGCACGGTATGATGTGGAACCAGGCCTGCTCAGCTTTGTGCATTTTCCCTGTAGTCCAGAGTGTTTCGTGTTCCGTGTAAATGTGAAAGTCGACCTGTTTCGAGCAATGGGTGAAATCATTTAGCAAAGCAAGAATCGAAATTGCAGTAATGTCAAGCAGTTCATGGTTATTCCACCAAATCATAAGCGAACATGTATTCTCACGCACTCACAGATACATTTGTAGCTGAAAAGAGTCTGAGAAGATAGACTCAGCTTACCATTGGTTTTTGTCTGGATTGATGGGCTATCATTATCTGCTGCGAAATTGACATTGTAGCCGGTCACATCCCAGCAGCTGTGCGAGTCGGAGAGGGATCATGGAACCCTTTTCATGTGACTTTGTATCTGTTGTTATGCAGGAGCACAATTGGAATTGCAAGGAAATGTTAGCATCCATCGGCTAGTCGCGTGGCGGAGCGGTCTAAGGCGCTGAATCCAGGTTCCAGCCTAGAGAGGGGCGTGGGTTCAAATCCCACCACTGCCATTTCTGCTGATCGACTCTGCATCTTGTTCGTATGCTGTTTCGGTCCCCACTGTACTGATGTTTAAAAGAAAAGTGGGAATTAACTGTGGTGTGGAATAATGCCTAATATTTCAACGTGTCATGATCGTGTTCGCCTCCAGCGCGGAAAATCGCAAGCAGCTCTGCTGTTCCAGGCCAGTTGAGGCTTTACTTGAACCGAATGGTGACTGTTATTTCATCGCTGTTGTGATACAAAGTCGTGCGGTGACTCGACTCATCGTTATTTGGTTTTCTGGCGATGGGAAAATCGTTCCAATGAATTTCGATGTCATATGTTATTGAATGTTTCCCATTTCCTTCATTTCCGTCCTGGAGACATCGGAAGGGAAAGGTAATCTAATCGAGACTGTGATTGGTGAAATTCACTTTTTATGGCCCATTCTTATTATGTTCTTTCTCTTTTTTCAGCATTGTCTGGAAAGTGGTGGTGCACTAAGGCTCCAGTATGTTTGAAAGAATAGTTTGGAATTGCCCTGTTGTTAGTTGTGAAGTAGGCGTTTGGGATGGTTACGCTTCATTCGGCAGAGCATTGAGAGTAGGAGTATGGATGTAATGGTATATCTGTACAGGACATTAGTGAGGCCTCTGTATAAGCATTGTTGATTATCTGGAAAAAATCAACTTGTTCACGTATGTCCATTAGAGAAGGACATTCTTACCTGGTCTGGCTCACATGTGACACCTATCCCACAGCTATATTGCTAGCTCTGAGCTGTCTCTAGGCAATTTGCAGTAGGGCAATGTATGCTGGTCCTTCCGCTGACTGCCTCAGGCCATGAATGAATCAATGAAAATACAGATGTCCACCCCTATCTCTGCAAACCTCTCTAGTTGCAGCAATCCGTCCTGGCTGTGTTACATTGTTCAGGCCTTTGCCCTGCTTTGTAACACCCTCATCACCTCCAGCACCTAAGCTCTTCCTGTTCTGATCATCTGATTAAACGCTGGCAACGTTTCCTCTTCCTATTGCACTCCTCCTACTAGGAGAATTCTTGGCGATCTCTTTAACAAATGCGTCCACATTTCTAAATGTTGGCTTCTTCAGAATTGATAGGTTTTTTTTTCATCTCTGAATCAAATCTGGTAAGTCCTGGGCCAAGAACGACCGAAGTGGGAGGAGGAGCATTGGGAAGGTGTTGATACCTCGACACTTTCCGTGAGGAAAATGGGAATCCAGGAGAAAACAGCACAAGGAGCGCGTGACCACAACAATGCCCCACCCACACCCTTCCCATAGCCACCTTCTGCCCCAAGTGTAACAGAGTCTGTGGAAGTGTGGAAGGCCACATTGGTCTGCACAGCCAACTCCAGACCGCTCCCCTCCCCCCCACTCCCCGAGAGAGTCAGCCTCGTCTGAGACCCACCGCCAATGAGATGATGAGATAGGAAATTTGAATCCCCTCACAATTATCCGAGTGCCTTTGTAACAAATTCCAATAATTCCCTGTTAATGCAGTGCCTAATAATTTGGCATCACTCAGTATCTCTCCATGTGGTATCCCTCGGTGTGTCAGTCTATTTGCTGCCTCTGTCAGTGTTTCTCCATCTTAGATCCTGAGTCAACAGAATTGTCCACTCCAGAGAGACGCAGCAGCACAGACAAGGGATGGAGACTGGGATTTTCAAGATCTCTGCTGGACTCAGTGCCACTCTGCATGAGTTATCCTCATTGCATCAGTCTAATTTCCCAAACTGTCTATTTCTTTCCCATGCAGGTAATCAGGATGATCCTAATTCGTGTCTCATCCATCACCTAATTGAATCTGGTTGGTCAGCCAGAGAGAGATGGAGAGGAAGATCTGGAGCCTTCAGTAAATCCTGCAGCCGGTAAGATCACTCACAGTAAACAGCACAGGGTGGAGGTAGTAGACTTCTACGTTCAGACCTGGAAGACAGGACATAGATACAGAGCTGGGCAAGGAACGGCAACATTCTAAGCTTCACTCCAACCATCTTGTGAGGGTCCTGCCTTCACCTCTGCTGCACTGGTCCTCGATGCGATAGCACAGAGGATCGCAGGCATCAATCCAGACCCATGCTGTATTCGTGATCTCTGTAATATCCTCCAGTCCCGATAATTCTTCCTCTGTTTAACATCTCCTCTTGTCCACACTACACCTCTGTTTTTGTCTCTGTCAGGTTCTCCAATCCCTAACGCACTAATTCCTAACCTTCTCCAGTAGATGCTAAATTCCTTCATCCCTGTAAACCCTGACAGTCCTGTCTATCCCTGTAAGCTCCTCCCACCAATACCACCTCCATGTCAATGTATTTGTCTTTAACCTCTACACCGCTCCCTACCTATGTAATCTTCTCCAGCTCCTACAGCCCTTCCTTAGCTGTGAAAAAATTGTAATCGCCTTATCCTTCTCCAATTCTTTGAACTTTTATCTTGTTAAATTTCATCCTCATTCCCGATACCTCGCGACCACAGGAACCTCCTTCAGTTTGTGCAACCCTCCCCATTTGTGTAACTGTCTCCAACCCAGAAACCTGGCATTCTCCATGGCCTGACTATCAGTGCTGTAACGGATAGAATCCTGGATTGAATGTGAGATGGTTTTCTATCACGTCATATCATATTTGTAGATCAAATGCTGTGTACTAATAAATATCCAATAATCCCATTATAAAGGCGTTTTGTGAGCAGACACCCTTAATATTATGCAGGACATATTCAGTTTGTGTTTAGACTATGAGATGTAGGAGAATGAGGCCATTTGGCTCATTGAGTATGCTATGTCCTTCAGTAAGATCGTGCCTGATCTGATACTGTTCAACTGTATTTTCCTGCCTTTTCCTCAAAACCTTTGTTTCCCTGATTCATTAAAATCTGCAGGAGGTTACAGAACAGTTGGAAAGATAGACAGAAATGGCGAATTGAGTTTAATCTGGAGAGGTGTGAGATGATGTCAAATTCAAGTAGAAAGTTAGCATACTGAGGGATATTGATATACTGAAGGATCTTGGTGCAAGTCAGTAACTCCCAGAAAATGGCAACAGACGTGTTTCAGATGGGGAAGGAAGCAAATGGAACACTGGACTTCATTGGTCACAAGGTTAAGTATAGTGATTTGCATCTGATGTTGTAATTGTATAAAATGCTTGTTTGGTCACATGTGGAGTACTGTGTGCAGTTCTCATTTCAACACAATAGGAAGGAGGTCGAGGCTTTGGACAGGGTGCAAAAGGGGTTTATCAGCATGTTGCCTGTGTTGGGGATTTTTAAGGGTGTTTTAGGTGTAAGAGGAAGTTTAACAAAGTTGGATTGTTTTGTGAGAGTATCAGAGGCTGACAGGTGACCAGGTACAGGAATATAACATTTGGAACAGGGATAGATAATGTGGATAGTCAGAATCTCTTTCTAATGTGTATGTTTCAAATACGGTTGTGCATAGTTTTAAGGTGAGAAAGAGGAAGTTTAAACGAGATGTGTGAAGCAAGTTTTTTTTTTAACGTGAGTGGATGTTACCGAGGGAAGTCACAAAAGCAGAAATGTGAGTAAAGTTTTGAAGTAGTATTTAGACAGAAACATGAACAGGCAGAGAATAGAGGGATATAGACCCATGTGCAGGCAGATGGTATGAGTTAGAATAGTATATTAGACAGCATAGAGGTGGTGGGCCGAAGGGCCTGTTGCTTTGCTCGACTGTTCTATTTACTAACTTCCCAGCATCTGTCCGTTCAGACCCCATCAGAATCTTGGATGGTTCATTCCATTTCTCTCTCATTATCTAAACTTCAATGGGTTCAACCTCAACCTACTCCACCTCTTCTCATTAGAAAATCCCTCCATTCCCAGGAACAGCCGAGTGAACCTTCTCTGGACAGCCTCCAATTCGAAAATATCTTTCTTTCGGGCACTCACACTGTTCATAATATTTTAGGTGTGGTCTGACTTGTACCTTGTATAGTTTTAGCTCGACCTTCACGTTTTTAGACTCCATTCCCTCTGTAATAAATGCCAGCATTTGATTTGCCTTCTCTATTACCTGCTGACCCTGTGAACTACCTTTTTCAGATTGATAAACAAGAATTCCCTCAACCCTTTCAACTGCGTCTGAAACCAAACAGTGTTAGCCTGACAGTAAGTCGGGAGCATACTGGAATTGTTAGAAAGGATATATCAAGATACAATAACTGGCCACTTAGAAACACATTTGATAATCGATAATTAGTTCTTGAGCCTGTTAGATTTAATTTCTTGGTGTGAACATAAATGGCAGAATTGTAAGGGTACAGGAGGGGTGCAGTGGTACGGGGGATATGGTTTATTTGAATTACCAGAAGCCTTTACGCAAGTTTCAATAAGGGCTAAAGAGTAACTTGGTAGAGAATAGGGCATCTTAAAGATCAATAACGTCACCCATGTGTGGAACCAGAGGAGATGGGTGAGATGTGAAACAAAATAGTCTTGTTAGTATTTACTGTGGCGAAAGACATGGAAGCTTGGGAACATGGGGAAATAAATAGTGATGTCTTGGAAAGAATACTGACCATAGAATAGAAACTGCTGGAATCTTAAAACAAATAAAGATAGATCAATCTTCAGTAGCTCATTAAGTTGATCCTAGAATATTGAGGGAAGCTAGGGAAGAGATAGCAGTGTCCCTCACAGAAATACAGTGAGATGTTGGAAGACTGGAGGTTGGCTAGTGCCGTTCCATCGCTTAAGGGCTGCAGGAAAAAGCCAGGAAATTACAACCCCAGTTAGACCAGTCTTGTGGAAATTGTTGGAGGAAATTGTAAGAGAAAGGAGCTCCTCACATTTATAAAGGCAAGGGCGGATTCGAGATGGTCAGCATGGCTTTGTGAGTGGATAGTGGTTGAAACTTTATTGCTGGAACAGCACAGCAGGTCAGGCAGCATCCAGGGAACAGGAGATTCGACGTTTCGGGCACAGGCCCTTCTTCAGGAATGAGCAGAGAGTGTTCAGCAGGAGAAGATAAAAGGTAGGGAGGAGGGACTTGGAGGAGGGGCGTTGGAAATGTGATAGGTGGAAAGAGGTCAAGGTGAGGGTGATAGGTCGGAGTAGGATGGAGGCGGAGAGGTCAAAAAGAAGACTGCAGGTCAGGAAGGTGGTGCCGGGCTGGAGGGATTCGGCTGAGACAAGGTAGGGGGAGGGGGGATGAAGAAACTGGTGAAGTCCAAGTTCATCCCCTGTGGTTGGAGGGTTCCCAGTCGGAAGATAAGACGCTCCTCCTCCGACCGTCGAGTTGTTGTGGTTTGGCGGTGGATGAGTCCAATGACCTGCATATCCTCGGTGGAGTGGGAGGGGGAGTTGAAATGCTGTGCTACAGGGTGGTTGGGGTTGGTTCGTCCGGGTGGCCCAGAGGTGCTCTCTGAATCGCTCCGCAAGTAGGCGGCCTGTCTCCCCAATATAGAGGAGGCCACACCGGCTGCAGCGGATGCAGTAGATGATGTGGGTGGAGGTGCAGGTGAATCTGTGGCGGATATGGAAGTTTCCTTTGGGGCCTTGGAGAGAAGTGAGGGGGGAGGTGTGGGCGCCAGTGTTGCACCTCCTGTTGCAAGGGAAGGTGCCGGGAGTGGAGGTTGGGTCGGTGGGGGGTGTGGATCTGACAAGGGAGTCGCGGAGGGAGTGGTCTCTACGGAAAGCTGATAGGGGAGGGGAGGGAAATATATCCTTGGTGCTGGGGTCTGTTTGGAGGTGGCGGAAGTGACGGCGGATGATGCACTGTACATGGAGATTGGTGGGGTGGTAGGTGAGGACCAGTGGGGTTCTGTCCTGGTGGCGGTTGGAGGGGCGGGGCTCAAGGGCGGAGGAGCGGGAAGTGGAGGAGATGCGGTGGAGGGCACCGTCGACCACGTCGGGGGGGAAATTGCGGTCCTTGAAGAAGGAGGCCATCTGTGTTGTACGTATTTTGAACTGGTCCTCCTGGGAGCAGATGCGGCGGAGACGAAGGAATTGGGAGAATGGGATGGCGTTTGTACAGGGGGCAGGATGGGAGGAGGTGTAGTCCAGGTAGCTGTGGGAGTCGGTTGGTTTGTAGTAGATGGTCAGCATGGATTTGTGAGTGGATAACCATGTTTCTCAAACTGGATTGACTCTTCGAGGAAGGCCAAACTTAAATGAAGGCAGAGCAGTCAACGTTGTCCACATTGACTTTAGCATCTAGTCAAGAGGAAGAAGGAAGCTTACTTAAGGTTGAGGAAGAAAGGATCAGACAGGGTTCCAGAGACTTGCATTGGGTGGCACGGTGTCTCAGTGGTTAGCACTGCTACCTTATAGCACCACGGACTCCATTTCGATTACAGCCTCAGGCGACTGTCTGTGTGGAGTTTGCACATTCTCCCTGTGGGTTTCCTCCAGGTGTTCCGGTTTCCCGCCACAGCCCAAAGATGTGCCAGTTTGGTGACTCAGCCATGCTAAATTACCCATATTGTTCATGGATGTGTAGGTTTGGTGCATTGGTCAGGACAAATGGGGAGTAATAGGGTGGGGGAATGGGGCTGGGTTGGATACTGTTTGGAGGGTTGATATGGAGGTGCTGGGTCAAATAGCCCGTTTCCACACTGGAGGGATTCTCTGAAGGTACCAGGAAGGAACTAAGGAATGGAATTAGGGCAACAAGATGGGGGCATGAAAATGCTTTGTTGGGAAGGATTAAGGAAAACCACGAGACATTCTCCACTTATGCGAGGAACAAGAGCATGGTCAGAGTGAGGATAAGGCCAATCTGGGACAGTGGAAGGAAATTGTGCCTGGAGTCACAGGAGGTAGGGAGGTCCTTCATAAATACTATGCCTCAGTATTCCCTGCTGAGAAGGGTCTTGTCGTTTGTGAGGACAGCGTGAATCAGGCTGATGTACGTGAACAGGCTGATGTTAAGAAGGAGGATGTGCTGATAAGTTTGTAAAAGATAAGGATAGATAAGTCGCTGAACCAGACTGGATGCGTCCGAAGTTACTACACGAAGTGAGGGAATGGATTGCTGCGCACCTGGTGATGACCTTTACACCCTCACTGTCCACTGGAGTCGGACCAGATGATTGGAGGCAGGAAAATATTATTCCCTTGTTCAGAAAAGGGAATAGGAAGAATCCTGGGAATTGCACACCTGTCAGTCTTGTGTCTGTGGTGTGCAGGTTATTGGAGAGGACGCTGGGAGACAGGATTTATTATTCCTTGGGAAACCATAGTTTGATTAGAGATAGTGAGCATGGTTTTGTAAGGGGCAGGTCATGCCTTAGAAGTCTTATTGAATCTATTGAGAACGTGACAAAACGGAGGTATGGGGTACAGGGAAACCTGTCTGTCTGGATACTGGATTACTGGCCCACAGAAGACAGAGGGTGATGATAGATGGCAAGCATTCATCCTGGAGCTTAGTGACCAGTTGTTTTCTGCAGGGAGTGGTTACAGGACCTCTGCTCTTTCTGAGTTGATGAATGATTTGGATGTGTGAGTGGAAGAGTGGGTTACTAAGTTTCCCAATGACACGAAGTTGGTGGAGTGCTGGATGGCGTGGAGGGCTGTTGTAGGCTGCAACAGGACATTGAGAGGATGCAGAGCTGAGCTGCGAAGTGGCAGATGGAGTTCGATCTGGAAAAGCCTGAAGTCATTTATTTTGAAAGATTGAATGCAGAATGCAGGGTTATAGGCAGGATCCTTTGCAGTGTGGAGAAACAGAGGGATCTTGAGTTCCAAGTCCGTAGATCCCTCAAAGTTGCCACCCGAGCTGATCGGCTTGTTAAGAAGAAATATATTGTGTGGGATTTCATTAGTCTGGGGAATGAGTTTTAAATCTGTGAGGTTATGCTTCAGCTCTATAGAGCCCTGGTTAGACTCCACTTGGAATATTGTGTTCAGTTTGGATCCCCTCATTACAGGAAGGATTTGGAAGCCTCAGAGAGGGTAAAGAGGAGATTTACCAGGATGCTGTCTATAATGGAGGGCATGTATTATGAAAAAAGGTTGAGGGAGCTAAGGCTTTTCTCATTGGAATGAAGAAGGGTGAGGGGTGACTTGGCAGAGGTGAACAAGGTGAGGGGAAGCATAGTTAGAGTGAATAGAGAGAGGTTTTTTTTTTACCCTGACATAAATAGCTATTACAAGGGGGTATAATTTTCAGGTGATTAGCGGCTGGTTAAGGGGAGATTTCAGAGGTAGGTTCGTAACATACAGATTGGTGGCTGAGTGGAGTGCACTGCCAGCAGTGGCAGTAAAATTAGATGCATTAGGGACGTTTAATATACTTCTGGATAGGCACGTGGATGATACTAAAATGAAGAGTATGGAAGTTAGAGTCACAGAGATGTACAACATGGAAAGAGACACTTCAGTCCAACCCGTCCATGCCGACCAGATATCCCAACCCAATCTAGTCCCACCTGCCAGCACCCGGTCCATATTCCTCCAAACCCCATCCTATTCATATACCCATTCAAATACCTCTTAAATGTTGCAATTGTACCAGCCTCCACCACTTCCTCTGGCAGCTCATTCCAGACATGTACTACCCTCTGCATGAAACAGTTGCCCCTTAGGTCTCTTTTATATCTTTACCCTCTCATCCTAAACCCATGCCCTCGAGGTCTGGACTTCCCAACCCCAGGGAAAAGACTTTATCTATTTACCCTATCCATACCCCTCATAATTTTGGAAACCTCTATAAGGTCACCCCTCAGCCTCCAACGCTGCAGGGAAAACAGCCCCAACCTGTTCAACCTCTCCATGTGGCTCAGATCCTCCAACCCTGGCAACATCCTTGTAAATCTCTTCTGAACCCCTTCAAGTTTCCCAACATCTTTCTGATAGTAAGGAGACCAAAATTGCATGCAATATTACAACAGTGGCCGAACCAATGTGTTGTACAGTCGCAACATGACCTCCCAACTCCTGTACTCAATACTCTGACCAAAAAAGCGAACGCATACCAAACGCCTTCCTCACTATCCTATCTACCTCCGACTCCACTTTCAAGGTGCTATGAACCTGCACTCCAAGGTCTCTTTGTTCAGCAACACTTCCTAGGACCTTACCATTAACTGTATAAGTCGTGCTAAGATTTGCTTTCCCAAAATGCAGCACCTAGCATTTATCTGAATTAAACTCTATCTGCCACGTTTTTTTTTATCTTACCGTCAGATAAAAGATTGGCATATAATCATGGCTGAAGGGTCTTGTTCTGTACTGTTCTGTGTTCTATGTGTCATATGGTGAACTGGGTAATAAGCTCAGATCAGTGTAAAAAGGTTATGGCGTTCAGGAGGAGTTAGTCTACTGGACAGAAAATTGGGCTTGATGGTAGGAGACAGAGGGTGATGCTAGACATATTGTTTTTCTGACTGGAGGTATGTGACCAGTGGTGGAGTGGGTCCCCTGTTATTTGTCATTTGGATAAATAGTTTGGATGGGAATATTATTAAGTAAGTTGTTTGGGTGACACTGAAATTGGTGGTAACCTGGACAGTGATGAAGGTTCGAGGAGAAAGTGAGGACTGCAGATGCTGGAGATCAGAGCTGAAAATGTGTTGCTGGAAAAGCACAGCAGGTCAGGCAGCATCCAGGGAACAGGAGAATCGACGTTTCGGGCAGAAGTCGAAGAAGGGCTTATGCCCAAAACGTCGTTTCTCTTGTTCCTTGGATGCTGCCTGACCTGCTGTGCTTTTCCAGCAACACATTTTCAGTGATGAAGGTTATCTGTGATACAACAGGATGAACAGTACTGCTGGGATAGTGGGCTGAAGAATAGCAGATGGAGTTTAATTAGATAAACGTGAAGTGTTCCATTTTGGTGAAACAAACCAGGTCGGGACTTGTACAGTTAATGTTCGGGTCCTGGGTAGTGTTGTTAGTCAGTGACCCAGTGATGCAGGTACACAGTTCTTTGAAAGTGGTTTCACACGCAGACAGGCTGGTGAAGAAGGCATTTGGGATGTTTACCTTCATTAGGCAGAGCATTGAGAGTAGGAGTTAGCATGTCATGTCATGGTGGACATTGGTGAGACCACCATAAAAGCATTGTTGATCAGTGGGAAGAACTCATCTGGTTTACTGACCTCGTTTTGTGTAGAACATCTGACATTCTAACCTGGCCTGGCTAACATGTGACTCCAGACCCACTGCAACATGGCTGATTCTGAGCTGTCCTCTGTGTAATTAACAATGACACCCACATCCCATGAATGAATAAATAAAAATACATATGTCCCTCCCTACCTCTGCAAACACCTCCAGCTGCAGCAATTCAGACTGGCTTTGTAACACCGTTCAGGTCCTGACCACTTTATGTAACACTCTCACCACCTCCAGCACCTTCACCTCTCCCTGTTCCTTTTGTGACATTAAACCCTTACACTGATTCCTCTTCCCACTGCCCAACTCCTGCGAGCAGGCCCTTTGCAATACCTTTAAATCTTACTCCTAAAACACTCTCTCACTGCAGGATTTTAAGTATTTTTTGGTGATCCTCTAATCCTCCTAATCTAATATGATCCATTTTGTCCTGAGAGAGGGGCTGGTGGGACTTTCTTGCTGAGATTTTGTCTATTTCAATGGAATGTCCTTTTGTTGAGTGTTTTACACCGTTACTTCAAATGTTTTCCACTGTTCATTTACAGGCACATATTTCAGTCTGTTTCGCCTCTTTACCTTGGTCAGTTCTCCTCTCAAACCCATGTAATTGGCTGTTTTTGTTTCTAGTTGTAACTTGTCCTTTCTGTGATTCACTTTCAAACTTTATATTTCTTTAAACTGAACTTTATCACAATTTCCCTGAGGACCTCTTCAGGTGACATTACTCATTCACTAAGTTTCATCACACAACGATCGCTCTGAGATAGTTTTGTCCCTAGCCAGTTGCACAATTTGTTATTCAAAGAAACACTGAAAAAAAATTCTCTGACCTCATCTTCCAATATCACTGTTGTCAGTGTGACTGTCCCAGATCATGTGAATATTGAAGTTTCCCAAAATTATCACAATAAAAAAATCCAATGAGTTCCTGTTTAATGCAGTGATGAGCAATGAAATGTTGTTCGGTGGCGAAAACTGTTCCGCTGCTTGTGTCCTTTGTAAATAGTAGCCAGAATTTACATTCAGGCTGACTCTACTTAATGATCTGAGGCCAAATGCTTTCTCTGTAATACCTTTATTATCCATTATTGTTAGCGTTACCCATTTTACCTGAGTTTCCTCAAGGTGTTGAACCATTGAATATTTATGTTCCACCTTTTGTTCGCCCTGTAACCATGTCACCCTGGTGTCTAAATCTCTTTTATCTTTGTGTCACAAATCAATCTATCTTATTGATGAGACATTATCCATTCCAAAAAAAAACATAATTTACTCTTTCCCACAATTTCCTGTCACAAACCGATTCCCTGATGCATAGTCTTAGTTAAACTCTGTCCCTTCCTGTTCCTTTCTACTTGTCTTCAGCCACATTCCCATGCTGCTCCCATACTTCACCTTTTCAGTTTGGATTTGGAAAGCTCCTTTCATCTGAACCCTGTCCCTGCATCCTCTCTGTCAGTTGAAAGCCCAGTCCATAAACCTACCGACATGATTGGCCAGGACACTGGTCCCAGCACAGTTCCAGTGGGATCATCCTAATGGATTATTTTTAAAAATCAGGTATGGGATGTGGGTGTCTCTGGCTGACCAGCCTTTCTTGCCCAGCTCTAACTGCCTTCGAGCTGAGTAACTTGCTCGGCCATTTCAGAGGGAAATTGAGAAGCAAACATTTTGCTGTGGGTACGTCGTGCAGATCATGTGTGGATGAGCAGATGTCCTTATCTGAAGGACAAGTGTTTGTTTTTTTTTGTACATCAGCAATGGTTACATATTTATTTATGGATTGTTAATTACTATTTTTAAAATTATTGATTTCAAATTCCACCATTTCTGATGGTGGGATTCAAGCCCACTTCCCCTGAATATTAGCTGAGGTTTTGGATACATGCTCTAGCAATAATACCACTCAGCTATCACTTCGCTTGTTCACTGGTTGCTCAGCCCTGAGCACTGATACCAGGGCATCGTGAAGTTAAACCCATTCTTCCAACATGACTGTGTGATCCTGAGGTCTTCCAGCACTCTAGTGATATCACTCAGTCTCTCTCCATGTGGTATCCCTCACTGTGTGGATCTTATTGCCGCCTCTGTCAGCGCCTCCTGCTCTTGCAGTAACTCTAGATCCTGAGCCAACAGAATTCTCCACTCCAGAGAGATGCAACAGCACAGGCCAGGGATGGAGTGGGATTTTACAGATCTCTGTGGTGCTCATTCCCATTCTTCATGTATAACCCTCACTGCATCAGTCTAATTTTCCATTTTGTCCATTTCTCTGTCTCCTGTAGGTACGTAGGAAGTTCCTGACTCAATAGACTTCCCAAATGCTGGGTGTGTCGTCCAGCACCTCATTGAGGATGATTGGTCAGCCAGAGAGACAAAAGGCATGGAGTTGTGGAGCCTTCAATAAATCCTGCAGTGAGGTAAGATCACTCAGTGCACAGAGCAGGGAGCAATGACAGGCCTCCTAATATTGCTAACAAGACATGATATAGATGCAGTGCTGGAGGGGGAGCACAGTACAGTACAGACACACCCCTGGCTCAAACACCACGTTTACATTAACTTACGTTGCACTGGGACAGCATGGGGAATTCATAGTTATCAAACCAGGCCTGTGCTGTCTTAGTGAACATCAGGACAACAGAGGGGAAAGCAGGCCTCCGATGAGAGGTTGGGAATGCTGCCTGGGATCTTTCTGTTCTGTGTTCTCCCTCCATCACTGTAATAAGACTCATTACTCTGCAACTCTGAACCTATGGCATGGCTTGTGCACCAGTGTCTTCAGTCATTTTAACGCCTATAACAATTCCTGTCCCTGTAACCTCCTCCCTTCCCGATAGTCCCTCCACATATTTGAAACGTACTGCATTCCAGACTACCATCCCCATCGCTGTTACTTGCTTCAGTGTCTACAACATGCTTTATTTCGGTACTGTAATCCTCTTTCGCTGGATACAGAGTGATGTAGCGCAGAAACAGAATCTGTGTCCAACTCATCAATGCTGCCCATGTTTCATATACCGAATGAATCTCATTTGCCTGCATTTGGCCCTTAGCTCTTCAAACCTTCTCCCCTCCATGGACCTGCCCAAATGTGTTTTCCATGTTGTCATTGTTCTTGTTTATCCATGTGCCTCTGGCAGTCCGTTCTATCTGTGCACCATCTTCTGTGGATAATGTTGCCCCTCAGCTCCCTCTTTAAATCTTTGCTCTCTAACCTCCCGTCTGTACCCTCGAGTTTTGGACTCCCTTACCTTAGCTATTCACCATTCTTAGGCCCAATCCTTGTGGCACTCCACTGGTCACAGGTCTCCAGTCTGATAAGCAACCCTCCACCACCACCCTCTGTCTTCTACCTTTTGAGCCAGTTCTGTATCCAAATAGCTAATTCTTCCTGTATTCCGTGAGATCAAACTTGGCAAGTCAGTCTCCCATGGGGAAACTTGTCTAACGCCTTACTGAAGTCCATATAGTTCACATCTACCCTCATCACACCTCATCAATCCTCTTTGTTACTTCTTCAAAAAACTCAATCAAGTTTGTGAGATATGATTTCCCACTCACAAAGCAATGTTGACTATCCCTAATCAGTCCTTGCCTTTCCAAATACATGTACATCCTGTCCTTCAGGATACCCTCCAACAGCTTGCCCACCACCGACGTCAGGCTCACTGGCCTATAATTCCCTGGCTTGTCTTTACCTCCCTTCTGAAACAGTGGCACCACGTTAGCCAATCTCCAGTCTTCCGGCACCTCACCAATCGATGATACAAATATCTCAACAAAAGGCCCAGTAATCACTTCTTGAGCTTCCCACAGAGGTCAAGGGTACACCTAATCAGGTTCTGGGAATGTACCCCCTTTTATGCATTTCAAGACATCCAACACTTGCTCCTCTGTAATATGGACATTTTTCAAGGTGTCACCAATCTATTTCCCTACATTCTATAAGTTCCATATCCTTTTCCACAGTAAAAACTGATGCAAAATGCTCGTTTAGTATCTCTGTCTTTTAAACATTGTAATTGTACCCACATCCTCAGGAAGTTCATTCCACAATCAAAACACCCTCTGGGTAACAATTTGCCCCCGTGTCTTTTTTTTTTTGAACATCTCTCTCTTCTAACCGTAAAAATGTGGTCCTTCCTCTTGAGACTCCCCCATCCTGCGGAAAAGGCAACCACCACTAAATCGATCTATATACCTCATTTTTAAAAATAACCTTTTATAACATCACGTCTCAACCTCCAGGCTCCAGTGAAAAAAAGACTCAGCCTATCCAGCCATTTTCCAGAACTCAAGCCTTCCATGTCCAGCAACGTCCAGGTAAATCTCTTCTGAACCCCTGAAACTTAATAATATCCTCCCTATAACTGGGCGACCAGAACTGGATGAAGTATTGCAAAACAGGCCTCGCAAATGTCTGTGCAATCTCAACATGACGTCCCAAATCCTCCATACAATGGACTGAGCAATAGTCAGGCATGCCAAGCACTGCCGTATCCATCCTGTGATGCAAGCTTCAAGAATTATGTTCCTGAACCCGGAGGTCGCTCTGCTCTAAAACACTAACCGAGGCCAGAACATTAATTGTATAACCTTGTGTGTTTTCCCAAGTGCATTACCTTGCATTTGTTCAGATTGAATTCCATCTACAGTTTTTTAGTCCATTCACTCATCAAGATCACTTTGTAATCTCAAAA
Organism: Chiloscyllium plagiosum; assembly: GCF_037043375.1. Classification (NCBI taxonomy): domain Eukaryota; kingdom Metazoa; phylum Chordata; class Chondrichthyes; order Orectolobiformes; family Hemiscylliidae; genus Chiloscyllium; species Chiloscyllium plagiosum. Next base: position 19,386,707 of record NW_028270188.1, read on the forward strand.
AACCTCCTTCACTGTCCACTATGCCACCCTCCAGCCTTTCCAGCACATTGCACATTGGTGTAAATGGTACAGATACCTTTGCTCGGGGCTCCACAATTTCTTCCCGAGCATCGCACAAGGTCCTGTGATACACTTATTCAGGTCCTGGGGCTTTCCATACCTTTGTGTCTTAAAACCTCAAGCACCACCTCTTCTGTAACATGCACTCTATTCAAGTCATAGAGATGTACAGCATGGAAACAGATCCTTCGTTTCAACTCGTCCATGCTGACCAGAAGACGTAAATAAATCCAACCCATTTACCAGCATTTGGCCCATGTATCTCTAAACCCTTATTATTCATATACCCGTCCATATATCTCTTAAATGTTTTCATAGTATCAGTATCTGTTACTTTCTCTCTCAGCTCATTCCATACACACATCACCGTGTGCTTAAAAAGCTGTCCCTTCAGTCCCTTTTAAACCTTTCCCCTTTAACCTTAAACCTGTGCACTCTAGTTTTGGACTCTCCAACCCCGAGAAAAGACCTTGAAAGTTTACACAATCCATACCCCTCATGTTTATATAAATCTCTGTCATGTCACCACTCAGTCTCCGGTCCTCCAGGGAAAATAATCCCAGCTTATTCAGCAACAATCCTGGCAACATCTTGTAAAGCTTTTCTGAGCACCTTCAAATTTCACAACATCCTTCCTATAGCGGGGATACTGGAATGCAGAAAACTCCAAATGTGGTCTAACATATTACTCTTGTTCCTTGAATTCCCCAGTCGTTGTCCACAGTAAGTTCTGGAGTAAAAAAAAGTGTTTAAGGTCTTAGCCATATCCTATGGTTCCACACATCAATGGTCTCATTGATCTTGAAGGGACGCTACTTTGTCTAGAGTTACTCTTTTACTCAATATATTTATACAATCACTTTTGGATTCTCCTTATCATTCTCTGCCAAGGCTATTTCATGTACCCTTTCTGCAATCCTGATTTCCACACAAATTGTATTCCTACAGCCCCTGTGATCCTCAGGGATTCCCTTGATCCAGCTGGCTTTACCTGACACGTGTCCCCTTTTCCTTGATCAGACCCTCAGTAGACAGCCAGTGTTTCCGAATGCTGTCAGCATTGACCTACACACAAACAGGAACATGCTGGCGCTGATCGCACAATTCATCTCACTTTTAAAATATTCTCACTTGCCAGACTTCCCTTTCCCTGCAACTAGACTCCCCAGTCACGTTTGGAAAGTTCCTGCCCATTACGATCAAGATTGGTCTGGCCCCGTTTTATAACTTGAACTTGTGGACCAGGCCTGTCCTTTTCCATCGCTGTTTTCAAACTAATAGAACTGTGGTCACTTTGGCAAAATGCTTTCCCACTTATACCTCAGTCCCTTTCCTACCTTGTTTCCAAAGGGCAGGTCAGGTTTTGCCCCTTTCTCTTTTCTGGCCATTTACATATTGATTGGGAGTTTCTGGAACACAATTACCAAATTCCTCCCTTGCAAACACTGAACACTGGCAGTCCCAGTCTCAGTTTGGAAAGTTTAAAAATTCCAACCATAACAGCCCTATTATTATGATTGATATTTGAGATCTCCCGACATATTTGTTCCGCAGTCTGCCACGGATTATTCGGGGTTAGTGGGACAATCATGTCAGAGTGATGACCCATTCTTATTTCTCATTTCCATTAACATCGCTTCACTGGGTGATCCCACAGGAATATCCACTCTAAGTACTTCTGGGATGATTCACGCAATCAAAACCCACGACCATGCGTCCTCTCTTTCCTCCCCTTCGATGCTTCCTGTAGCATCTCTACCTTGAATCATTGAGTAGCCAGTCCTGCCCCTCCCTCAGCTGTGTTTCTGTCATAACTATAATATCCCAGTCCCATGTTCCAATCCATGCCCCGAGTTCATCTGTCGGGCCTCTTTCATTGAAATAAATGCAGTTTAAACATCAGTTTTTCCACATTCTCTGCGATGTTCTTGCCTGCCTTGGCTGTTGAATGTTCTCTCTTTAACATGTGCACTGGCCTCAATCTTCTTTCTGGCCTTATGGCTGTTTAAGGTCCAACACCATTTCAGGTTATATCGTCTCAAGCAATTCACCCAACCAGGGTATGGAACCCTTCCCGCTCCCAGTTCAGGTGCCTTTTCCACCCTGTCTCCCTGTGTTGACACCTTCAGGAATCTAGGCACCTGTCCACTAAGGTCCCTGTGTTCCTCAGTACTTCAAAAGGATCGCGCATTCATTATGTCTGCCCTTTGCTCATCATACCTCCCACAGACCTTACATTCATCAGAACTAAACTCTGGTCAGATTACCATCTGATCGTCATCAAACTGTAGCTAGAGACCATCCCCCTCACTGTGAACAACACCCTCACCTTCCATGTCATCTGCAACCCGACTAATGATATCTTCTGCTTTCACATCAGAGCTATTATTCCACAGAATAACCAGCAATGGTCCCTGCACATACCCCTGTGGTACACCCGCTGGTGAAAGAATTTCAAACACGAAGAAGTTTATACCCCAATTTTGTACCCAAATTACCAACATGCCTTGAATCTTGGATCAGCCTTCCACTTGGGACCTTGTCAAAGGCCTTATTCAGGTGCATGTAAACCACTTAATCTGCACTGCCCTCCTCAATATTTTGAGAGGCCAATTCAAAAAACACAACTGATTTCTGTGGCGGTATCTTCCTCTACCAAATCCGTGATGACGCAGCCAAGTTGACCTTTGCCTTTGCAAGTGTTGATCCATCCTCAGAATATTTTCCAATAATGTCCCTCCCCCTGTTGTCAGACTCTCTGCTCTGTAATTACCTGGCCTATCCATGCTGCCCTTCCTGAACAAAGGAAACAGATTACCTATCCTCCAGTAATTCGGCACTTCACCTGTGACCAGCAAAGTACCCACCAGGGCCCCAGTAATCTCTTCCCTTACTTACCATAGCAGCCCAGGATATATTTCATTGGGTACTGGGGGTTTATCCACCTTTATGCTTGTGAAAGCGTTTCATACCTCCTCCTTATTGGTCGTCACATGTTCGAGAACCTCACCATCCTCGACTGAAATCCCTGGCTACAATGCCTTTCTCCTGTGTGAATAAGGACGGGAGGCATTTATTGAAGACCTCACCTACTTCCTCTGGCTCCATGTACAGATTGTTCCTTTGGTTTGTAACAGGCGCAACCCTCTAACTATACTGATAAATACCTCGTGGCCTTTCCTTAACAGTATCTGCCAAGGATATTTCATGTCCATTCTTTGACCCTCAATTTGAAGGACCCCATTGCATGTTCTATACATTTGAAGGGCTTCGCCTGTTTTCGTCGCAGTGTACTTTCTTGATCAGGATCACGACATCGCTTGATCAGTATTCGCTGGAGTTACTGCCTTTGACATTCACTCATCGGGGACCATACCGGACCTGAATTCTCACCGTATCACTTTAACATACTTCTTTTTTTCCAAATATGAGCCCAACTGCAGATAGTTCCTCCTAGTCTGTGTTTGCCAGGTGCTGTATCATGATCGTGAGAACACCCAGTGACAGTGATATTCTAACGATTAGGGGGCTTCCCCAAATTTGGAATCTTCACTTCTGCACTATCCTTATCTCTTTCCAAAATGACTCTGACACTTAGTGTTATGTCCACTATCCCCAAAGCGCTACCAAAATCATTGTGTGTCATCTTGTCCACAATGTATGTAACTTCCAGCCCTTACCGAGGGCTCCAAACATCGGCTAACAAGACATGATATAGATACAGTGTTGGAGGGGAGCTCAGTACAGACACACCGAAGGCTAAATCACCACTCCCACTGTAAGTTCTATTGTACTAAGACTCACTACTCAGCAACACTGTATCTGCGGCATGTCTTGTGGACTAGTATCTTCAATAGTTTGCAACTACTATAACAGTTCCATTCCCTATAACCTCCTCCCTTCCCGATAGTCCCTACACATATTTGAAAAGTACTGCATTCCAGACTATTATCCCTATCACTGTAATTTGCTTCAGTGTCTATAACATGACTTATCTCGTTAAAAATCACACAACACCAGTTTATAGTCCAACAGGTTTAATTGGAAGCACACTAGCTTTCGGAGCGACGCTCCTTCATCAGGTGACTATCACCTGATGAAGGACCGTCGCTGCGAAAGCTAGTGTGTTTCCAATTAAACCTGTTGGACTATAACCTGGTGTTGTGTGATTTTTAACTTTGTACACCCCAGTCCAACACCGGCATTTGCGAATCATGCCTTATCTCGGTAGTCTCCTCCTAAATTAACAGGAGACAGGGTCATGCAGCATAGAAACGGTTCCTTCAATCCAACTCGTCCATGCTGAACAGAGTCCCTGAATGAGTCATGTTTCCCTGCATTTGACGCAAATCTCTTCAAACCTTCTCCTCTCTCCATACCTGCCCAAATGTCTTTTAAATGTTGTTGTTGTTGTTGTTGTTTTACATTTCTCTACCACTTCCCCCAGAAGCTCATTGCATACCTTACCATCCTCTGTGTGAAAAATCTTCTCCTCCGATCCCTTTTTCAGTTTTTTTCTCTCCCATCTCACACTTATGCCTTCTCGAAGACAGAACACAAAACATGGAAGCCCGGTACAGGTCCTTCTGCTCTCGATGTTGCGCCAACCTGTGGAACCAATGTGAAGTCCATCTAACCTTCCCTATTCCAATCTCATCCATATGCCTGTCCAATGACCGTTGAAATGCCCTTAAAGTTGGCGAGTCTACTACTGTTGCAGGCAATGCATTCCATGGCTCTACTGTTCTGAGTAAAGAACCTACCTCTGGCATCTATCCCATATCTATTAATTAATATTAATATTAATTACTACCTTAATTTCAAGCTGTCTTACTTCGTGCTAGGTATCGCCATCCGAGGGAAAAGTCTCTCACTGTCTAACCTATCTAACCCTCTGACTATCTTATATGTCTCAATTAATTGGTCTCAAATGTCTTCTCTCGAACAAAAACAGATTCAAGTCCCTCAGCCTTCCTCATAAGACCTTCCCTCCAGACTTGGCAAAATCCTAGGAAATCACCTCTGAACCCTTTCCAAATCTTCCACATCCGTCCTCTAATACGGTGACCTGAGCCATAGGCAACACTCCAAATGTGGACGCACCAGCATTTTGTACAGCTGTAGCATTATCTCATGGTTCCGAAACTTAATGATTGTACCAATAAAAGCTCATGCGCCGAATGCCTTCTTAACAACCCTATCAACCTGCGTGGCAACTTTCAAGGATCTATGTACATGGACAGAGAGATGTCTCTGTTCACCTACACTACCAAGAATCTTAGCATATCCCAGTACTATGTGTTTCTGTTACTTCTTCCAATGTGAATCACCTCACATTCTCAGTCCAGTTTCTGCAGCTTATCTATGCTTCTCTATAACCTACAACATTCTTTGTCACTATCCACAACTCTACCGACCTGAGTGTTATCCGCAAATTTGCTAACATATCCTTCAATGCCTTTACGCAATTCATTTATATAAATGACAAACAATAGTGGTTCCGAAACAGATCGTGGCAGTTCCAACTAGCAAGTGAACTCTAGCATGAGTATTTCCCTTCAACCACGACCCTCTGTCTTCGTTCAGCGAGCCAATTATCCAATCCTAACAGCGAAATCACCCTCAATCCCATGCCTTTGTATTGTCGGCAATAGCCTACCGTGGGGAACCTTAACAAACACCTTACTGTAATCCATATACGCACCAACTGCTTTACCCTCATCCACCTCTTTGGTCACCATCTCAAAGAACTCAATATGGTTCGTGAGGCATGTCCTACTCTTCAGAAAACTGTGCTGACTGTCCCTAATCAACTTATTCATCTCCTGCTGATGAAAATGCTAGCTTTAACAAGCCTTTCCAACACTTTACCCAGAATCGCAGTAAGGCTCACAGCTCTATAATTACCAGGGTTGTCTCTATTCCCCTTCTTGGACAAGGGGACAACATTTGCTGTCCTCCAGGCTTCTGGCACTATTCGTGTACACAATGATGTCTTAAAGATCAAAGCCAAAGGCTTGGCAATCTCCTACCGGGCTTTCCAGAGTCTAAGGATAAATCCCATCTGGCCGAAGGAACTTTCTTTTTACACTTTCCAGAATTGCTAACACCTTCTCCTTCTGCAGTTCAATCCCATCAATTTATGGATCCCTCTACCCTGGGGAAAAGACGTTGGCTAATCACCCTACCTGTACCCCTCAGGGTTTTCTAAACCTTTATAAGGTCACCCCTCAGCCACCTACGCCCAGTGGAAATGCAAAAGACAAGAATGAAAATATTTCTGCTCATATCCCTGCCACTACTTTGTCACAATGTTCTGGGATACGCTTGTTTAGGATCTAGCACTTTCTGTACCTTTGTGTTCTAAGACCTCTACTGTTTACAAGTCATCTCTGTTTATTCCCTTTGTTTCCTCGTCTTTGTCCACAGTACGTTCTGACATGAAATCCTCGTTTCGGGTCTCGCCCATCTCCTGTTGTTCGACACATGGATGGTCACATGAATCCATGTTCGACCACTAGTTGATCTTCTGTTGTTAATATACTGGTAGACTGTCTTTGGATTTTCCTCAGCCTGATCTACCAAAGCTTTCTATGGTCCCCTTTGGTCCTTCCTGATTTCCATCTTAAGTGAATTACTCCACCCACAATGTTTATGACACGCGCCCCAATTTTCTTGACCAGAGACTTAATAACCCCAGTCATCCAGTGGTTTCTATTTGTGATCGGCATTGTCCTTCACACTAACAGGAATATGCTGGCCCTGAACTCTCATTTAATCTCCCTTTTGAATGCTTCCCACCTGCCTGACGTCATTTACCTGTGAATACCCTCAACAATCAATTGTTAAAACCTCTTGACAGGAGGGAGATTTGCCAGTGTTATGCAGGGAGGATTTAAACTAGTTTGACAGGGGGTTGGACTCTGAATAAGAGAGGTACCATCGATCAGTCAAGGCAAAAATGCATCAGCCATCAAGAGCAAGTTTCCTATCCAGGATATCCTGGGGCACAGTCAAGGGAGGGAAAAAAATTCTGGTTTAAAAGGCATTCATTTCAACGCACGAGGCCTGACTGGTAAGGCAGACAAGCTCAGATCATGGATTATAGCCCTAACAAAAACATGGCTGAGAGATGGGCAGGACTGGCAGCTCGGTGTTCCACGATACAGAAGCTACAGGCGTGACAGAAGGACAAGTAAGTGAGGAGAGGGAGCTGCCCTTTTGAAAAGGGAGGACAGAACAACAGTGCTCAGGATACTCTTTCGACGTGATCAAATGAGGTCATATGGTGAGAGGTTAGAAACAGAAAGGGGATGGTTAGTCTGCTGGGATGGTGTTCTCGACCCCAAATAACCAGCGGGTACTACAGGGGCAGATGTGTAGAGAGATTGCAGATACCTATAGAAATGGTAGCATAGTATTGGTTTGAGATTTTAACTTCCCGTCTATTGACTTGGCCACCCAGAGTGTAAAATACCCGTATGGAGTGGAATTTGTCAAATGTGTCCAAGAAATTTTCCTAAACCAATATATCGAGGGTCCCACTCTACTCAGGCGGGTGCAACACTGGACCTCCCCTCAGAAAACGAGGTCAGGCAAGTGACTGAAGTGTCAGTCGGAGAGCACATTGGGTCCAGTGAATACTACTGTCTTAGTTTTAACATAGTTATGGAAAAAGATCAGACAGTTCCACAGATTAATGTCTTTAACTGGAGCAGGGACAGTTTTGGGGCCATGAGGCAGGATCGAGCAGAGGTCGATTGGGTGAATTAAAAATCACACAACACCAGGTTATAGTCCAACAGCTTTATTTCAAAGCACTAGCTTTCAAAGCGCAGGTGATCAGCCTTAAAGATAAAACTTCCACTAAATGTGTTTGTTATTATATTCCATGACACTGCCATCCTGTTGCTATAAATTCTGTGCCTTATGATTGTGCTCCACAACCACTTGATGAAGGAGAAGCGCTATGAAACCTAGTGCCTTCAAGTAAACCTGTTGGACTGTAAGCTGGTGTTGTGTGATTTTTAACTTTGCCCACCCCCCCACCCCGTCCAACATCGACTTCTCCACATTATGCGCCCATCAACTGGGTGAGTCTGTTTGAAGGAAATGGAATGACGGACAAATGGGAGGCTTTTAAAAGTGTGATCTCAAGAATCCAGGGCCAATGTGTCCCTGTTCGAGTGAAGGGAAAAGCTGGCAGGTTTAGCGATCCCTGGCTCATGAGGGATATTGACGCTCTGTTCAAGAAAATGAAAATAGTATACATTGCCTTCAATATTTCCGTATCTATGTACCCTATTCAAGTCCTAAAGACAAGATCACTCGCTGGAGACTCGACAATCCTTTCAGGTGCCTGCAGCATTCCCGGTCTGCAGAACCCACTTAAAGCCTGTAATTCTCCCGATCCAGTTCCGACAAGACTCAATATATGTGTGAAATCCTCCTGTCGCCAGCACCCACCCTATCAATGTAAGTTCCTCCTGTATTGCCATGCATTTACACATCTCCATAACCTTCTCCAGCTCTTACACCCCTATCTGTGGAAATGTCACGCTCCCCTACAATCCTTCCCACTTTGACCAAACTGGAGGAGGTTACAAATGCTCTCTTATCTTTGAAACTGGTTCCAACCAAAATTACTGTACTTCTGGAAAATCTGTCAGACTCCACAACCTCCATGTCCAAATAATCTGCAGAAGTAAACCTTCCTTTATCTCTAAACATCTTCAGTCACGACTACCCTCCATCTCTGTTTGGTCATCCAGTCTATACAACCCACTTTATCTCTGCAATCTGTTCCATTCACCACACTCTGGGGGAAAAAGCTTCTTGCTATCCACCCTGTCTGTACATCCCGTGATTTTGTAGACCTCAATCAGGTCCCCAGTCAACCTTTGTCTTTCTAATGAAAATAATCCGAATCTATTCAAACGTTCTTCAAAGCCAGCCCCTTCTGTACCAGACAAGATCCCGGTGAACCTCCCCTGCACCCGCTCCAATGCATCCACATCCTTTTATTGATGTGGTGAACAGAAATGTACCTAATATTCCAACTATGGTCGAATCAAAGTCCAATACAACTGTAACATGACCTGCCAACTCTTTTACTCATTATCCCCTCCAGTGAAATAAAGCAGGTCGTATGCCGCCTTAACCCCTTTACTGACCTGCATTGTCACCTTCAAGGAACAACGGACCTGAATATCTAGATCTCTCTGTACGTCAGATTTCCCCAGGACTTTTCCATTTACTTTGCTCTTGAATTGGATCTTCTGAAATTTGCCCGGATTGAACTCCCCATCTGCCATTTCTCTGCCCATCTCTTCAACCTATACACTGCTGTATTCTCTAACAGTCCCCTTCACTGTCTCTAACTCTGCCAATCTTAGTGTCATGTTCAAACTTGCTAATCAGGCAACCGATATCTTCCTCCAAATCATTTATGTATATCACAAACAACAGTGGACCCAGCACGGATTCTGGTGGAACACCACAGGGCACAGGTCTCCATTTTAAGAAATTCATTTTACTCTCATCCATATGCATATCTAAAAGTTAATTAAATATCCCTAATGTCTTTACCACCAACACTGTCAGTGCATTCCACAAACCCACCACTCTCTGTGTAACGTACCTACCTCTGACACCTCCCATAAACCTTCCTCCAATTACCTTAAACTTATGCCCCAAGGTTATAGCCATTTTCACAATGGAAACATTATCGGGCTATCCACTCTGTCTGCCTCTCATCAGCTTGTACACCTCTATCAAGTCAGCTCTCATCCTTTTTCATTCCAATGAGAAAAGCCCTGGATTCCCCAACATTTCTCCATTAGATCTGCCCTCCAATCCAGAAATCATCCTGACGAATCTCTTATGCACCCTCTTCAAAGCTTCCACATCTTTCCTATAATGAGGCGACCAGAACATAACACAATATTCCAAGTGTGGACTAACCAGGGCTGTATGGAGCTGCAACATAACCTCACAGGTCTTAAACTCCATCACCCTGCTAATGACAGCTAACACATCACACGCCTTCTTACCACCCCTATCAACATGGCTGGCATTTTTAAGGATCTATGGACGTGGACCCCATGAAACTTCTGTTGCTCCACACTACCAAGACTCCTGCATTTAACCCAGTAGAGGTTTTCTGCAGAATCCTTCAATCTTTAACCCTCCCTGTTTTGGTACCTTGTTCCAGTCCCCACAAAACTCATAAACTGTGAAGCGTCTTCCGGTCTCTATAATCCTCCTTATCTCTGTAACCTTCTTTATTGATGTGAACCCTCAAAACTACCAAAGCCAATTTTAACCACTTCAATATTACTAATTACTAACTCCAGTCCTGATATTCCTCCAGTACCCTTCTGGGGAACATTGCAGAGGAAGGAAGAGTTGTAGAGTCCGGGTCATGTTACAGAGGTAGGAAGGGCAGCAGAACCTGGAGGATGGTACAAATGTAGGAAGAGACGGGGATCCTTCAGGAGGTTAGAGGTAGCGGGATTCATATAACCTGCAGGATGGGACAGAGACTGCGTTGTGGAACCTGAAGGATATTTTAGTCTGAATGATTCATTTTTTTTTTTATTAGACTATTGGGCCGATCTTGATGACCTAATTTTGCTGATGTTTACCAGAATTGGCTGTGCACAGCTTCAGATTCCCAGGCTGGGAAATGTGAGTTCAGATGTGAATCTATTTGCCCATTCTGTCTGTGTGCCTGACACTGACCTGGTGCTGCTCTAATAGAAAGTATTCTCCGTGTATATGGTAACCTCCAGATCGACAGGACTGACCAGAGCTCACCTCATCAAAGCCTTCGTTTAGAATGTTCTTTTTTATGATTATTTTCAAGTGACAGTTTCATGAGATGCAGGAATTGGGGTGATTCCATTTTAAGAGAATGAAACCTTTATCATTGGAGATTGGGAAGCCTACAAAAACGAGATAACGGCTTTCCAGAGACAGTACATAGTATTCCTGTTAGAGTGGAAGGAAATGCTGGTGGGTGTAGGGTATGCTGGATGACGAGAGAATGAAGATTTTTGTTAAGAAAAAGAAGAAAAAAATTGGCAGGTATAGACATGAGAAATCAAGTGAATTCTAAGAATATAAAGGCAGAAGGAGTATACTTAAGAGGGAAATCAGAAGGGTAAAAAGGGGACATGAGATAGCTTTGACAAATCGTGTTAAGGAGAATCCAAAGGGTTTTTATAAACACATAAACGACAAGAGGGTAACTAGGGCGAAAATAGGGCCCCTCAAAGATCAGCAAGGCAGCCTTTTGTGCAGCCGGAGGAGATGGTGGCGATACTATATAAGTATTTTGCATCAGTGTTTACTGTGGCGAAGGAAATGGAGGATATAGAATGTGGGGAAGTAGATGGTGACGTCTTGAAAAGCGTCCATATCGAAGAGGAGGAGGTGCTGGATGTCTTGAAATGCATAAAAGCGCATAAATCCCCAGGCTCTGATCAGTGTACCTTGGAATCTGTGGGAAGCTAGGGAAGTGATTGATGGGCCCTTTGCTGAGAAATTTGTATCATTGATTATCACAGGTGAGGTGCTTGAAGATTGGAGGTTGGCTAACGTGGTGCCACCATTTAAGAAAGGTGGTAAGGGAAAGCTAGGGAACTACAGACTAGTGAGCCTGACATCAGTAGTGGGTAAATTGTTGAAGGGAATCCTGCGAGAAAGGATTTACATGTATTTAGAAAGGCAAGGAATGACTAGGGATAGTCAGCATGGCTTTGTGTGTGGGAAATCATGTCTCAAAAAAATTGATTGCGTTTTTTGAAGAAGTAACAAAAAGGATTGGTGAGGGCCAATCATTGGATGTGATTTCTATGGACTTCAGTGAGGTGCTTGAAATAGTTCCTCATGGAAGATTGGTTAGCAAGGTTAGATCTCATGGAATGCAGGGAGAACTGGCTGTTTGGATACAGAACTGGCTCGAAGGTAGAAGACAGAGGGTGGTGGTGGAGGGTTGCGTTTGTGGGCGGCACGGTGGCACAGTGGTTAGCACTGCTGTCTCACAGCGCCAGAGACCCGGGTTCAATTCCCGCCTCAGGCGACTGACTGTGTGGAGTTTGCACGTTCTCCCCGTGTCTGCGTGGGTTTCCCCCTGGTGCTCCGGTTTCCTCCGACCGTCCAAAGATGTGCAGGTCAGGTGAATTGGCCGTGCTAAATTGCCCGCAGTGTTAGGTAAGGGGTAAATGTAGGGGTATGTGTGGGTTGCGCTTCGGTGGGTCGGTGTGGACTTGTTGGGCCGAAGGACCTGTTTCCACACTGTAATTTAATCGAATCTAATCACACTGGAGGACGATGGTGTGCCACAAAGATTGGTGCTGGTGTCACTATGTTTCGTCATTATATTAATGATTTTGACATAAACATAGGAGGTACAGTTAACAAGTTTGCAGATGACGCCAAAATTTGAGATATAGTGGGTAGTGAAGAAGGTTACCTCAGATTACAACGGGATCTGGATCAGATATGCAAATGGGCTGAGGAGTGACAGATGGAGTTTAATTTCGATAAATGTGAGGTGCTGCATTTTGGGAAAGCGCATCTGAGCAGGACTTGTACACTTCATGTGAAAGTCCTAGGGAATGTTGCTGAATAAAGAGACCTTGGAGTTCATAACTCCTTGAAAGTAGAGTCGCAGGTAAGCGGATAGTGAAGATGGTGTTTGGTATGCTTTCCTCTATTGGCCATTGCATTGATTATAGGAGATTGGGGGTCATATTACAGCTGTACAGCACACTGGTTAGGACACTTTTGGAATATTGCGTGCATTTTTGTTCTTTTTCCTATTGGAAGGATGTTGTGAAACTTGAAAGTGTTTAGAAAGGTTTTACAAGGATGTTGCCAGGGTTGGAGGATTTGAGCTATCGGGAGAGGCTGAGATGACTGGGACTGTTTTCCCTGGAGGATCAGAGGCTAAGGGGTGACATTCTTGAGGTTTATAAAATCATGAGGGGCATGGATAGGATAAACAGACAAGGTCTTTTCCCTGGGGTGGTGGAGACCAGAGCTGGATGGCATAGGTTTTGGGTGAGAGATGAAAGATTTAAAAGGGACCTAAGGGGCAACCTTTTCACGCAGAGTGTGGTTATGTATGGAATGTACGGCCAGAGGAAGTGATGGAGGCTGGTACAATTGCAGCATTCAAAAGGCATCTGAATTGGTATATGAATAAAAAAGGGTTTAGTGGGATATGGGCCAAAATGGGACGAGATTACGATAAGATATCTGGGTGTCGTGGACAAATTGGACCGAATGGTCCATTTATGTGCTGTACGTCTCTAGGACTCTCTGGGTCTAAATGTTTTCCACTGTTCATTTACAGACTGACATTTCAGTCTGTTTCCCCTGTTTACCTTGGTCAGTTCTCTCTCAAAATCATGTAATTGGCTTTGTTACTGATGCACGGGTGTGCTTTATGGTCACTTTAAAGTGTCATAATCTCTTTGAATTCCGGTATAATTTCTTGGAGGATCTCGGTGTGATATTACTCATTCACTCAGCTTCATCATCCAACGTTCGATCTGAGATAGTTACATCCTAGCTATTTGCACAATGTATTAATCAAAGAAACACTGACAAAAACATTCAAGGAGGATCTCGGATAATATCACCCTTGCCAATGTGTCTGTCCCAGATTATACAAAGATTGAAGTCTCCAAAAATTATCTCACCACCTTTGCTACAAATTCTAATGAATTCCTGTTTAATGCAGGGATGAGCAATGAAATACTATTAGGCAGCATAAAAACTGTTCTCCTGCTTGTGTTCTTGACACACATTCAGGCTGATTCAGCTTCATAATCTGAGGCCAAATGCTTTCTCTGTAATCCCTTTGTTATCCATTAGTGTCAGGGTTCCCATCTTGTTTTTCCATTCTGCCTGAGATCCTGTCAGGTTGTTTACTGTTGAATATTTATGTTCCACCTTTTGTTCAACCTGTAACCACGTCTGTCTGGTGACTAAGTTTCATTTTTCTCTGTGTCACAAGTCTATTACCTTATTGTCGGTACTTTGCCCATTCAAAAAAAAAATGATAGGTTCCTCTTTCCCACAATGTCCTGTCACAAACTGATTCATTGATGTACAGTTTTCGTTAAACTCTGTCCCTTCCTGTTCCTTTCTGCTTGTCTTCAGCCACATTCCCATGCTGTTCCGAGGCTTCACATTTACCCTTTGGATTTGGGAAAGCTCCTTTCACCTGTACCCTGTCCCTGCACCCTCCATGTCAGATTAAAGCCCTGTCCATAAACCTACCGACATGACTGGCCAGGACACCGGTCCCAGCAGTGTTAGTTTTAATTCAATCGTGAGATGTTGCTGTCTCTGGCTGGCCAGCATCGCATGCCCACCCTGACCAGCCTTAGAGCTGAGTGGCTTGCCAGACCATTACAGTGGGCATTTGAGAGTCAATCCCATTGCTCTGGGTCTGGATTCATATGTAGTCTAGACTGGCAGCCTATAACAGATTTCCTTACTTAAAGGGTATGAAGTAGTCAGATGGGTATCCCGACTACCGGCATTAAATTCTGGATGAACAGTCTAGTGAGAGTAACACGAGGCCATTGCCTGGCCCACTGATAGCTCGCTCATCCCTGAGTACTGATCCCAGTGCACCTTCTTCCTGACCGTGATTTGATCTTGATAACTTCCTGCACTCTGGTTATGTCACACAGTCTCTCTCCATGTGATATGTGTCACTGTGAGGGTTTAATTGATGCCGGTGACTGCACCTTTTGCAGCTACTCCAGATCCTGAACCAACAGAATTCTCCATTCCAGGGAGACGCAGCAGCACAGACCAGGGATGGAGACTGGGATTTTCCACGTCTCTGTGAGACTCGGTGCCATTCTCCATGTTTAACCATCACTGCATCAGTCTGATTTCCCATTCTGTTCATTTCTCTGTCTCCTGTAGGTACTCAGGATGCTCCTGACTCAGCAGAATTCCCAATTCCTGTTTCGTCCACCACCACACTGAAGACAGTTGGTCAGCCAGAGAGATGGAGAGTGAGATCTGGAGCCTTCAGTAAATCCTGCAGTGAGGTAAGATCACTCACAGTGGACAGAGCAGAGTGTATTTAATACATCGAACTTTGGTCCAGAAGACATGACACAGATTCAGTGTTGAAACACGAACACAGAGCATGATGGTCCCAGGCTCAATCCCCACCCTCTTGTTTACTTTCATCTCTGCTGTACGGAGCCTTCCTGTGTCAATATAGGAAGTTGACAGTAATCAATCCAGGCCTGTGCTGTCTTAGTGAGGATCAGTACAACAGAGGGGAAAGCAGGTCTCCCTCAAGGAGATGGTATTGAACCCTGGGATATTTCTGTTCTATATTCACACATTGGTTCTTGTCGTGTGATAGAGTCATACAGGAAGGAAACATGCCTTTCGGTCCAACTCATTTGTGCCAGTGTCTAGAATACTTGTAATTCCCAGAAAATTTCCTGTTTCTATAACCTCCACCCCTCTCATATTCCCGCTGTATATTTCAAACCTACTCCAATGCTGACGACTCTCCCTATGTGTAAATTGCTCCAGTGTCGATAACATGCCCAATCTCAATAATCTCATCCTTCACTCAGTACAATAATTCCTATTTCTGTAGTCTTGCACAATACTTACGTGCCCCCGTTTCTGTGCACTCCTCCAGCCTGGACCAAAATACCCTCCTGTGTACCTTCCTCAAGCCCCAAGAGAACATAATATCACTGTAACTTCTGCAGCCCTATAACACTCCTGCCTACTGGCCTATAGTACCACACGACCTCAGTAACCTGCTCCCAACCGTCCTGAGTACCTTATCTGCATAAACACCTCCAGACACTTTTCAAGCCACAACAACACTCCACATCTCTGTTTGCTCCTCCACTCCCTATAGTCCTCCCAGCACCTCAAACATTGTCTCTGTGTAATTCTGCAATTTGGGGCAGCACGGTGGCTCAGTGGTGAGCAATGCTGCCTCACAGCGCCAGGGACCCAGGTTCGATTCCAGCGTTGAGTGACTGTCTGCGTGGAGTTTGCACATTGTCCCCGTGTCTGTGTGGGTTTCCCCCGACACTCCAAAGATGAATTGGCCATTCTAAGTTGCCCATAGTGTTAGGTGCATTGTCAGAGAGAAGTGGATCTGGGTGGGTTACTCTTTGGTGGGTCGGTGTGGACTTGTTGGGCCGAAGTACCTGTTCCCATGCTGTAGGGTTTCTAATCTAAACTCTCCCTCTGCGTTCCATATTGTTGTCCCTAAATATATCCCTCTATCCATAAACAGCCCCAAACCCTTCAAACCTCCAGGTCTGTGTGAACTCCCACAGCTCCAACATCCCTCCTTCTCTATGTCACCTTTTTCAGTCCTGAAACACTCTGAAAATGTGGACATCCTACAATCCTCCCTATCTGCATAATCCTCTCAGGTCCCTGCAACACCCTCGATGTGTGGAAACAACTCCAATGCTTGTGACTCCCCCGATCAGTTTCTACAAGACTTATGTAACATCCTCCCGTCGCTCTCACCAGCCCTGTCAATGTAAGCTCCTCCAGTCTCCCCATCAATCTAATCATCTCCATAATCGTCTCCAGCTCTTACACCCCTATCTGTGTAAACGTTACACTCCCCTACAACCATCCCTAAAGCAGAAACCTCCTCCAGTGTCTGCAATACTCCCTATTTGTGTTAGTGTCTCCAGGCTCTATTGCTGTTCCTGTCTCTGTAGGCTCTGACAGATTGTCCAGCTTTCCAGTCCATATAATTTCCAGAACCTCAGCATCCGACATCAACAAATGAATTCATTAACTACAGCCTTCCATCTCTCTGTTCATCCCTCAATTTCATACAACTTCATAGTCTCTGTAAATAGCACCATTCCATAAAATACTCCCTGTCTGCGTAAGTTACCCCAATCCTATACTGAGAAGCCTCACTGTCCTTTTGATCACCTGTGGTCCCTTCAGATCTCCCTGTATCTTCCCTGACTCAACTTAATACAGGTCATCTCATGTTATAACTCCTCTACCTCATATGTTACTCCCCGTCTCTGTGATATTCTTCAGTTACTGCAATTCTAATTCTTTATTTCCAGAGCTTCCAATCCTCCTGATTGATGTAAGGTTATTAGAGCATGTTTAACACCTGTAGCGGCCTCCAACTCCTCAATGCATCCTGTTGCTGTAACCTTCTCAAATGCTACAGCTCACTGTCTTAGTAATATCTTCCAGTATCTGCAACCCTGTTGATTTTTGTAACCTCCTGCAGAACAGCACTCCACATCTCTGTGTAACTGATGAGAATGCTGTAAACCAGCCTTCAGCGTCCTCAGTATCTCTCTGAACTCCTGCAGCCCTACAACCCTCAGTGTCTCTGGTTCCTCCAATCCCTACAATTCTCCCTGGCTGTGTGAACTGATCCAGCCCCTTCAACCCTTCCTATCTCACTCACTCCTGCAGCTCCAACTACTGTCCATTTCAGTGTAATTACCAGCACCAACAATCCTCCCGTTCTCTATAAACTCCTGCAGCTCCAACTACCACCCCAATCTGCGTAATCTCTAGTCCGTCCAAACCTCCCTTTCTGAAGCTCCATATATCACCCAATCTGTCTAATCTCCAGTGCCTACAACTGTCCCTTTCTCTAAAATCTTCTATAGTTCCAACTACCACCAATATCTGTGTAATCTTCAGTCCCGACAACCCTCCCAGTCTCTGTATCTCCTGAAGCTCCAACGACCACCCCTATCTGAGTAATCTCTAGTCCCTATATTCCTCCTGATCTCTGTAACTCCTTCAGGACTGATAACCCTGTAACTCTCCTTGACATCTTTCAGCCCGACAACCGATCTGAACTCTAATCACCAACAGTGATCTCAAACCACCCGAACTCTGTAACATTCTCCAGTCTCTACAACCCAGCTTTTCTCTGTTAGTTTCTCTGGTAACTGTATTCCCTTTTATCTCCAGTTACAGATCCTTGCTCAGGGAAACAATGTGTCAGAACTGAATCTGTAAGAACACACGAATCTTCGTTGTATCAA
The DNA here is from genome assembly GCF_037043375.1 of Chiloscyllium plagiosum. Taxonomy (NCBI): domain Eukaryota; kingdom Metazoa; phylum Chordata; class Chondrichthyes; order Orectolobiformes; family Hemiscylliidae; genus Chiloscyllium; species Chiloscyllium plagiosum. The sequence continues at coordinate 19,404,835 of NW_028270188.1, forward strand.
TAGATTTGCCTCATTTTCTAAAATTCAATGACTGCAAGTTCAACCTTCTCCACCTCTTCTTATCAATATCCCTCCATTTTGAAGATCAGCCTGGTGAACCTTCTCTGGGCTGCCTCCAATGCAAGGACATTTTCCCTCCAGATAGGGGACCAAATCTGTTCACTGTATTCTCAGTGCGGGCTGACAGGAGTCCTCTATAGTTGTTACAAGCCTTCCCTATTTTTATTCTCCATTCCCTTTGGAATCAATGCCAGCATTCCATTTGCCATCTCTATGTCCTGCTTGCCCTGTATACCACCTTTCTGAGATTTATACACAAGGATTCCCAAGTTACTCTGTGATGTAGCTTTCTGCAGTTGATCTGAAACCAACAAGTGACAGCAATAATCAGGAAGGTGCTGGAATGTATGGTAAACGATATGCCACAAATGCGAACTGCACAGTTAGAAACCTATGGAAAAAAGCGCAGTCCATACGACCATCACTAATAGGAGTAGAATTAGGCCATTCGGTCCATCGGGTCTATTTCACTATTCGATTATGGTTGAATTGTTTCTCAACCTCGTTCTCTCACTCACTCCCTGTAACCCTTGATCTCCTTACTCATCAAGAACCTAGCTATCTCTGAATCACTTAGCACCCACAGCCCCATGAGGTAGTGAGTTCCACAGATCCATCACCCTCTGGCTGATTAAATTCCTCCACATCTCTATTCGAAAGGGTCGTCCCTTCACTCTGAAGCTGTGCCCTTGGCCCCTAGTCTCTCCTGCTCATGGAAACGTATTGCCCACGTCCACACCATCCAGGCCCCTCAGTATTCTGTAAGTTTGAATGAGATTCTGCCGCTGCCTATGAAACTTCATCAAGTGCAGACCCAGAGACTTCACCTGCTCCGCATATGACACAACTTTCATCCCTGGGATTGTTCTTGGAAACCCATTTCTCGTGCCCATTCACTTCCTTTGTCCAGACTCTTAATGTATAACGCGTGGAGTGTAGTCCCAACACTGACCCCTGCGGAGCTCCCCTCATCACCAGTTCCCATCGTGAAAAAGACCCCTTTCTTCACACTCTCTGCCTTGTGCCAATCTAACAAATCCTCTATCCATGCTAAGCATGTTGTTCTGAAATGGAAATTTCATTTCACACCCACTACAGGATTTATTTTTCAGTCTGGCTGTAAACAGCAGAGTTTCACCATTACCTTCCCATCTGTAATTCCCTGGAGAAGGTGGTGCTGAGCTGCCTTCCTGACCCATTGCAGTCCTTTGGTTGTCGGGACAGACACAGTGCTGGGAGGATGGTGCGTGTCTTGGAGGGCACCTTGGAAATGCTGGTGTTCCCGTGTACCTGGAGCTCCTGTCCTTCCAGGGTATAGTGGTTCCAGGTTTATGAACGGCTGTTGAAAGACCCTGCCTGAGTGACCTCAGTGCTACTTGTAGATCTTTTATTCCTTCATCCATTAATGAACACGAGCTTTGTTGGCTGACCCAGCATTTATTGTTGAGTTTGAGTTGTCCCTGAGAAGGTGGTGGTGAGCTGCCTTCCTGAGCCACTGCTATTGTTATCTGTGTACACTCCAGCAGGCACTACAACACTCCTCATGTCTGTAACTGCATACAGATAATGCAGCTCTCCCTTTCATATCTGACATCCTCCCCGCCATATAAATCTGACGGTTCCTCACAATATCTCACCTCCTCCATTCTCATCTGTGCTAGAGATCACTAAAATTTCTTTATTCTTGTTTAAACTTCTGATCACCAAAAATCTCTCCCTTTTTAAAATTGTAACTCCTTCAGTTTCTGTTACTCTCCATATAACTGTAATCAATGACAGCACAGGTTCCTTTCCTAAATGTCTATAATTATAATGGTTGTACGTGTTAAATTGGCGCTTTTCTTCCTCCTTATACATCTCAAGACTTCCAGCCCCTACAATCACACTATTTGGAATGCTCCCATTCTCTGTACCTCCTCATGTTCTGAGGGTACTTGAATACCACCATGCCCCAAAGGTTTATGTTTCCCCCCAGTTACTGCAAATCTTCTCACTCTGTCACATTCAAGTCTGTCACATCCAAGTCTCCATCCAAGTCTCCAGGACCAGACAACGTTTGCTGGATGTCAATTTCCTTTTATTGATGTCTACACATCAATGTAACCAGTTCAGGAAAAGCCCTTTAGACTGTACAAAGCTCCGTCATGAACAAGCCACCATCTCTCTATTTCCTTTGCCTTCTTCAGTGTCTGAAACTCTCACAGTATCTTCCAGTAAGCTTCTTTAGTTGCTGCAGGTCTGCCTAGCTCCCTAGATAACCTGTTCCATCTCATATAGCTCGCTCAATCACTGTAGAACCCTCTGCTCTGTGTAATCCTCCTCTTTCCCACTGTCTTCCAGACACAACAGCGATCCTGTAAGAGAGCAGAGCAGAATGGGATGTTATAAATCTCAGCTGAGGCTTGAGGCCTACCATTACCTGGGAGTCACAAAGGGAGAGAAACTGAGAGAGATCAGCACAGAGTGGGTGAATATAAATCAGCAGCGAGGATCGAGGCCGGCTGGGACTTGGAGTTAGAGAAGCAGCAGAGCAGGATGCTCGAAATCAGCACCAAGTCACAGAGGAAGTGACCATGTGAGGGAGCAACTTGAAGCAGGAGCATGAGGCTAACATATCTGGGAGTTACAGAGGCAGCAACGTGGGAGGATATAAATCAGCACTGAGGATCAAGGCCTTATCGTGCCTAGGAGTCACAGAGACGGTGACCTTGTGAGGGAGCGGAATGGAGGTGGAGCTGGAGTATTGCACGAACCTGGGAGTCACAGAGACGGTGATCCTGTGAGGGAGCAGAGTGGAGTAGCAGCTGGAGTACTACATGCACCTATGAGTTACGGAGACGGTGACCCTGTGAGGGAGCAGAGTGGAGTTGGAGCTGGAGGAGGACATGTACCTGGGAGTCACAGAAATGGTGAAACTGTGAGGGAGCAGAGTGGAGTGAGAGCTGGAGGATTACACATACCTGGGAGTCACCGAGATGGTGACCCTGTGAGGGAGCAGAGTGGAGTGGGAGCTGAAGGATTACACACACCTGGGAGTCACAGAGATAACTTTCTGCTGCTGGGACCTACCTGCACTGAGTTTGAAAGAAATGCAGGAGCCATCACAGAAAAGGCTGTAAAGTCACTGGCTGATAAATACACTGTTATTAGTGACTGTCAGTTAATTGTTGTAAGTCAGCAAATTTATTTTTTCAACTTCTGAAATAAGGGTTGAACACAGAAATAAGAGGGACAAGTGAAATTGTGAGCCAATATAATAAATTACCCTCAGTAAGCCACAGCTGAATAAGGGACTTAACCATATTGCTATTTCCCGAACGTTAACTTCATTCTAAGTAATTAATTAAGTTACTCCAGACATGTTGTACTTTAAGACATGGTAAGACATACTTGTCAGCAAGTCATAGCCCCCTGCTTGTGTCCTAGATGGACACTGGGTCATGGAGCTCAGACAGTGACTAGAGACCCTATTGGAGATCTGTGATGCTGAGAGTTAGGTGGATAACACACACGCAGAGCAGATCACTCTGCAGACATGACGGCCTGGAAGAAGGAAGGGTCTGGGGAACTAAGCAATCGGAGAGAAACAGTCAGGGAATACAGGAATATCCTGGTGTCTCCCTCCCAATTCAGATTCCCAGTTTGGAAGCTGATGAAGGTATTGGCTACTCAGAGGAGTGAAGTAAGAGCCATGTCTGTGGCCCCACAAGCAGCCTGACTGTACAGGAGTGGAGGGAGAAGGAAGGATGAGCAACAGGCACAGGGGAGTCAGGAAAGTGAAGAAGGTGTCAATGTTTCTGTAATTCCAGGATAGTGGGGTTAAGAATGTCACGGTGGCTGCAGGACATTTGTCTGGGGGACAATGAGCAGTCAAAGGTCATGTCCCTGTTGGTAGGAATGACCTGGGTAGGAAGGGTGAAGTGGTCTGGGAGTCAGAATTTAGGGAGCTAGGTGGATGGTTATCAAGCCAGTCCGCAAATGTAGCAATCCCTGGAATACTCCCATTGCCGTGTCCAAGTGAGAACAGGACTCGGAGTTTTAGGTAGATGAGAGTGTGACTGGAACGATCGTGCTGCAGGAGTGGCTTCAGATTCCTGGGACTTGTTCTGGAGAAGGCAGCAACTGTACAAGCTGGATGGGCTAACGTGACAGAGCTGGGACTGAATTCCTTACGGGGTGTGTGGGAGAGATTGAAAATAACTTGGTGTGTGCTTAGGATCCAAAACGGAATAGTAGAGGAGACTACCAGGATTCTCAAAATAATGGGAGATGCAGTTGGTACTAATTTACAACAACAAGTTTATCAGTGGAAGATGGAGTAAAAACGAAAGCCTTAATCTAAGGTACTCTGCATGGACGTGAATACTCGGAATGTGCAGAGTTCCAGATGCAGATTGTGGAAATCTGATGGACGGATCACCGAGAGCTGGCTCAAGGAATAGCAGGACTGGGTGTTTAATATTGCTGGGTATAAGGGATTCTAAAATGATAGAAGGGAAGGGAAAGGATGAAGGTAGAATTATTGGTTTAGATTAGCGTTAGTTAAGGAGTCCAAGAGAAAGAGGATCCGTCCAAGAACAGAATGAATTTGGCTGGAGCTACAGAACAACAAGTGTACAATTACACTGTGAGGTACAGTCTTCAGCCAGCAACCATCGGAAAGGATGGAGAGAATAAATAGGCAGGTTCATTTGAGAGCGATGACAATACTACAGATCGATTATACTGCGAAACTTAATGTTTCCAGATATAGACAGGGATACTGGTGGTGAAAGGTCACGAGTGGCAAGTGTTCCTGGGTTATATGGAGGAGGGCTGACTGCAGGAGTATGTTTCCAGCCCAAGAGGGCATGTACTGTTGGACCTGGTCCTTGGGAAAGAGGTGGGGCAAGTGGATCCAGTGTCAGTCGGGGAACGTTTTAGGGCGCAGCGATCATTTTATTGTAAAGATCAGGGTGATGGTAGAGAATGATGTGCAATAATTGAGAGTGAGAAACATTAGTTTACCGGAGCAGCCTTCAATGGGGCAAGAATTAAGCTGGGAATCTTTCAACAAGGCCAGTGAAATTGCAGCTTTCAATAGAGTGAACCCAGGTCAGATTGAGCTGGGATTATGGAAATGTTGCTGCAGTGTGACCATGACTGAGATCTGAATAAACAAACGTTTTCCCCATTTTTACAGGTAGGTTAAATAGGCCAACACAGTGAAGTAGCATTGTGTATAAAGAATGGGATCATTATTATCGTGATTCTAATCAATTTACACACTGCTCCTCCCTGCCCTCACCGCTCATCCTTGCGTATTGATTATGTCAAACATTGGTAACCTTTGAAAAATTCAGAAAATAGCACAGTATAGAGGAGATCACTCTGTCCACTGTCTGTGTTGGTAAAGATGTGACGTTGTTTTTTAAAGCCCTAGTTCTGTCTCCCCGGACAGTGTAGGACTTCAAGTGCAGATCCAGGCACGTTATTAAAATGGTTTGAGAGTTTCTGCCTCTACTCCGCTTCCATGTGTGACCCCCAGATCCCAACCATACTCTGGGTGAAGTAACAACTTTCCTCACCACTTCTCAAATATTTCAACAAATTACATTAAATATTCGCCGCTCGTAACTGAGCTCTTCAACAGGAACAAGGTGTTCTCTCCCTTTCTAACCAGGCTCCTGACAACATGTGCACCCCAATCAAATATCCTGTCAGCATCCACCATTTCAATTTTTCCTCATAACTGCACTTCCACTGTCACAGGATAACTAATCTCCTCTGTACCCTCTCCAGTCCAATTCCATCCTTCCATGTGATGGGGTGACCAGAACTGTACACAGTGCCCAAGCTGTGACTGAACTCATTATTTATACAGTTCCTGCATAAGCTTGCTGCTTTGAAGTTCCGTATTTTTCTGATAGAGGAAATAATGCCATTTGCTATATTAACAAGATTATTAATGTTTCCAGCTTCCTTCTGCCCACACTGACTATACTGTCATTTATTGTACATATCTCTCTATTGTTGATGTCCCCAAATGCCTTGTCTTGCACTTCTCTGGGTTGTTTGCTCCATTCACCTGGATCCTATAGTTTCTGTTTTTAAACTGTCTGCCATGGAATCTCTCGTCAAATCCAAGTAAGTCACATGCAGTTACAGGTTACTGCCTCAGACCGACACAGTTAAATTAATTACACACGATCTTCCTTGAACAAATCCAGACTGACCGTCCTGGAGTCCCAGGGACTTCTTCAGTGACCGTTTATCCACTGTCTCTGAATTCCAGCCGCGACGAATTCAGTCATTCCCTCGCTCCGCATTGAACAAAGCTGCGGTGTTAGCCATTCTCCAGTCCTCCGGCACCATCCTTGCATCCAGTGAGGGTTGGATAATGTGGGTAACTATAAGGCAGGGGATTTTCCCCGGCTCGTTTTAACAGTCTCAAACATTGTGTTACCCCTATTTTAAGGATTTGAATCTCCTGTAAAATTCTCTGCTCCAAGTTTGTTGCTCCCAATATTTCACACTGCATCCCTATTTTTGATCAGACAGACAGAGGCCGAAGCCATCTAATGATTTGGTCAAGTCTCATTTTAGACGGGTTTCATGAAGGGTTTCTCTCCACAAGGTGAAGTGTATTTTCTCATAATACCATCCCCAATCTGTCTCATTAACTACCTTCCCTGCCCACATGGTCTTCCTCTCATTTGACACTAAGCAGATTTTTTTTCTCCCTTTGTCATAACAACTGCCCACTGCCTGGATATCCCAGAATGCACCAGCCCTCCTGTTACAGGTGTCATCTTTAAAAAGTCATTATACTCTTGGATTGTCAATCCGAAACTGGCCTGGACATGGCAGAGGGGGTAAAACTGTGGTTTCACTTTGAGACCAAGCCGCTGAGGTTTTGGTGGATGGCACGGTGCAAGAGAGGGACATTATCTTCCTCCAGGACTGGCAAGGGAGGCCATAACACTACACCCTGCCAGCTTGGTTGGAGGTTGATCCCTGTGTCAGTGAATGCCAAGCAGTGTCGGAAGGAGGTCAGTGACCATCTCCACGTCACCATGGTAAGTGTCACCATCTGCACTTTGTGACCTCGCCCTCACTGTCTCTCTGTTACTGCACCCACCTCCCACAAAGGCTCATGTTCTCCCACTGTCACTGAAAGCAGCACCTTCTCTCGATCTGTACCAACTGTTACAAGCAATTCCACCTCCCTGGAATGAACCACCCCACACGAGAGTAGAAAGAGCCAAGAGGAATAGGGGTTTCCACAACATTAAGCTCCTCACCCCATCACAGGGGAAGGCTCCTGACCCTAACAACCATGAAAGGCTGACTGACCGTGTCCAAGCTCCCGGACTGAGATCTGATACACCTCTTGTCTCACTGCACTGGGCACCGTGACTGACTGTGGACAATGATATCAAGCTACCTGGGTTTGTGTCTGTGCTTAACACCAAAACAATGCAGCAGGCGGTGAGCCTGGTAGCTCTGGCTAAGGGGAGACACTGCTGAGGGCAGGGTAAGGCAAGGCAATAATTCTGTGAGTATTCAAGTCACTTCAAAGTGAGTGTGTACAAACACCGAGTGAGCAGCCCAGAGGGACAGTCCATGAGCTGGATAGGTGTCAATGAGCACAGTGTCCTTGCAGCAGCATTGAGTGTGTACAAACACGGAGTGAGCAGCCCAGAGGGACAGTCCATGAGCTGGGTGTGTGTCCCTGAGCACAATGTCCTTGCAGCAGCATTGAGTGTGTACAAACACGGAGTGAGCAGGCCCAGAGGGACAGTCACTGAGCTGGATGTGTGACCCTGAGCACAGTGTCCTTGCAGGAGTATTGCAAGGAGTGTTGTCAGTGCACCCTGAGCTGCAGCATTGAAGTACAGAAGCATACTGTCAGTGTGTCGGAAATGTGTTGAGATGACATGGTGAGGCTGGCATGCGTCAGATGCCTGCATTGGTGGGTGTGGAGTACATGCAGCTTCTGTCTGTGCAGTGTCCGCCGAGATGTTGGTGTCCAAGATAGAAGGCCGTCGGAGCGAGGGGCGAGATGAAGTCACCAGTTACCAGCTCGGACTTTCACGTCCAATTCTCCATATTGATTTTCCCTGATGTGGGTGGGAGGGTATGAAGCTGCAAGTTGTTGAGATATCAATTGAATGTGGCTGTTGATCATCAGTCATCATTCAGTCAACATCTTGCCATTCCTGCACAAATCTTGTTTTAAGGAACAGTCCAGCGCAGGAACAGGCCCTTCATCCCAGCAAGCTCGCACTGACACATGATGCCATTCTAAAGTTAAAATAAAAGTTTTTGCTCTGATACCTTCTATGTCATTCTATTCTCTACTTAGTAATACTTGTGCCAACATGCCTCTTAAATCTTGCTATATTAGCTTCGTCCCCTCTATCAGTGCATTCCAGGCACTTTCACATTCTGTCTGGAACAGCGAAAAAAAACCTTACCTATCACATCTCCTGAACTTTCTCCCTTTTACCTAAAACCAAACTGTCCTTCTATCTATGCCTCTGATATTTTTTTAAATATCTATCAGGTAGCCCCATAGCCAATGATGCCCAGCTGCACACAAACCATGTTTGTTCAATATCTCCTTCTGGCGAATACCCTCCAGACCAGACAAGATCCTGGTAAAACCTTTCCATACCATCTCCAACACTTCCATATCGTTCTACTGGTGTGGCAACCAGTACTGAACACAATATTCTAAATGTACCTCGAACTAAGTTTCTCAACAACTGCAATATGACCTGCTAATGTTCATACTGCATGCTGCGGTGTATGTCTGCAAGTTTGCCGTCAGTCTTCTTGATCACCCTATCCACCCATGTTGCCACTTTCAGGGAACTGAGGAGCTGTACACCTAGATCACTTCGGATGTTGATGCGGCCAGTAATTTTTCCATCCAATTTATACTTCTCTCCTGCATGAAACCTTCTAAAACGCATCACGTCGCAACTGCCCAGATAAAATTACATCCGTGTTTTCACTGTCCAAGTCTGCAGCTGACCTAAATCCTGCTGTATTCTCTGGCAATCATCCTCATAATTTGCAACTCCACCAATCTATTTATACATCTCCAGTCACAAAAACACCGTTCCATCACTACTCTGTCTTCTATGACCAAGCAGTTCTCTATCCATCTTACGAACTGACCGCTGATCCCATTTCACTTCATCTTCTGTATGAGCTTGCCATGAGGAACCATATCAAAGGCCTTGCTAAGGTCCAAACGGCCAACATCGAGCCCCATGCCCTCATCAATCAATTTTGTCATTTCCTCAAAATAATCCATTACGTTTGTGAGACAGGATATTCCCCACACAACTGTGTTGCTTGTTGCTCGAAAGTCCACACTAGAGTACTGTTGGAGTTGCACTCATTCAGACAAGTGACTATTCCATCATATTCCTGACTTGAACATTGGAGTTTAGATTAGATTCCCTACATTGTGGAAACAGGTCCATCAGCCCAACCAATCCACACAAATCATCAGAAGAGCAATCCAATCAGATCAATTCGCCTGCCCTACATTTAACCCTGACTAATTGCCCTAACACTGTGGACAATTTAGTATGGCCAATTCGTCTGACCTTCACATCTTTAGACGGTGGGAGAAAACCGGAGCATCTGGAGCAAACGCTGGGGGAATGTGCAAACTCCACACAGACACCCAAGGCTGGAGTTGAACCTAGGACTTTGGTGCTGTGAGGCAGCAGTAAGAAGCACTGAGCTCTTGATGGTTACTGAAGAGTGGGGGGTATGTTGGGCCGTGACGGTTACTGCACAGTGGGAGGTATGTCGGGCTGTGATGGTTACTGTACAGTGGGAGGTATGTCGAGCCATGACAGTGACGGTACAGTGGGAGGTATGCTGGGTCGTCTGACAGTGACTGTACAGTGGGAGGTATGTCGGGCAGTGATGGTTAGTGTACAGTGGGAGGTATGTCAGGCGGTGATGGTTACGGTAGAGTGGGAGGTATGTCCGGCCGCGATGGTTACTGTACAGTGGGAGGTATGTCGGGCCGTGATGGTTACTGTATAGTGGGAGGTATGTCGAGCCATGATGGTTACTGTACAGTGGGAAGTATGTTGGGTCGTGAGGGTTACAATACAGTGGGAGGTATGTCGGGACGGTTTGGTTCCTGTACAGTGGGGGGTATGTCATACCATAATGGTTACTGTACAGTGGGAGGTATGTTGGGCCGTGACGGTTACTGCACAGTGGGAGGAATGTCGGGCCGTGATGGTTACTGTACAGTGGGAGGTATGTTGGGCCGTGACGGTTACAGTACAGTGGGAGGTATGTTGGGCCATGAGGGTTACAATACAGTGGGAGGTATGTTGGGCCATGATGGTTACTGGACAGTGGGAGGTATGTCGGGCTGTGATGGTTACTGTACAGTGGAAGGTATGTCGAGCCATGACAGTGACGGTACAGTGGGAGGTATGCTGGGCCGTGTGACAGTGACTGTACAGTGGGAGTTATGTCGGGCAGTGATGGTTAGTGTACAGTGGGAGGTATGTCAGGCCATAATGGTTACTATACAGAGGGAGGTATGCCGGGCGGTGATGGTTACGGTAGAGTGGGAGGTATGTCGGACCGTGATGGTTACTGTACAGTGGGAGGCATGTCAGGCGGTGATGGTTACTGTACAGTGGGAGATATGTCGAGCCATGACAGTGACTGTGCAGTGGGAGGTATGTCGGGCCGTGATGGTTACTGTATAGTGGGAGGTATGTCGAGCCATGATGGTTACTGTACAGTGGGAAGTATGTTGGGTCGTGAGGGTTACAACACAGTGGGAGGTATGTCGGGACGGTTTGGTTCCTGTACAGTGGGGGGGTATGTCATACCATAATGGTTACTGTACAGTGGGAGGTATGTTGGGCCGTGATGGTTACTGTAGAGTGGGGGGTATGTCGGGCCGTGATGGTTATTGTACAGTGGGAGGTATGTCAGGCCATGACAGTGACTGTACAGTGGGAGGTATGTTGGGCCGCGATGGTTACTGTACAGTGGTTGGTATGTCAGGCCGTGACGCTAACTGTACAGTGGGTGGTATGTCGAGCTGTGACTGTTACTGTACAGTGGGAGGTATGTTGGGTCGTGATGGTTACTGTACAGTGGGAGATATGTCGGGCCTTGACAGTGACTGTACAGTGGGAGTTATGTTGGCCTGTGTGACAGTGACTGTACAGTCGGAGGAATGTCGAGCTGTAATGGCTAATCTACAGTGGGAGGTATGTCGGACCATGATGGTTACTGTACAGTGGGAGATATGTCAGGCCATAATGTTTACTGTACAGTGGGAGGAATATCAGGCCGTGATGGTTACTGTACTGTGGGAGGTATGTCGGGCTGTGATGGTTACTGTACTGTGGGAGGTATGTTGGGCCGTGAGGGTTACAATACAGTGGGAGGTATGTCGTGCCGTGATGGTTATTGTACAGTGGGAGGTATGTCAGGCCACGACAGTGACTGTACAGTGGGAGGTATGTTGGGCCATGATGGTTACTGTACAGTGGCGGGTATGTCGGGCCGTGATGGTTACTCAACAGTGGGAGGTATGTCAGGCCGTCACAGTTACTGTACAGTGGGATATATGTCAGACCGTGATGGTTACCGAACAGTGGGAGGTATGTTGGGCTGTGATGGTTACTGTACAGTGGGTGGTATGTTGGGCTGTGATGATTACTGTACAGTGGGGGGTATGTTGGGCTGTGATGGTTACTTTACAGTGGGAGGTGTATGGGGCCGTGATGGCTACTGTACAGTGGGAGGTATGTCAGGCCGTGATGGTAACTGTACAGTGGGGGGTATGTCGGGTCGTGATGGTTACTGTACAGTGGGAGGTATGTCGGGACGTGATGGTTACTGTACAAGGGGGAGGGGGTGTATGTCGGGCCATGATGCTTACTCTACAGTGGGAGGTCTTTCGGGCCGTGATGGTTACTGTACAGTGGGTAGTGTGTCGGGCCGTGATGGTTACTGCACAGTGGCAATTATGTCTCTCCCTGACGGTTACTGTACAGTTTGTGGTATGTCGGGCCGTGATGGTTACTGTACAGTGCGAGGTATGTTGGGGCGTGATGGTTACTGTGAAGTGGGATGTATGTCGGGGTGTGATCGTTAATTTACAGTGGGAGGTATGTCGAGCCGTGATGGTTATTGTATAGTGGGAGGTATATCTGGCTGTGATGGTTACTGTACAGTGGGAGGCATGTCTGGCCGTGATGGTTGATGTACAGTGGGCGGTATGTTGGGTCGTGATGGTTACTGTACAGTGGGAGGTACGTCGGGCCGTGATGGTTACTGTACTGTGAGAGGTATGTCGGGACGTGATGGTTGCTGAACTGTGGGATGTAAGTCGGGCCGTGATGGTTACTGTACAGTGGGAGGTATTTCAGACCGTGAAGGTTACTGTACAGTGGGAGGTATGTCGGGCCGTGATGGTTACTGTACAATGTGTGGTTTGTCGGGCCGCTCTGGTTAATGTACAGTCGGGGGAATGTCGGGCCATGATGGTTACTGTAAAGTGGGAGGTATGTCGGGCCGTGACGGTTACTGCACAGTGGGAGGAATGTCGGGCCGTGATGGTTACTGTACAGTGGGAGGTATGTTGGGCCGTGACGGTTACAGTACAGTGGGAGGTATGTTGGGCCATGAGGGTTACAATACAGTGGGAGGTATGTTGGGCTGTGATGGTTACTGGACAGTGGGAGGTATGTCGGGCTGTGATGGTTACTGTACAGTGGAAGGTATGTCGAGTCATGACAGTGACGGTACAGTGGGAGGTATGCTGGGCCGTGTGACAGTGACTGTACAGTGGGAGTTATGTCGGGCAGTGATGGTTAGTGTACAGTGGGAGGTATGTCGAGCCATGATGGTTACTGTACAGTGGGAGATATGTCGAGCCATGACAGTGACTGTGCAGTGGGAGGTATGTCGGGCCGTGATGGTTACTGTATAGTGGGAGGTATGTCGAGCCATGATGGTTACTGTACAGTGGGAAGTATGTTGGGTCGTGAGGGTTACAACACAGTGGGAGGTATGTCGGGACGGTTTGGTTCCTGTACAGTGGAGGGTATTTCATACCATAATGGTTACTGTACAGTGGGAGGTATGTTGGGCCGTGATGGTTACTGTAGAGTGGGGGGTATGTCGGGCCGTGATGGTTATTGTACAGTGGGAGGTATGTCAGGCCATGACAGTGACTGTACGGTGGGAGGTATGTTGGGCCGTGATGGTTACTGTACAGTGGTTGGTATGTCAGGCCGTGACGCTTACTGTACAGTGGGTGGTATGTCGAGCTGTGACTGTTACTGTACAGTGGGAGGTATGTTGGGTCGTGATGGTTACTGTACAGTGGGAGATATGTCGGGCCTTGACAGTGACTGTACAGTGGGAGTTATGTTGGCCCGTGTGACAGTGACTGTACAGTCGGAGGAACGTCGAGCTGTAATGGCTAATCTACAGTGGGAGTTATGTCGGACCATGATGGTTACTGTACAGTGGGAGATATGTCAGGCCATAATGTTTACTGTACAGTGGGAGGAATATCAGGCCGTGATGGTTACTGTACTGTGGGAGGTATGTCGGGCTGTGATGGTTACTGGACTGTGGGAGGTATGTTGGGCCGTGAGGGTTACAATACAGTGGGAGGTATGTCGGGCCGTGATGGTTATTGTATAGTGGGAGGTATGTCAGGCCACGACAGTGACTGTACAGTGGGAGGTATGTTGGGCCATGATGGTTACTGTACAGTGGCGGGTATGTCGGGCCGTGTTGGTTACTCAACAGTGGGAGGTATGTCAGGCCGTCACAGTTACTGTACAGTGGGATATATGTCAGACCGTGATGGTTACCGAACAGTGGGAGGTATGTTGGGCTGTGATGGTTACTGTACAGTGGGTGGTATGTCAGGCCGTGATGGTAACTGTACAGTGGGGGGTATGTCGGGTCGTGATGGTTACTGTACAGTGGGAGGTATGTCGGGACGTGATGGTTACTGCACAGTGGGGGGTATGTCGAGCCATGACAGTGACTGTACAGTGGGAGGTATGTTTGGCCGTAATGGTTACTGTACAAGGGGGAGGGGGTGTATGTCGGGCCATGATGCTTACTCTACAGTGGGAGGTCTTTCGGGCCATGATGGTTTCTGTGCAGTGGGTAGTGTGTCGGGCCGTGATGGTTACTGCACAGTGGCAATTACGTCTCTCCCTGACGGTTACTGTACAGTTTGTGGTATGTCGGGCCGTGATGATTAATGTACAGTGCGAGGTATTTTGGGGCGTGATGGTTACTGTGAAGTGCGATGTATGTCGGGGTGTGATCGTTAATTTACAGTGGGAGGTATGTCGAGCCGTGATGGTTATTGTATAGTGGGAGGTATATCTGGCTCTGATGGTTACTGTACAGTGGGAGGCATGTCTGGCCGTGATGGTTGATGTACAGTGGGCGGTATGTTGGGTCGTGATGGTTACTGTACAGTGGGAGGCACGTCGGGCCGTGATGGTTACTGTACTGTGAGAGGTATGTCGGGACGTGATGGTTGCTGTACTGTGGGAGGTAAGTCGGGCCGTGATGGTTACTGTACAGTGGGAGGTATTTCAGACCGTGAAGGTTACTGTACAGTGGGAGGTATGTCGGGCCGTGATGGTTACTGTACAATGTGTGGTATGTCGGGCTGTTCTGGTTACTGTACAGTCGGGGGTATGTCGGGCCATGATGGTTACTGTAAAGTGGGAGGTATGTCGGGCCTTGACGGTTACTGCACAGTGGGAGGAATGTCGGGCCGTGATGGTTACTGTACAGTGGGAGGTATGTTGGGCCGTGACGGTTACAGTACAGTGGGAGGTATGTTGGGCCATGAGGGTTACAATACAGTGGGAGGTATGTTGGGCCGTGATGGTTACTGGACAGTGGGAGGTATGTCGGGCTGTGATGGTTACTGTACAGTGGAAGGTATGTCGAGCCATGACAGTGACGGTACAGTGGGAGGTATGCTGGGCCGTGTGACAGTGACTGTACAGTGGGAGTTATGTCGGGCAGTGATGGTTAGTGTACAGTGGGAGGTATGTCAGGCCATAATGGTTACTGTACAGTGGGAGGTATGTCGGGCGGTGATGGTTACGGTAGAGTGGGAGGTATGTCGGGCCGTGATGGTTACTGTACAGTGGGAGGCATGTCAGGCGGTGATGGTTACTGTACAGTGGGAGATATGTCGAGCCATGACAGTGACTGTGCAGTGGGAGGTATGTCGGGCCGTGATGGTTACTGTATAGTGGGAGGTATGTCGAGCCATGATGGTTACTGTACAGTGGGAAGTATGTTGGGTCGTGAGGGTTACAACACAGTGGGAGGTATGTCGGGACGGTTTGGTTCCTGTACAGTGGGGGGTATGTCATACCATAATGGTTACTGTACAGTGGGAGGTATGTTGGGCCGTGATGGTTACTGTAGAGTGGTTGGTATGTCAGGCCGTGACGCTTACTGTACAGTGGGTGGTATGTCGAGCTGTGACTGTTACTGTACAGTGGGAGGTATGTTGGGTCGTGATGGTTACTGTACAGTGGGAGATATGTCGGGCCTTGACAGTGACTGTACAGTGGGAGTTATGTTGGCCCGTGTGACAGTGACTGTACAGTCGGAGGAATGTCGAGCTGCAATGGCTAATCTACAGTGGGAGGTATGTCGGACCATGATGGTTAATGTACAGTGGGAGATATGTCAGGCCATAATGTTTACTGTTCAGTGGGAGGAATATCAGGCCGTGATGGTTACTGTACTGTGGGAGGTATGTCGGGCTGTGATGGTTACTGTACTGTGGGAGGTATGTTGGGCCGTGAGGGTTACAATACAGTGGGAGGAATGTCGGGCCGTGATGGTTATTGTACAGTGGGAGGTATGTCAGGCCACGACAGTGACTGTACAGTGGGAGGTATGTTGGGCCATGATGGTTACTGTACAGTGGCGGGTATGTCGGGCCGTGATGGTTACTCGACAGTGGGAGGTATGTCAGGCCGTCACAGTTACTGTACAGTGGGATATATGTCAGACCGTGATGGTTACCGAACAGTGGGAAGTATGTTGGGCTGTGATGGTTATTGTACAGTGTTTGGTATGTTGGGCTGTGATGTTTGCTGTACAGTGGGGGGTATGTCGGGTCGTGATAGTTACTTTACAGTGGGGGGTATGTCGGGACGTGATGGTTACTGTACAGTGGGGGGTATGTTGGGCTGTGATGGTTACTGTACAGTGGGGGGTATGTCGGGCCGTGATGGTTACTGTACAGTGGGGGGTATGTTGGACTGTGATGGTTACTGTACAGTGGGAGGTGTATGGGGCCGTGATGGCTACTGTACAGTGGGAGGTATGTCAGGCCGTGATGGTAACTGTACAGTGGGGGGTATGTCGGGTCGTGATGGTTACTGTACAGTGGGAGGTATGTCGGGACGTGATGGTTTCTGCACAGTGGGGGGTCTGTCGAGCCATGACAGTGACTGTACAGTGGGAGGTATGTTTGGCCGTAATGGTTACTGTACAAGGGGGAGGAGGTGTATGTCGGGCCATGATGGTTACTCTACAGTGGGAGGTCTTTCGGGCCGTGATGGTTACTGTACAGTGGGTAGTGTGTCCGGCCGTGATGGTTACTGCACAGTGGCAATTACGTCTCTCCCTGACGGTTACTGTACAGTTTGTGGTATGTCGGGCCGTGATGGTTACTGTACAGTGCGAGGTATGTTGGGGCGTGATGGTTACTGTGAAGTGGGATGTATGTCGGGGTGTGATCGTTAATTTACAGTGGGAGGTATGTCGAGCCGTGATGGTTATTGTATAGTGGGAGGTATATCTGGCTCTGATGGTTACTGTACAGTGGGAGGCATGTCTGGCCGTGATGGATGATGTACAGTGGGCGGTATGTTGGGTCGTGATGGTTACTGTACAGTGGGAGGCACGTCGGGCCGTGATGGTTACTGTACTGTGAGAGGTATGTCGGGACGTGATGGTTGCTGTACTGTGGGAGGTAAGTCGGGCCGTGATGGTTACTGTACAGTGGGAGGTATTTCAGACCGTGAAGGTTACTGTACAGTGGGAGGTATGTCGGGCCGTGATGGTTACTGTACAATGTGTGGTATGTCGGGCCGTTCTGGTTACTGTACAGTCGGGGGTATGTCGGACCATGATGGTTACTGTAAAGTGGGAGGTATGTCGGGCCGTGACGGTTACAGTACAGTGGGAGGTATGTCAGACCGTATTGGTTACTGTAGTGAGAGGAACATCGAGCCGTGATGGTTACTGTACAGTGGGAGGTATGTCGGCCCGTGATGGTTACTGTACTATGAGAGGTATGTCGGGCCGTGATGGTTACTGTACTGTGAGAGGTATGTCGGGTGTCGGGCCGTAATGGTTGCTGTACTGTGGGAGGAAATTCGGGCCGTGATGGTTACTGTAAAGTGGGAGGTATGTCACACCGTGTGGTTACTGTACAGTGGGAGGTATGTCGAGCCTTGATGGTTATTGTACAGTGGGAGGTATGTCGGGCCATGACAGTTACTGTACAGTGGGATGTAAGTCGGTCCGTGATGGTTACTGTACAGTGGGAGGTGTGTTATACCGTGATGTGTGATGTACAGTGGGAGGTATGACAGACCGTGATGGTTACTGTACAGTGGGAAGTATGTCGGGCCGTGATGGTTACTGTAGAGTTGGAGGTATGTCGGGCCGTGACGGTTACTGTACAGTGGGAGGTATGTCGGGGTGTGATGGTTACTGTGCAGAGGGAGGTACGTCTGGATGTGATGGTTACTGTACATTGGGAGCTATGTCGGGCCGTAATCGTTACTGTACAGTGGGAGTTATGTCGGGCCGTGATGGTTACTGTACAGTGGGGTGTATATCGGGCCGTGATGGTTACTGTACAGTGGGAGGTATGTCTCTCCGAGATGGTTACTGTACAGTTAGAGGTATGTCGGGGTGTGATGGTTACTGTACAGTGGGAGGTATGTCGGGCCGTGACGGTGACTGTACAGTGGGAGGTATGTCGGGCCGTGACGGTTACAGTACAGTGGAAGGTATGTTGGGCCGTGATGGTTCCTGTACAGTGGGAGGTATGTCGGGCCGGGATGGTTACAGCACAGTCGGGGGTATGTCGGTTCATGATGGTTACTGTATAGTGGGAGGTATGTCGGGCCTTGATGGTTATTGTACAGTGGGAGGTATGTCGGGCCATGACAGTTACTGTACAGTGGGATGTAAGTCGGTCCGTGATGGTTACTGTACAGTGGGAGGTGTGTTAGACCGTGATGTGTGATGTACAGTGGGAGGTATGACAGACCGTGATGGTTACTGTACAGTGGGAAGTATGTCGGGCCGTGATGGTTACTGTAGAGTTGGAGGTATGTGGCCTTGATGGTTACTGTACAGTGGGAGATATGTCTCTCCGTGATGGTTACTGTACAGTTTGAGTTATGTCGGGCCGTGACGGTTACTGTACAGTGGGAGGTATGTCGGGGTGTGATGGTTACTGTGCAGAGGGAGGTACGTCTGGATGTGATGGTTACTGTACATTGGGAGCTATGTCGGGCCGTGATGGTTACTGTACAGTGGGGTGTATGTCGGGCCGTGATGGTTACTGTACAGTGGGAGGTATGTCTCTCCGAGATGGTTACTGTACAGTTAGAGGTATGTCGGGGTGTGATGGTTACTGTACAGTGGGAGGTATGTCGGGCCGTGACGGTGACTGTACAGTGGGAGGTATGTCGGGCCGTGACGGTTACAGTACAGTGGAAGGTATGTTGGACCGTGATGGTTCCTGTACAGTGGGAGGTATGTCGGGCCGTGACAGTTACATTACAGTGGGAGGTATGTCGGGGCGTGACGGTTACAGTACAGTGGGATGTATGTTGGGCCGTGATAGTTCCTGTACAGTGGGAGGTATGTCGGGCTGCGATGGTTACTGTACAATGTGTGGTATGTCGGGCCGTGATGGTTACAGCACAGTCGGGGGTTTGTCGGGTCATGATGGTTACTGTACAGTGGGAAATATGTCGGGCCGTGACAGTAACTGTACAGTGGGAGGTATGTCGGGCCGTGACGGTTAGAGTACAGTGGGATGTATGTTGGGCCGTGATGGTTCCTGTACAGTGGGAGGTATGTCGGGCCGGGATGGTTATTGTATAGTGGGGGGGTGTGTCGGGCTGTGATGGGTCCTGTACAGTGGGGGGTATGTTGGGCTGTGATGGTTACTGTACAGTGGGAGGTATGTCGGGCCGTGATGGTTACTGTACAGTGGGCAGTATATCGGGCCTTGATGGTTACTGTACAGTGGGAGGCATGTTGGGCCGTGACGGTTTCTGTACAGTGGGAGATATGTCGAGCTGTGACAGTTACTGTACAGTGGGAGGTATGTCGGGCAGTGATGGTTACTGTACAGTGGGAGGTATGTCGGTCCGTGATGGATACTGTACAGTGGGGGGTACGTCAGGCCGTGATGGTTACTGTTCAGTGGGCGGTATGTCTCTCCGAGATGGTTACTGTACAGTTAGAGGTATGTCGGGGTGTGATGGTTACTGTACAGTGGGAGGTACGTCGGGCCGTCACGGTTACTGTACAGTGGGAGGTATGTCGGGCCGTAATCGTTACTGTACAGTGGGGTGTATGTCGGGCCGTGATGGTTACTGTATAGTGGGAGGTATGTCTCTCCGAGTTGGTTACTGTAACAGTTTGAGGTATGTCGGGGTGTGATGGTTACTGTACAGTGAGAGGTATGTCGGGCCGTAACACTTACTGTACGGGAGATATGTCGGGCCGTGACAGTAACTCTACAGTGGGAGGTATGTCGGGCCGTGACGGTTAGAGTACAGTGGGATGTATGTTGGGCCGTGATGGTTCCTGTACAGTGGGAGGTATGTCGGGCCGGGATGGTTATTGTATAGTGGGGGGGGGGGGTGTCGGGCTGTGATGGGTCCTGTACAGTGGGGGGTATGTTGGGCTGTGATGGTTACTGTACAGTGGGAGATATGTCGAGCTGTGACAGTTACTGTACACTGGGAGGTATGTCGGGCCGTGATGGTTAATGTACAGTGGGAGGTATGTCGGGCCGTGATGGTTACTCTACCGTGGGAGGTATGTCGGGCCGTGATGGTTACTGTACAGTGGGGGGTACGTCGGGCCGTGATGGTTACTGTTCAGTGGGAGGTATGTCTCTCCGAGATGGTTACTGTACAGTTTGATTTATGTCTGGACGTGATGGTTACTGTACAGTGGGAGGTATGTCGGCCCGTGATGGTTACTGTACAGTGGGCAGTATATCGGGCCTTGATGGTTACTGTACAGTGGGAGGCATGTTGGGCCGTGACGGTTTCTGTACAGTGGGAGATATGTCGAGCTGTGACAGTTACTGTACACTGGGAGGTATGTCGGGCCGTGATGGTTAATGTACAGTGGGAGGTATGTCGGGCCGTGATGGTTACTCTACCGTGGGAGGTATGTCGGGCCGTGATGGATACTGTACAGTGGGGGGTACGTCGGGCCGTGATGGTTACTGTTCAGTGGGAGGTATGTCTCTCCGAGATGGTTACTGTACAGTTTGATTTATGTCTGGACGTGATGGTTACTGTACAGTGGGAGCTATGTCTGGCTGTGATGGTTACTGTACAGTGGGATGTATGTCAGACCGTGATGGTTACTGCGCAGTGCGAGGTATGTCGGGGTGTAATGGTTAATGTAAAGAGCGAGGTACGTCGGGATGTGATGGTTACTGTGCTGTGGGAGTTATGTCGGACCGTGATGGTTACTGTACAGTGAGAGATATGTCAGGCCGTGATGGTAACTGTACAGTGGGAGGTATGCCTGGCTGTGATGGTTACTGTACAGTGGGCGGTATGCCGGGCCGTGATGGTTACTGTACCGTGGGAGGCATGTCGGATCGTGATGGTTACTGTACAGTGGGAGGTATGTCGGGCCGTGATCGTTACTGTACAGTGCGAGGTATGTCGGGGTGTGATGGTTACTATACAGAGGGAGGTACGTCGGGATGTGATGGTTACTGTGCAGTAGGAGCTATGTCGGTCCGTGATGGTTACTGTACAGTGGGAGGTATTTCAGACCGTGATGGTTACTGTACAGTGGGAGGTATGTCGGGCTGGGATGGTTACTGTACAATGTGTGATATTTCGGGCCGTGACGGTTACAGTACAGTTGGGGGTATGTCAGACCGTGATGGTTACTGTACAGTGGGAGGTACGTCGGGCCGTCACGGTTACTGTACAGTGGTGTGTATGTCGGGCCGTGATGGTTACTGTATAGTGGGAGGTATGTCTCTCCGAGATGGTTACTGTAACAGTTTGAGGTATGTCGGGCCGTGACGGTTACTCTACAGTGGGAGGTATGTCGGACCGTACAGTACAGTGGGATGTATGTTGGACCGTGATGGTTCCTGAACAGTGGGAGGTATGTCGGGCCGGGATGGTTACTGTACAATGAGTTGTATGTCGGGCCGTGATGGTTACAGCACAGTCGGGGGTATGTCGGTTCATGATGGTTACTGTATAGTCGGAGGTATGTCGGGCCGTAACACTTACTGTACAGTGGGAGGTATTTCAGGCCGTGGCGGTTACAGTACAGTGGGATGTATGTTGGGCTGTGATGGTTCCTGTACAGTGGGAGGTATGTCGGGCCGGGATGGTTACTGTACAATGTGTGGTATGTCGGGCCGTGATGGTTGCAGCACAGTCGGGGGTATGTCGGGTCATGATGGTTACTGTATAGTGGGAGGTATGTCAGGCCGTGACAGTTACAGTACATTGGGAGGTATGTCAGACCGTGATGGTTACTGTACAGTGGGAGGTATGTGAGGCCGTGATGGTTACTGTACAGTGGGAGGTATGTCGGGCCGGGATGGTTACTGTACAATGTGTGGTATGTCGGGCCGTGACGGTTACAGTACAGTCGGGGGTATGTCGGGTCATGATGGTTATTGTATAGTGGGGGGAGTGCCGGGCTGTGATGGTTACTGTACAGTGGGGGGTATGTTGGGCTGTGATGGTTACTGTACATTGGGATGTATGTCGGGCCGTGATGGTTACTGTACAGTGGGCAGTATGTCGGGCCTTGATGGTTACTGTACAGTGGGAGGCATGTCGGGCCGTGACGGTTACTGTACAGTGGGAGGTATGTCGGGCCGTGATGCTTACTCTACCGTGGGAGGTATGTCGGGCAGTGATGGATACTGTACAGTGGGGGGTACGTCGGGCCGTGATGGTTACTGTTCAGTGGGAGGTATGTCTCTCCGAGATGGTTACTGTGCAGTTTGAGGCATGTCGGGACGTGATGGTTACTGTACAGTGGGAGCTATGTCTGGCTGTGATGGTTACTGTACAGAGGGAGGTAGGTCGGGATGTGATGGTTACTGTGCTGTGGGAGTTATGTCGGTCCGTGATGGTTACTGTACAGTGGGAGTTATGTCGGGCCGTGATGGTTACTGTACAGTGAGAGGTATGTCAGGCCGTGAGGGTAACTGTACAGTGGGAGGTATGCCTGGCTGTGATGGTTACTGTACAGTGGGCGGTATGTCTGGCCGTGATGGTTACTGTACCGTGGGAGGCATGTCGGGTCGTGATGGTTACTGTACAGTGGGAGGTATGTCGGGCCGTGATCGTTACTGTACAGTGGGAGGTATGTCTCTCCGAGATGGTTACTGTACAGTTTGAGGTATGTCGGGGTGTGATGGTTACTGTACAGTGGGAGGGATGTCTCTCCGAGATGGTTACTGTACAGTTTGAGGTATGTCGGGGTGTGATGGTTACTGTACAGTGGGCAGTATGTCGGGCCTTGATGGTTACTGTACAGTGGGAGGCATGTCGGGCCGTGACGGTTACTGTACAGTGGGAGGTATGTCGGGCCGTGATGCTTACTCTACCGTGGGAGGTATGTCGGGCAGTGATGGATACTGTACAGTGGGGGGTACGTCGGGCCGTGATGGTTACTGTTCAGTGGGAGGTATGTCTCTCCGAGATGGTTACTGTACAGTGGGAGTTATGTCGGGCCGTGATGGTTACTGTACAGTGAGAGGTATGTCAGGCCGTGAGGGTAACTGTACAGTGGGAGGTATGCCTGGCTGTGATGGTTACTGTACAGTGGGCGGTATGTCTGGCCGTGATGGTTACTGTACCGTGGGAGGCATGTCGGGTCGTGATGGTTACTGTACAGTGGGAGGTATGTCGGGCCGTGATCGTTACTGTACAGTGGGAGGTATGTCTCTCCGAGATGGTTACTGTACAGTTTGAGGTATGTCGGGGTGTGATGGTTACTGTACAGTGGGAGGGATGTCTCTCCGAGATGGTTACTGTACAGTTTGAGGTATGTCGGGGTGTGATGGTTACTGTACAGTGGGAGGGATGTCTCTCCGAGATGGTTCCTGTACAGTTTGAGGTATGCAGGGTTGTGATGGTTACTGTACAGTGGGAGGTATGTCGAGCCGTGACAGTTACTGTACAGTGGGAGGTATGTCGGGCCGTGACGGTTACAGTACAGTGGGAGGTATGTCGGGCCGTGACAGTTACTGTACAGTCGGAGGTATGTCGGGCCGTGGTAGTTACTGTACAGTGAGATGTATGTCGGGCCGTGACTGTTACAGTACAGTGGGAGGTATATCGGGCTGTGATGCTTACTCTACGTTGGGAGGTATGTCGGGCCGTGACGGTTACAGTACAGTGGGGGGTATGTCGGGTCATGATGGTTACTGTATAATGGGGGGTATGTCGGGCTGTGATGATTCCTGTACAGTGGGGGGTATGTCGGGCCTTGATGCTTACTGTTCAGTGGGAGGCATGTCGGGCCGTGCCAGTTACTGTACAGTGGGGGGTATGTTGGTCAGTGATGGTTGCTGTACAGTGGGTTGGTATGTATGTCGGGCCGTGAAAGTTACTGTACAATGGGAGGTATACCGAGCTGTGACAGTTACTGTACAGTGGGAGGTATGCCTTGCCGTGATGGTTACTGTACAGTGGGAGGTATGTCGGGCCGTGATGCTTACTCTACCGTGGGAGGTATGTCGGGCCGTGATGGATACTGTACAGTGGGGGGTATGTCGGGCCGTGATGGTTACTGTTCAGTGGGAGGTATGTCTCTCCGTGATGGTTACTGTACAGTTTGAAGTATGTCGGGACTTGATGGTTACTGTACAGTGGGAGCTATGTCTGGCTGTGATGGTTACTGTACAGGGAGAGGTATGTCGGGCCCTGACGGTTACTCTACAGTGGGAGGTATGTGGAGCTGTGATGGTTCCTGTACAGTGGATGTATGTCGGGCCGTGACAGGTACTGTACAGTGGGAGGTATGTCGAGCCGTGACGGTTACTGTACAGTGGGAGGTATTTCAGACCGTGATGGTGACTGTACAGTGGGAGGTATGTCGGGCTGGGATGGTTACTGTACAATGTGTGATATTTCGGGCCGTGACGGTTACAGTACAGTTGGGGGTATGTCAGACCGTGATGGTTACTGTACAGTGGGAGGTATGTGAGGCCGTGATGGTTACTGTACAGTGGGAGGTATGTGAGGCCGGGATGGTTACTGTACAATGGGTGGTATGTCGGGCCGTGACGGTTACAATACAGTCGGGTGTATGTCGGGTCATGATGGTTACTGTATAGTGGGGGGTATGTCGGGCCGTGATGATTACTGTACAGTGGGGGGTATGTTGGGCTGTGATGCTTACTCTACCCTGGGAGGTATGTCGGGCCGTGATTGTTACTGTACAGTGGGAGGTATGTCGGGCCGTGATGCTTACTCTACCCTGGGAGGTATGTCGGGCCGTGATGGTTACTGTGCAGTGGTAATATGTCTCACCGAGATGGTTACTGTACAGTTTGAGGTATGTCGGACCGTGATGGTTACTGTACAGTGCGAGGTATGTCGGGCCGTGACGGTTACTGTACAGTGGGAGGTATGTCGGGACATGATGGTTACTGTGTAGTGGGGGGTATGTCTGGCTGCGATGGTTACTGTACAATGGGAAGTATGTCTCTCCGAGATGGTTACTGTACAGTTTGAGGTATGTCGAGCTGTGATGGTTACTGTACAGTGGGAGTCATGTTGGGCCGTGACGATTACTGTATGTTGGGTGGTATGTCGAGCTGTGAGGGCTACTGTACAGTGGGAGGTATGTCAGCCCGTGACAGTTACTGTACTGTTGGAGGTATGTCGGGCCGTGATAGTTATTATACAGTGGGAGGTATTTCGGGCCGTGATGCTTACTGTACAGTGGGAGGTATGTCGGGCTGTGATGGTTACTGTACAGTGGGGGGTATGTCGGGCCGTGATGGTTACTGTACAGTTTGAGGTATGTCGGTGTGTGATGGTTACTGTACAGTGGGAGGTATGTCGGGCCGTGACGGTTACTGTATAGTGGGTGGTATGTCGGACCATGATGCTTACTGTATAGAGGGTGGTATGTCCGGCTGTGATGGTTACTGTACAGTGGGAGCTATGTCTGGCTCTGTTGGTTACTGTAGAGTGGGCGGTATGTTGGGCCGTGATGGTTACTGTACAGTGGGAGGCATGTCGGGCCGTGACGGTTACTGTACAGTGAGAGGTATGTGGAGCTGTGATGGTTACTGTACAGTGGGAGTTATGTCGGGCCGTGACAGTTACTGTACATTGGGAGGTATGTCGGGCCGTGACGGTTACAGTACAGTGGGAGGTATGTCGGGCCGGGATGGTTACTGTACAATGTGTGGTATGTCGGGCTGTGACGGTTACAGTACAGTCGGGGATATTTCGGGTCATGATGGTTACTGAAAAGTGGGGGGTATGTCGCGCCGTGATGGTTACTGTACAGTGGGGGGTATGTTGGGCTGTGATGGTTACTGTACAGTGGGAGGTATGTCGGGCCGTGATGGTTACTGTACAGTGGGAGGTATGTCAGGCCGTGATGGTTACTGTATAGTGGGGGGTATGTCGAGCTGTGATGGTTACAGTACTGTGGGAGTATGTCGGGCTGTGACGGTTGCAGTACAGTGGGAGGTATGTCAGACCGTGATGGTTACTGTACATTGGGAGGTATGTCGGACCGTGATGGTTACTGTACAATGTGTGGTATGTCCGGCCGTGACGGTAACAGTACAGTGGGAGGTATGTCAGACCGTGACAGTTACTGTACAGTTGGAGGTATGTCGGACCGTGATGGGTACTGTACAGTGGGAGGCATGTCGGTCCGTGATAGTTACTGTACAGTGAGAGGTATGTCGCTCCGAGATGGTTCCCGTGCAGTTTGAAGTATGTCGGGCCGTGATGTTTACGGTTCAGTGGGAGGTATGTCGGGCCGTGATGCTTACTGTACAGTGGGAGAGTTGTCGGGTCGTGGTGGTTACTGTACAGTGGGATTTATGTCTGTCCAAGAAGTTGTATGAGTTGTACAGAATCTGATTGTGCTGCTGCCGTTGGGCAATTATACCTCATGGATGCATCGTCACTGGTTGCTTCATCTGTTTAAAGTCTGTACCATTCAGTAGATATCACGGTGTGGAGTGTCTGCAAAATATGAAGTTAGCCCTTGTTCCCCATTAGGACTGTGCAGTTACCATTCTTACCGATATATGAAATGGAGGAGTATCTGCAGCAAGCAGATCGGTGATGATGTCGTCAATTTTTGGTTTCCCTTTTATTGGTTCCCCATAACCTGCCGCAGAGAAGTCCAGCCGCCACAGGATCCAACATCAATGCTGAGCACTATGGTTATTTTAGATTTCCTACACTGTGGAAACAGACCCTTTGGCCCAACCATTCCAAGCCAACCCCCTCCAAAGAGCAACCCACTACCATGGCCAATTCACCTGATCTGCATTTCTTTGGACTGTGAGAGGAAAGCCATGCAGACACGGGGAGAATGTGCAAACTCCACACTGGCAGTGGCCCAAGGCTGGAATCAAACCTGGGTCTCTGGTGCTATGATACTGCAGCAATTCTAACCATTGAGCCACCATGCCTCCCCATATTGACTATATGTCAAGGAGCTGTCCGTCTCTGCCTGGCTGTGTCCTGTCAGTGGGACCGAACCTACCACAAAGGATGGTGATGTTGCCTGGGACATAGTCCTGTTCACATAATCTTGCTTTCCAGACAATATCTGATTGTTGCTTGATTAGTCTGTGGGAAATATACAGCAGGTCACTTTTACATTCTCTATTATGATGAATTAATATCACTTTATTTCTTACATATTTTAAAATAAACCAAACATCATTGTTTTTCAGTTGAAAACAATTGAAGTGAACAATACTTGATTTACCAGAGCGCACACCTAAGTATTACAGTTCAGTGACTACAGTAAACAGCCAATTCATGTCCAGTTCAGTGAACACACCATCTTGCAGGCAGAAAAGCTGTTGGAAATGACATTGAGAAAAATACCTACATTCAGGCACAGTTTTACTCTCCCTCACCATGACCTCCAAAAACACTGGCCATCTCCAAAATCTGTTCAGTGAGCTTCCTAACTTGAGCTGGATAGTTAGTCACACAATCCCTCACAATAGGCTGGTTAGAGACATTCCTGAACAACAGGGAGATGTGTGTGGGGCAGACTGGTCAATGGACTAGCACATGGCGCTGGTCCAGATGCAGTTCAACATTTGTAACAATGACCAGTAAACAACCATGTCTTGCAAGTATATCCCTTCTGTAATTTTGTACCTTGGACCCAATCCTGAATGAATGTGTTATAAAGATGAAGGGTTCCTGCAGCAGATGGCATCTTACATTGAATCCCTCATAAACCATATCCAGTGTATGTTATTTCCATAATGTCAGTATCCAAACAGAATTGTGCAGCTCCATTGATGGCCAGTATTATCCCAGCCCAACATCTTTGTGTGTGACTTGAGCCGGAAATCTCTGTGTAAATGTTTGCACCATTGTTCTAACCATTAACAGCAAAATCTTTTTACTGAAGGTCCGACATCCTTTCGTAATACCAACTTTTTGATTGTCCAATAAACACAAAATCCCTCCTTTATTCAGTTCATCTTTCTAACAATATGGTGAAAACAGTGCATAACTCAGTATGGAGCATTGAAATGATGGGCCTCAGTTCCACACCCAAGACCAAGTTATTATTAAGTGCAAGTACTTTGAAAATGGAACATAGAACAGTACAGCACAGAACAGGCCCTTCAGCCCACGATGTTGTGCTGACCCTTGATCCTCATGTATGCACCCTCAAATTTCTGAGACCATATGCATGTCCAGCAGTCTCTTAAATGTCCCCAAGAACCTTGCTTTCACAACTCCTGCTGGCAACGCATTCCATGCTCTCGCAACTCTCTGTGTAAAGAACCCGCCTCTGACATCCCCTCTATACTTTCCTCCAACCAGCTTAAAACTATGACACCTCGCTTTAGCCATTTCTGGCCTGGGAAATAGTCTCTGGGTTTCGACTCTATCGATGCTTGTCATTATCTTGCATACCTCAATTAGGTCCCCTCTTCTCCTCCCTTTCTCCAATGTAAAAAGTCAGTGCTCAGTCAACCTCTCTTCATAAGATAAGCTTTCCATTCCAGGCAGCATGCTGGTAAACCTCCTCTGAATCCTCTCCAAAGCATCCACATATTTCCTATAATAGGGCGACCAAAACTGGACGCAGTATTCCAAGTGCGGTCTAACAAAAGTTTTATAGAGCTGCAAGAAGATCTCACAACTCTTAAGCACAATCCCCCTGTTAATGAAAGCCAAAACACCATATGCTTTCTTAACAATCCTGTCCACTTGGGTTGCCATTTTAAGGGATCCATGTACCTGCCTAACAAGATCTCTCCATTCCTCCATATTGCCAAGAATCCTATCCTTAATCCAGTACTCAGCTTTCAAATTCGACCTTCCAAAATGAATCACCTTGCATTTATCCAGGCTGAACTCCATCTGCCACCTCTCAGCCCATCTCTGCATCCTGTCAATGTCCCCTTGAAGCCTACAACAGCCCTCTATACTGTCAACGACACATCCAACCTTTGTGTCGTCTGCAAACTTGCGGAACCATCCTTCAATCCCCTCATCCAAGTCATTAATTAAAATGACAAACAATGGAGACCCAAGGACGGAGCCCTGTGGAACACTACTCACCACTGACTTCCAGGCAGAATATTTTCCTTCTACTACCACTCGCTGTCTTCTGTAGGCCAGCCAATTCTGTATCCAGACAGCTAAGTTCCCCTGTATCCCATTCCTCCTGACCTTCTGAATGAGCCTACCATGGGGAACCTTATCAAATACCTTGCTGAAGTCCGGAAACACCACATCCACAGCTCGACCCTCATCATGACCTGCTCCTCACAAAGCCGTGTTGACTACATTTAATCAAGCCAGGCATTTCCAGATGGTCATAAATTCTATCCCTCATAATCCTTTCTCACACCTTGCAGACAACAGACGTGAGACTTACTGGAAAGTAATTGCACGGGAATTCCCTATTTCCTTTCCTGAAGAGAGGAATTACATTTGCCTCTCTCCAGTCCTCAGGAACGACTCCAGTGGAGATCAAGGATGCAAATATCTTCGCAAGTGATGAAGCAATCACATTTCTCATTTTTCAAAGCAGCCGAGGACAAATCTGATCCGGGCCTGGCGACTTGTCAATTTTAATGTTGCTCTTCGGAGGGTCTGTGCGGACATGTTGGTCAGAAGGGCCTGTTTACACACTGTAAGCTAAAGTGTGCTTTAAAAAGCAGTGTGTGTGTCAACGTTTTGATTCAAATCTCGACCCTCTAAGCCTCATTTGAAGACCCTTCCAAGATATTGTCCATCCTTTCACCAGTAACTGACTTGTTATTTAATAAAGCAACACCACCTCATCTTTAACACCCTGCCCTGTCCTGTCTATAGTTCCAGTACAATAGAGTATTGAGTTGTTAGCCCTGGCCTCCTTCAAATGCGCCTCTGTGATGGTAAAAATGTCACACCTCCACATGTCAACTCATTCCCTTATCACATCTGTCCGCCTGTCTGAAAATACTCTCAGCTTAATGTAAGCTGCAATATAATACCTGGAGTACCCTGTACCTCAGAGTTCTTCAGTCATTCCCTTTTTGATATCAAGCTGCTGAAACCATGAACCACATTTCTAACTCTGGCACTGAATGAATATCTGCGGAATTGTAATTTCTTTTTTAAAAAATGCATTCATCAAGTGCAACTTTTGAGAACTGAGCAGTCAGCTCCACATACAATGAGTTTCTGATGGCTAATTGCCCACTCAGTGTGCAGAGGGGACAGCCCTCAGTCATGGAGAAAGTGAGGACTGCAGTTGATGGAGATCAGAATCAAAAAGTGTGGTGCTAGAAAAGTACAGCAGGTCAGGCAGCATCCGAGGGGTAGGAGAGTCGATGTTTCGGTCGTAAACCCTTCATCAGGAAAGCATTGGTGCATTCCTTTATTTTTTTCATTCCATGATTCACAGAATGTTGTAAACTGTACTTACTCAGGAAGGCAGCACTGTATATTGCACTGAAATGGAAAACAGTCAATCAGTTGGTTGGTCAGGGTGTAGTAAAGTTGAAGGGAAGTATCCACTGATTTAATGAATTACAAACATAAGAATAGATAAATCCGCTAGACAACATGGGGTTACCCTCGGTTAATCCAGGAAGTGACGGGAGAGATTGGCGTGCCTTTGGCGATGGTCTTTGCGTCCTCACTGTCCACTGGAGCAGTGCCATCCAGATGGTTGGAGGGTGACAAATGTTATTCCCTTGTTCGGGAAAGGCAATAGGGATAACTCTGAGAATGACCGAACAGTCAGTCTTACATCAGTGGTGGGCAAAGTATTGCACACGTTTCTGAGAGACAGTATTTACAATTACTTAGTAAACAATAGTTTGATTACAGATAGTCAGCATGGCTTTGTGAGGAGCAGGTCATCCGTCAGAAACCTTATTGAATTCTTTGAAGATGTAAAAAACACATTGATAAAGGTAGACCAGTAGATGTGGTCAACAAGAACTTTCGCAAGGCATTCCCCATTGTAGGCTCATTCAGAAGGTACGGAAGCATGGGGCGCAGAGAAATTTGGCTCTGTGGATACAGGTGTGGCTGGCCGATAGAAGTCAGAAGATGGTAGCAGATGGAAAGTATTCAGCATGGAGCTCAGTTGACCAGTGGTGTTCCACAGGGATCGGCTCTGGGACTTGTGCCCTTATTGATTTTTATGAATTACTTTGATGAGGAAATGGACAAGTAGGTTAGTACGTTTGCCGATGACACGAACGTTGGTCGGGTTGTGGATAGTGTGGAGGGCTATTGTAGGTTGCAACAGGATATTGACAGGATGCAGAGCTGGGCTGATAAGTGGCACCTAGAGTTCAACCTTAAAAAGTGTGAAGCAATTTATTTTGGGAGGTTGCATTTGCATAAAGAATACAGGGTTAAAGGCAGAACTCTTGACAGTGTGGAGTGACAGAGGGAACTTGGGGTCATTGTCCATAGATCTCTCAAAGTTGCCACCCAAATTGATTTGGTTGTTCAGAAGGAATACGGTGTGATGTTTTTCATTATGAGGGGGATTGAGTTTAAGAGCAACGACGTTATTTCTTCGCTCTATAAAGCTGTGGTTCAACCATACTTGGAATATTATGTTCAGTTCTGGTTGCCTCATTATAGGAAACACGTGGAAGCCTCAGAGAGTGCGCAGAGGAGACTTAACAGGGTGCTGCCTGAATTTGAGGGCATGTCTTACAATGAAAGTTTGAGCAGCTAGGGCTTTCCTCCAACGGTGGTAGTAGAGTCCGATACAATAGAGATATTTCAGAAGATTCCTGGATTGTCACATGAACGTTAGTGCATTGAAGGTTGTGGAGGTTAGTCTGATCTTAGAGTAGGATAAAAGGCTGCCAAAACATTGAGAGCTGAAGTGCCTGCACTGTGCTGTACCGTTCTATGTTCCAAGTTTTACTCAGCTTGTGGATTCTCATCAGTTGGTGAATGTGTGAGGGAATGAGGTGCGTGAGGTCAGGAAGGTGGGGAGGGCCGTTAGACCAAGAGGTCCAGTTTTGATGTGCATTGTTACATTCACCTGAGTGTCAGAACAATATTTGTGGTTACCACGACCAGACAAAATCCACCAAGTTGTGTTATTAAAACGATCTTTGGCTTCCCGTTTGTTCCTGCTTTCTTCAGATGCATTCTGCTGGGTGACCTATGATTTAGTATCTGAGTATCCACAAGCATGTATAATTTTATTTTGATACTGTTGAATGTGAAGGTACATTTATTGGATATAGTTTCAGAGGGATCACTGTGAGAAACATAATGCTGCAATAAACTGTCAATTGTGAATGTTTTCACCCAGTGTCTGGTCCAGGGTGCAGACGTATGGATTCTGGGGCACATACCAGATGTCATCACCATAAGTAACTTGTGCGATATGATTTTAACACTCCATGTACATACATCTGCTCCCTGGGCCAGGCTCTGACTGAGGTTGAATTTAAAAGGCATGGTTCCTGGTCAGTCATTGGTATCTAATTTAGACAGCATTTATACCTACACTGAGAGCAGAGATCGCCTCTTGGCTAGTTTCCTCCTGCTCAAGGTGGATTCCAAATGATTCTCTGTGAGGGAATGTTTGAATGACTGCTCTGACCCAGGTTGGAAACTCTCTTCACAGATTCAGGGCCAGGCCAGTGTCTCTCTGAGTGCTACATGCAGCTGTGAGGTCCAGTAACACTGTACACGAATTCACCCTTTTGGAATCCACATTTAATGTCGGTCATGATGCAAAGTGATGGGTTTACTGACCTGCACAATAATCAGGAGTTTGCCATGTTTGTGAATTGTGCAATAATAAGGTATGAAATACAATTATTCAACTGAACAATATCTGCATCATCTCTGAAAACAATAAAATTGATTCTATGTTGATGGAATTAAAATATAAACACCGAATGTCCTTTTATTATCCAAAAGTAAAGAATGCACATTTTGTTTGTATCGAAAAAGAACATGTTGTCTGACTATGCTGGTGATCACAATTATACATTGAATCTCGGTATTCAAATGCTTATATTGTCGCTCTATCATTTGCAAAATAGTTGACATCTGACAGATTGAATATTCAGAGTGAGCATTTGATTGAACAATCAAATAGAATTATAACATTTAAATATAATCAATCGATTTAATTTCTCACCTGAAATGTGTCAGCTTCAGTTATTTGCCAACAATTCTATTAGTTTTAAAACAATGATGGAAAAGGATAGACGAGATCTAAAAGTTGAAGTTCTAAATTGGAGGAAGGTCAATTTTGACGGTATTAGGCAAAATCTTTCAAAAGCTGTTGGCGGCAAATGATCGCAGGTAAGCAGACGGCTAGAAAATGGGAAGCCTTCAGAAATTAGATAGCCGGAGTCCAGAGACAGTATATTCTTGTTAGCGTAAAAGGAAAGGCTGGTAGGTATAGAGAGTGCTGAATGACTAAAGACATTGAGGGGCTGGTTAAGAATAAGAAGAATATGACAGGTACAAACAGGATAGATCGGGTGAATCCTTAGAAGAGTATAAAGGCAGGAGGAGTATTCTAAAGAGGGAAATCAGGAAGGCAAAAAAGGGACATGAGATAACTTTGGCAAATAGAGTTAAAGAGAATCCAAAGGATTTTACAAATACATTGAGAACACAAGGGTAAACAGGGAGAGAAAAAAGCCCTCAAAGATCAGCAAGGCGGCCTTTGTGTGGAGCCGCAGGAGATGGGAGAGATACTAAACGAACATTTTGTATCAGTGTATACTCAGGAAAAGGAGATGGGAGATGTAGATATACGGATAAATAGATGGTGATATCATGAAAAATGTCCATATTACAGAGGAAGAAGTGCTCGATGTCTTGAAAAACATGAGGATGCAAAAATCCCCAGGACCTGATCGATCAGGTGAAACTTGAAAGGGTTCAGAAAAGTTTTACGTGCACGTTGCCAAGGTTGGAGGGTTTGAGCTATAGCTAGAGGTTGAACAGGCTGGGGCTGTTTTCCCTGGAACGCTGGAGATTGAGGGGTGACCTTATAGAGGTTTAAATAATCATGAGAGACATGGATAGGGTAAATAGACAAGGTCTTTTCCCTGGGGTGGGGGAGTCCAGAACGAGAGGGCATCGGTTTCGGTTAGGAAGGGAAAAATGTAAAAGAGATGTAAGGGAATTTTTTTCACTCAGAGGGTTGTACGTGCGTGGAGTGAACTGCCAGAGGAAGTGGTGGTGGTTAGTCCAATTGCAACATTCAGATGGCGTCTGGATGGGTATATGAATAGAAAGTGTTGAGAGGGATATGGGCTGAGTGCTAGCAGGTGCGACTAGATTGGGTTGGGATATCTGATCGGCATGGACAAGTTGGACCGAAGGGTCTGTTTCCATGCTGTACATCGCTTTGACCCTGTGACTGTAATTTAGAAATGACAATAATTTGACATGCACTATCAAATAAATAAATCGTTTACATTATTAAATTGTAGCATACAATAAGTTATAACTTGCTATTTTTAGAATGAATGATAAAGAACAAAGAACATTTCAACACAGGAACAGATCCTTCGGCCCTCCTAGCCTGTGCTGATCCAGATCCTGCTATTTTCTAAACCTGCCAACTATTTTCTAAGGGTCTGTATCCCTCTGCTCCCTGCCCAGTCATGTTTCTGGCTAAGTACATCTTATATAACGCTATCGTTCCTGCCCCTACCACCTCCGCTGGCCACAAATTCCAGGCTGCACCGCCCTATGTGTAAAGAACATCCCACATTTATCTGCTCTAAACCTTTTCCCTCTTACTTTGAACTCAGGACCCGAGTAATTGAGTTCCACAATCTGGGGAAAAAGCTTCTTGCTATTCACCCTGTGTATATCTGTCTTGTTTTGTAGACCTCAACCTTCGACTTTGTAATGAAAATAGTCCTAATCTACTCAATCTTTTTTCATAACCAGCACCGTCCAACCCAGGCAGCATCCTGGTGAACCTACTCTGTACCCTATTCAAAGCATCCACATCCTTTTGTTAATGTGTTGACCCGAACTATATGCAGTATTCCAAATGTGGCCAAACCAAAGTCCAATGCAACTGTAACATGACCTGCCAGCGCTTGTATTCAACACCTGATCCAATGAAGGAAAGCATGGCATATGCTGCTTTGACCCTTTACTGACCTGTGTTGACAGGTCAGGAAACAATGGACCCAAACACTCAGATCTCGCTCTAAGTCAATTTTCCCCAGGACTTTTCTGTTTACTATGTTGTTCACTCTTGAACTGGTTCTTTCAAAATGCATCACCTCGCATTTGCACAGATTGAACTCCATCTGCCACTTCTGTGCTCATCTCTCCAATCTATCTATGTTCTGCTGTATTCGCTGACAGTCCCCTTCACTATCTGCTACTCCAACAATCTTAGTGTCATCTGCAAACGTGCTCATCAGGCAACTGATACCTTCTTCCAAATCATTGATATATATATCATAAACAACAGTGGTCCCAGCACAGATCGCTGTTGCACACCACTGGGCATAGGTCCCCATTTTGAGAAATCCCGTTCCACTATTACTCTCTGCCTCCTGTGGCCCAGCCAGTTCTCTATCCATCTGGATAGAACACCCTGGACCCCATGTGACTTCACCTTCGCCATCAGCGGACCATGGGGAACCTAATAAAACACCTTCCTCAAGTCCCTCAGAATCTTCTCCAGCAGCTTCCCTACCACTGATCTCAGGTTCGCCGGTCTACAATTACCTGGATTATCCCCGCTATCCTTCTTAAACTAAGGGACAATATTAGCAATTCTTCAGTTCTCCGGGACCTCACCCATGTTCAATCATCTTGCAAAGATATATGTTAAAGCCCCAGTTATTTCCACACTCACATCCCTCAGTATATGTGGTGATCCCAACCGGACTTGGGGTTTGCCTACCTTAATAACTTTTAGAGTATTCAAAACTTCCTCCCTCTTTATGTCGACTTAAACCAGAGTACTCAGAGATCTATCCCTAACCTCAACATCCGTCACATCCCTCTCCTTGGTGAATACAGATGCAAAGTACTCGCTAAAAATCTCACCCATTGTCCCTGACTCCATGTATAACTTTCTTCCTTTGTCCTTGTGTGGGCCAAACATTTCTCTAGTTACCCTCTTGCTCCTTATACATAAAAATAATTCTTTGGGATTTTCCTAAACCCTGTTTGCTATCAATATCTCATGACTACTTTTAGCCCTCTTAAATCGTCGATATTTACTGTGAAATGTAACTAGTGAAAAGAAAATAAATATTTATTCGTGCGAGTGGGAACCCTGACCTTTGCAAAGTGTTTTGTGCCAAAAAAATTGAAATCCGTCTCAGTTCAAATAAAAAGCAAGAGAAGAAACCGCTTGAAAAGAGTAATTTTCAGCCACTGTCCCCCCAAAGTATTTCTGAGGTAGAAAAGAGGGCTTGTACCCAGGGCACAATAGTATCTATGGGTGGTTTGAACATGCAAATTGGCTCAAATAATCAACTTGACAGTGATATCCTTGAATAAATATCCATAGAATGTATGAGAGATTATTTCTGAGAGCAGGATGTCGTGAAAACAACCAGAGAATGGGGCGGTACGGTGGTTCGGTGGTTAGCACAACAACAGCGCCCCAGGTTCGATTCCAGCCTCGGGGGACTGTCTACGGGTAGTTTGCACATTGTCCCTCTGTCTGCGTGGGTTTCCTCCCACAGTCCAAAGATGTGCAGGTCAGGTGAATTGGCCATGCTAAATTGCCCATAGAGTTAGGTACATTACTCAGAGTGAAATGGGACTGGGTGGGTTACTCTTCGGAGGGTCGGTGTGGAGTTGTTGGGCCGAAGGGCCTGTTTACATACTGTAGGGCATCTAATCTAATATACATTTGATATTATGTAACAAGGAAGGATTGGTGGATGAGCTTTGCCTTGGAAGGAGTTACCACAACATGCTGGAGTTTCGCATTCAGATTGAAAGAGTGAAGACTGAGTCATACATGAGAGTTTTACTGTTAGGCAATGCTAATTATACTGGCCTAAGGAAGGATTTGGCTGTGGTGGTCTGGGGGGAGAAAAGAATAGTCAAAGGCAGGACAGCTGAAGAAATTTGGCTACGGACCGAAGAGGAATTGCATTACGGAGAAAAATCATCCATATCTTGATAAGGAAGTCAAGGATAACATTTAGGCAAATCCCAGTGCATATCATACTGCACACGTTAGTCACACTGTGGAGGACTTTAGCAAGTCAGTGGCCTCTTGGTGTTATCACTGATAATGTTCTGGTGATCTGGGTTCAAATCCTGCCACAGTAAGTCGCGGAGCTTGAATTCAAATCTGGAATTAAGAGACTGATGATGGTTATGAATCGATTGCCTAGAAAGACTCACCTGGTTCACTGATGTCCGTTAGGGAAGGAAACTGCCATTCTACCATATATTCACAACTCTCAGGCTGAAGACGTTTCTCCTTATCTCAGTTCTAAAGATTTTCTCTTGACTCTCAGGCTATGTCCTTGAGTCCTTTCTCTCCTAACAGTGGAAGCATCTTCCCAACATCTACTCTGACCAGGCAACCAGGATTCAATATGCTTCTAGTAGAGCCCCGTTCACCCTTATAAACTCCAGCGAGTATCGACCCAGAGACTTCATATGTTGAGTTTTTCATTCCTAGGACCATTCGTATGAAGTTCCTCTGAACACGCTCCGGGGTGGTATATCCTTCCTGAGTTATGGGGCCCAAAGTGGTACACAATACACCAAATGTGGTCTGACCAGAGTCTTATAGAGCCGCGAAAATCGATCCCTGCTGTAATATTCAAGTCAACTCAAAAGAAATGTCATCATTGTATTTGCCTTTCTGACCAGACAGGCCAACTGAAAGAATAATCTTACGATGGACAATAATAAATTTACCATGGAGTTACAAAAATGGACAATGATTAAAGCATTCTGGGAAGTAGAACCCAGCCTTGACCAAAGTCCCTGTGCTCATCCACATGCTGCAGAATCTAGACAGGCTGCAGCTACCCAGAGATGGTTTGCAAACAAACCTGACAGCTACTGACCCTGTAATGCACACCTGACGTTGGACCTGAATGGGGCAATGGAATGTCGCCTTTGGGCCATCAATGTGACAACCCAGGTTGGATCTGATTGATCAGGGTAAATGAACCTGATCATTTCATTGGCACATTCTCCACACCATCCCAAAAGGCGTGAAGACTTGGGAGGATAAGAATCACCGTAAAACCGCTTAGAGAGTGGTAACTCGAGAATAACCACTGAAAGATAGTACACCTACAAGACCATCAGAAGAACAAGAAGACTTCACCACGTAGAATCCGGTCAACCTCTAGTGGGGTGGTATGTGATCATCCAAAGTTAAGTTAAACCATAAGATAGATTGTAGTGTTTTTCATTACATTGTAATACGTTTTATTGTTCTAATATTAATTGTGTTCAATAAAAAAATACCATTGTTTATAAGAGTTGTCTCAGTTCTTTTGCTGAATATAAGATTTCAAACACACTGTGTGCCAGATACAGCTACTGACACAACCTGCACGTTTACCTTGAGATAATCCTGACTGGAACTCGCAACACTCTGCAATTCAGACTTCTGAATTTTCTCCCCAGCTATAAAATAGTCCATGCCTCTCTTCATCCTACTAACGTGCATCACCTCGCATTTTCCCAAGTGTACTCCATCTGCAACATCTTTGCCCACTCTCCCACCCTGTCTAAATCCTGCTGCAGCCTCCCTGCCATCTGAATGATACCTGTCCCTCTATCTACCTCTGAATCATCTAAAAACCTCGCTGGATTGCCCTCAGTTCCTTCATCTAGATTGTTAATGTACAAAGTATAAAGTTGTGGTTCCCTTGCGGAACACCAGTTGTCATTGGCTGCTATCCTGAGAAGAAGCCTTTTATTCCCACTCTTTACCTTCTGCCAGACAGTCAAGCTGCTGTACACACTAGTACATTATCTCTGATACCATGGGCCCTTATCTTACTCAGCAGCCTCCGGTGAAGCACATGCCAACGTCCTTCTTGAAGTCCAGACTCATAGTATACATTAGCTCTCCTTGGTCTAACCTGCTTGTTACATCCTCAAAGTGTTCTAACAGATTCATTAGCATGACCTCCCCTTGATTAAACCACACTGACTTCGCCCGACTTTACCATGCACTGGCAATTATTCAGAAATCTCATCCTTCACAATGGATTCCAGGAACGTAGCCACGGCCGGGGTTTGGCTGATCAGTTTGTAATTTTCTGTCTTTTGCCTTATTCCCCTTTTAAACAGGGTGTCAGCGAGATCCAAGATGGCGGCGCGTCCCAGTAGGTCTGAGTCTGCAGGGCTCTGCACAAGTCTCAGCCAGTGGGGTACCCACCCTCACCTCACCTGTTAAATTGCTAAAAGAGTTTTTGCCCAGCAGCCTTGGCCATTCTATATCAAACTTTAGCATTCTGATGCTTTTTAAAACGAACAAAGGTAAAGGCTCTCGCAGTTCACAACAGACAGGGACTTCTCTCCCACTACCCCGTAGCAACAGAGACATCTGTGGCCGCACTGGGGGCCTGACCTGCAGGGGAGAGCCTAATCTCGGAGTTTCTTAGCCTCTGAGAGAAGATTGATGAGTCCTTTGAAGAGACGCTGTCCAGGTGGGAGTGAATTTCAGTCATGTTGCAGAAACATGACTGAGAGATCGAGAAACTCGGGCAGCGCGTCGGGATGAGGCAGAGCAACGGGCCACGGCCTCCGAGACCACTGCTGAGTCATCCATGGGTCAGGTCTGGGCTCTGGAACATCGAGTCCGGACCTTAGATGAACATATTGATGACCTCAACAATCGAGCTCATTGGGAAATTATTTGGTGCTGGGCCTTCCTGATCGCGAGGAGGAAAGGCAGCTTGTTGATTTCCTGGAGCAATGACTCCCACAGCGGCTGAAACTGGAGTCAGAGCTGGGCCGGGTGCCGATTGAGCGGGCCCATCGTGTTGCAATGCGCCGGCTCACGTCAGACCAGCGCCCGCGCCAGGTCCTCGTTCAAATTCAACATTAGAGGGAAAGACAGATGCTGCTGTAGTCCACTACAGTGTTGGGGAAGGATGCCCATGCCATGATATACAAGGGCTCCAGGACAATGTTTTTCTCTGGCTGTGGTCCGCAGGAGAAAGGCATTTGATGAGGCGAAGAAGCGTCTGAGGGATTTAAATATTCAATATTCTAGGTGATACCCGGCAATGCTATGCTGCAGTCATGGAGGA
Organism: Chiloscyllium plagiosum; assembly: GCF_037043375.1. Lineage (NCBI taxonomy): Eukaryota > Metazoa > Chordata > Chondrichthyes > Orectolobiformes > Hemiscylliidae > Chiloscyllium > Chiloscyllium plagiosum. The sequence continues at coordinate 19,445,195 of NW_028270188.1, forward strand.
TCTGTATATGACTTCAGATCAACGGAAAAAAATAAAAGTATTCCTGGATGCTCTCAAATAGACTGCAGGATTTGAACTGTATGGATAATGACTTTATTTTGCCCTCTCCCCTTTCTCTTTTCTTCCTTCTCCTTTCTTCCTTTTTTTCTCTTCGCTATCTTTCCATGGTGGATGGGGGTTTGGGGTGTGGGGGGGGGGGTGTGGACAGAGGGAATGCTAGTTCCTTATCCTTTCTATGGACTCTTATCTATAGTTCGTGCGGCTTATTTGATTATTGGGGGACGTTTCTGATATTTTTTAAATTTAGTTGCTTATTACTTGCTGGGATTGTAATTTTGTAATTTTATATATTTTAATCTTGTGTTGTTTTGCTAAGTGGATCGAGCTGTTTGTGTGGGGTGTCGCCCACCATTAATTTCTTTGTATAGTATTTAGTCTACTTTGGAATGGCTGGGCCGAGGGCATGCCTCTGGCTGGGAGATGTTATGGTGGGATTATTGGAAGGTCGTAGTGCCCCCTCTGAACAAGGGGGAAACTCTCCTTTCAAATAAGTTTTATGTTATTTGTTTTTAGGAGTAGTTCTTAGTTTATGGCTCTCGGGGTGCACCACACAATTATAGGGGGAGATTGTAATTGTATCATCGACCCAGGGGTGTACAGAATACCTAAGAGCTCTGTGGGCATATCTTTGAGATTTAGTCAGTTGGCGGATCTGAGTAGGGAGTTGGGGCAGGTAGAAATGTGAAGGTGTCTTCACCTAGACGCTAGAGACTTTACTTTTTATTCTAACCCACACAAGTGCCATACCGAAATCGATATGTTTCTGTCCCCTCGTCCCTTTCGAACTCAATATTGTTTTGTAAAGTAGGTAATATAACTATTTCCGACCTTGCCACAATATATATGGAGGTTAAGAATCGTGATGATGAGATAGGTTCCCGACATTGGCGTATGGACTCTTTCCTATTGAAGGATAGTAAGTTCATAAAATATTTATCTCAGGAATTTAAAACCTTCTGGGTTATCAACTCGAACATGGCCAGTAACCCATTGGTGATGTGGGAAACTGCTAAGGCATATGTGCGAGGCTTGATTATCTCATATTCTGTGACCCCGAAAAGACAAAAGGGAGAACCAAAGCCCTCTGCTCGAGATTCGCCTGAAGGCGGGTGAGACAGCGTATGTTGATAGACCCTCCATTACTAAACTACAGCGGATCACAGCCCTTAGGGTAACTTTGAATACCACACTTACTCAAAAGGCAAAGAGGGAGCTATTACTTGTGAAGCAGAGATTATTTGAATACAGTTTTAAGCCTCCCAGGTATCTAACATACCTTGCCAGAAAGAAAAAGGTATCCCATTCCATAACGTCTTTAGAAAGAGTGCTGGTACCAGACTTGTGATCGTAAAAAGATCAATGCAGCATTTAGAAAGTTGCATTTCGAATTGTATAGATCACAGGGCTGTGAGGATAGAACAAGGAAGATAAAGTCTTTTTTAAAAATCTGGCCATCCCAGGCCTAACCTCTGAACAGGTATTTTTGTTTAATGCCCCCCGGCAACTCAGGATGTACAGGAGGAGGTGAGGCATCTCCAGAGTGGCAAAGCGCCCAGACCAGATGGATTCCAGGCTGAGTTCTACAAAGAATTGATTGGGAATTGGTCGGGCCACTTATAAATATGTTTAATTATTCACATAGTCAGGGCTGCCTCCCGCCTTCTCTGAGAGAAGCAAATGTTTCTCTCATTCTTAAGAAGAGAAATGCCCAGATGACTGCTCTTCATATAGACCTATATCCTTGTTGAATGTGGATTTTAAAATTCTCTCAAAAATGTTGGCATTAAGACTGGAGAGGGTTTTACCATTTTATTAAAGAAGACCAGCTGGGTTTTAAAAAAGGTCTCAGATCAACTAATAACATTAGAAGAGTCTTAAATATGGTGCAAGCCTGCCAGCAGGGAGCGATACCGGGATTAGTTGTCTCCCTCGAGGCAGAGAAGGCATTCAATCGGGTAGAATGGCCATATCTCTTTTATACGCTGGAACAGTTTGATGTTGGAGAGGACTTTACTAAATGGGTTACAGAATTATATAATGATCCCCAAAGCAGCGGTGATCACCAACAGTTTAAGTTCAGATAGCTTTCACGTTGGCAGAGGTTGTCGTCAGGAATGCCCTCTCTCACCATTATTATTTACACAAGTGATTGAGCCGTTGGCGGAAGCTATACGAGCTGACCCTAATATAATGGCTCCGGATGTTGTATAGGGTCAGCACAAAATTCCTCTCTCTGTGGATGATGTCTTCCTTTTCTTAAATGATCCATTGACATCTGTGTCCCGCTGAATTCAAGCGGTTAAATTATTCGGCATGTTCTCAGGTTATAAAATCAATTTTATGAAATCGGAGGCCATGCTGCTGGGAGGTCTTGCCAGCATATCCAATTTTGCTGATGTATCCCGTTTCCCCTTTCGGTGGTCACTGGGAGATTTTCTTTACATAGATATTTTTAATACTCTGGCATTCGGTCAGCTACATAAAGCCGAACATACACATTTATTGGAGAAAATAAGATAGGACCTTCAACGCTGGGAAGATGTCCCGAAATTCTAGATAGGTAGAATAGCTTTGTTCAACATGAATCTCCTACCTCGCCTGTTATACGATATGAGAATACTCCCCTTGAAGCTGCCGAGACAGGCGCTATGTAACCTTTATTCTTGGCTTGGCTCCTTTACTTGGAGTCATAGACGGCCCCTTATTAAATTAGAAAAGCCGCAGCTTCCACAAGTAAGGGGTGGGCTGGATTTTTCGGGTTTCAGGAGGTGCCAATTGAGCTCTCTATTATCCTACGTCGCTGATTGGGTCTCTTGTGACCCACAATCAATCTGGTCAGATACTGAGGCCTCCCAAGCAAAATATCTCCATATCAATCGACTATTTATGGACAAGATGACAGTTGTTACGATCGTTGTAAAACTCATATTTTATTAATTAGTTCTTTGAGGATGTGACTCAAAAGTTGATGAGGGTCGAGCTGCGGATGTGGTGTATATAGACTTCAGCAAGGCATTTGATAAGGTTCCCCATGGTAGGTTCATTCAGAATGTCAGGAGGAATGGGATACAGGGGAACGTAGCTGTCTGGTTACAGAATTGGCTGGCCTACAGAAGGCAGCGAGTGGTAGTAGAAAGAAAATATTCTGCCTGGAGGTCTGTGGTGAGTGGTGTTCCACAGGGATCTGTCCTTGGGCCTCTACTGTATGTAATTTTTATTAATGATTTGGATGAGGGCATTGAAGGATGGGTTTGCAATTTTGCAGACGACACAAAGGTTGGTGGTGTCGTTGACAGTATTTAGGGCTGTTGCAGGCTGCAGCGGGACATTGACAGGATGCAGAAATGGGCTGAGAGGTGGCAGATGGAGTTCACCCTTGCGAGGTGATGCATTTTGGAAGGTCGAATTTGAAAGCTGAGTACAGGATTAAGGATAGGATTCTTGGCAGTGTGGAGGAACAGAGGGATCTTGGTGTGCAGGTACATAGATCCCTTAAAATGGCCACCAAAGTGGACAGTGTTGTTAAGAAAGCATATGGTGTTTTGGCTTTCATTAAGAGGGGGATTGAGTTTAAGAGTCGTGAGATCTTGTTGCAGCTCTATAAAACTTTGGTTTGACCGCATTTGGAATACTGTGTCCAGTTTTGGTCGCCCCATTACAGGAAAGATGTGGATGCTTTGGAGAGGGTTCAGAGGAGGTTTACCAGGATGCTGCCTGGACTGGAGGGCTTATCTTATGAAGAGAGGTTGACTGAGCTCGGACTTTTTTCATTGGAGAAAAGGAGGAGGAGAGGGGACCAAATTGAGGTAAACAAGATAATGAGAGGCATAGATAGAATCGATATCCAGAGACTATTTCCCAGGGCAGAAATGACGAACACGAGGTGTCATAGTTTTAAGCTGGTTGGAGGAAAGTATAGAGGGAATGCCATAGGCGGGTTCTTTACACAGAGACTTGTGAGAGCATAAAATACGTTGCCAGCAGCAGTTGTAGAAGCAAGGTCATTGGGGACATTTAAGAGACTACTGGACATGCATATGGTCACAGAAATCTGAGGGTGCATCCATGAGGATCAGTGGTCCGCACAACATCATGGGCTGAAGGGCCTGTTCTGTGCTGTACTTTTCTATGTTATATGTTCTATTATATATAATCAAAGCCTGGAGGATAATGCGACAGGATGAGGGCAACCTACAAAAATCCCCCACCCCCCCCTATTGTGGGAACATTGGGATTCCAGCCAGGGCCGACTGATGCTGTATTCAGAACTTGGGAGTCGAGAGGTATCTCCTGTTTGGGAGAACTGCTCGATAGGGAGGTCATGATGTTCTTCAAACAGCTGCGTCAGAAATTTGTGCTGCCGAGTAAAGATCTTTTTAAATATTTTCAATTACGAGACATTATAAAAAAGAAGACCACATTGATAATTATTCCATATAAATCAGATAGGGGAAGGAGGGTGCTTCGGCCGATGGGTCCACCTGCGGTCAGTACTCTCTACCACAAACTATTTAGATTTTTTAGATTCCCTCGATTCCCTACAGTGTGGAAACAGGTCCTTCGGCCCAACAAGTCCACACCGACCCTCCGAAGAGCAACCCACCGAGACCCGAAACAACTAAAGATGCTGGGGTTCTGATCCAAAAGGAAACAGAGTGCTGGCTAAATGGAGTAGGTTTGACAGCCTCTGTCGAGAGAAAAACAGAGTTAGCATTTTGAGTCCACTCACCATGCATCAGACATGAAAGCAGCTAGGAAATAGTGTAATATGTGTTGGCGGATTGTGTTGAATATGGAGAAATAGATACATAGAAAAAAAATAAACAAAGGAACTGTGGATGATCAGCTGGTATGGAAATAAATTGGGAGATCGTTTTCACTTGTTTTTCACCTTTTCCCATATTCCTGAGTATCATACCCATGCAGATATATATCCAAGTCCCTGTTTCAAGGGAGTTCTCTCCCCTCTATCTCTCCATCCTGAGTGTGGTCATCTTCTTTTCTTCATTGATGGGACATGGGTGTTGGTGGCTGGGCCAGTATTTATTTCTCTTTCCGAGTTGATTTTATAAAGTGCTGGGGAACTGCATCTCTGAACCTCTGCACGTCGACGTGCTGTAGACTGGCAGTGCTCAGGTCTGTCTGGTTTCACTTCATTGAGACCTTGTAGTGTATAACTGAATATCAGACTTGGCCATTGCAAAGAGCATTTGAGAGTCTACCACTGCTGACGTCTGGAATCACATGTAGGCCAGACAAGTGAAATTCCCTTTTTCTGAAGGACACTAGTAAGCCAGATGTTCTTAGTTTTGACAACCATCAATATTTCATTAGATTGTTAATTCCACATATTTTATTGAATTAAAATTCCACCATCTGCTGTGGCGAGATTGAAGTCGGGGTTTGGGTCATCACCTGGGAAAGGTATACCATTGGGAAATAATTGTGGAGATCTCAGAATTTATAGTCTAGAGAAAACACTGCTTGTCCATCACCTCCCCAGCATCTCCACCATCAATAGTGGTGTTGCTGTTATCGTGACTGAGGTATAAAACATTGTGCAGTTACATTGTCAACTATTTCCATGGAGAGCAGAACTATTCATATTTCAGGGACGGCACAGAAATGTAACAGTTTATCAGCCAGGAATTGAAACAGAGGAGAAATAGGCATTTTCAACACGGAGTGGGTGTACCATATATGTAAGTATTGACTTGCTCCTGTCATTGGAAAGTCAGTTTAGGTTCTCTGGATGGTTTTCTTGGATTTGTGTTGTCACCTGCTGCATTCATCCAGTGAAACTAGAGGGCCCGGTGTGCCTACTCTATGCAAGGTATGGGGATATATTTTACAGCTGCGTAGGGAGGAGCAGGACACTGCTCTATCCTTTCTGAGATTTCCACAAATGTTTCCCAATGGTATACCTTTCCCAGGTGCAAAGAGCGAAGCAAGTTTATTTCAACAATGAGGAGGTCACAGAGCTGTGCAGTCTCACACCAGGGAGAGCACTGCACTTAAAATGCCCATCAACAATTTTTATCCTGGAACTTGTCAGGCAGGAATGGGTGGCAAAGTCCCATCCTCTCCCGTATTCACGAGGTGCCAAATGCCAACTCTGTCCGGTGAGGTAAACGGATATCCTCGAAATTTCATCAACAGATGCAGAAGGGAAAGAAAACAGAACGAGGACATGCCGCAACCCAAAGGACGAGCCACACTACCATACATCAAGAACATCTCTGAAATGACAGCCAGACTACTGCGACCACTAGGACTTATAACAGCACACAAACCAACAGCCACTCTCAGACAACAACTCACCAGAACGAAGGACCCGATACCCAGCATGAGCAAAACTAATGTAGTGTACAAAATCCCATGCAAGGACTGCACAAAACACTATATAGGACAAACAGGAAGACAGCTAACGATCCGCATCCACGAACATCAACGAGCCACGAAACGACACGACCAGCTATCCCTAGTAGCCACACAAGCAGACGACAGGCAACATGAATTCGACTGGGACAACACTACCATTATAGGGCAAGCCAAACTAAGAAAAGCCAGGGAATTCCTAGAAGCATGGCACTCATCCACAAACTCCATCAACGAACACATAGACCTGGACCCAATATACCGGCCACTACAGTGGACAGCTGAAACTGACAACCGGAAGCGGCAGGGACAGGCCACTATAAATGCCGGAGGAAACACCACAGAAGCGCTTCGCAGGAGGCCCCCAAGCACTAAGGATGTCACCTAGACAGGGGACGAAACGTTTGCAACAAAAACTTCCAGCTCAGCGAACAGAACCACAGCAATGAGCACCCGAGCTACACATCTTCTCACAAACTTTACAGTCCTATGTAATTCCATCTAAATTCGTCTTGTCTCAATTTAGAACTTGAAGCTGTGAACCATAACTACGTGAAAATTAATAGAACTACGGTCACTGGTTCCAAAGTGCTCCCCCACTGTCACCTCCGTCACCTGTTCTGTACTATTTCCTACGGGTAGGTCGAATTTTGCCCTTTATCAGTAGACCCTCTATATTCTGCTTGAGGAAATTTTCCTGGCACAATTAATGGATTTGACCCGACCAAATCCCTTAACGCTCTGGCAGTCGCAGCCTATCTTATAAAAATTAAAATATCCAATTATGACAATCCTTTTGCTCCTGAATGTCCCACCTCTCTTCAAGTATATTTGTTACTCTAATTCCTGTTGACTATTTGGGGACCCATAGCATCACGTATAGCACAACCCCTATAACATCACCATTCCCCTTACTTTTTATTAGCTCTATCTGCAAATTCTTGCTGTTTGTTCCTTCAATTATTTCATCTGTCATTACTGCTGTGATACTTCCCTTCATCAGAAATGCAACTCCCCCTCCCCTCCTTTCATCATCGCTGTCGTGCCTAAAGCCGCTGTGCCCTGGCACATTAAGCTGCCAGTCCTGTCCCTCCCTTAACCATGTTTCTGTAATGACTATAATATCCCACTCCCGCGTACTTATTCATGCCCTGAGTTCATTACCCTTACCTGTCAGCCCTCTTGCATTGAAAGAAATCCAAAAGGCATTCCTTGCTCCCTATCGTATTCCAGTCTGACCCGTCTCTTCACATTATTGTTTCTGATTATTGTATCTCCTTCCAGCCCCACACTTGCCTCTCTGCTCTTGAGGATCCCACACCCTGCCAAACTGGTTTAACCCCTCCCTTGGAACACCAGCAAACCTGGTCGCCAGATATTGTTCCGCCCTCCATTGTATGTGCCACCTTTCCCTCTTGAAAACGTCGACTCTGTTACAGAAAAGACCCTAATGGTATATAAATCTGAGTCACTCCCCCTGCACTAGTTCTTTGATTATGCGTGTATCAGTCATATCCTTCTATTCTTACTTTCATGAGCTCATAAGACAAGAAGTAATGAGGAGATTACCACTTCGAGGTCTGGTTTTTAACTTTTGTCCTCACTCTCTGTAATCACTCTGGAGGACCTCATTCCTATATCTACGTGTATCATTTGTGATGCCAACGTGCAGAATGACTTCTGGCTACTCACCCTCCCCCTTGAAAAGGTTCTGCAACTGCTCGGAGACCTCCTGCAACCTGGAACCTGGGACGTAACACAACTTGCTGGATTCCAGTTTACGGCCCCAGAATCTTCAATCTGTCCCTCCAACAATCGACTCTCCTATCTCTAAGACCCTGTTTCAATTTACCATTTCCCGCTGTACCCCAGAGCCAGTGGTAGTGCCACCAACCTGGCTACTGCTGCTTTCCCTTGAATGGTCGTTCCCTTCAATACTATCTGAAATGGTATACTTGTGTTCGAGGGGAATAGCCACAGGGGAGAGCTGCACTCTCTGCCTACTCGCTTTCCCATCCCAAATCTACTCTCTGCCTGAAACACGATAAGGAGCAAGGACTGTCTGTTGGATTAAATTGTGTTTGTTTAAATGCAACAGGGCTGACATGTAAGACTGATGATCTCAGGGCATGCATCTTTATGTGGGACTGTGCCATTATAGTCATTACGGAAACATGGCCAGGCGTGAGTCTTGGGCGTGACCACCGCACTAAAGCATCTTTGACTTCCATATAAATTGGAAGATGGGTCGGGTGACGGAAGCGACAAACGTTCTGGGAAGTAGGCCTAACCTGTGCCACATATAACAGCAATGATAATGCCTCACACCTGATGACCAGGTTTTTTCCCGCGATGGAGAACGACCGCAGCTTCCATCTGCCCAGTTTCTGCCTCACTTTGCTGATATGCTTCTCCCAAGACTTCGCGCACGCCCCAGCACTCCCGAACCAAATATCCGGCACCTTCAGGTTGTCGGTCCTGACGGTGAAGGGGATTGAGGATTGGTCAGCCCAGTTCCCGAAGAGCATGGCCTCACTCTTGCCTTGGTTTACCTTGGCCCCCGAGGCCCATTCGAACTGGTCGCATGTGCATATGAGCCTGCGCATGGATAGTGGATCCAAGCAGATAATGGCGACATCATCCATGTACATTGAGGCCTAAACCTGTAGGCCCCCGCTGCCAGGAATACTCACCCCTCTCAGGCTCGCATTCTTCCCTATGGACTCGGCAAATGGCTCTATGCAACACACAAACAAGGCAGGAGAGAGATGGCAGCCCTGCCTGACTCCAGATCTGACTGGGCAGCTGTCTTCTTCCCACCCAATGATTGAGACTGCACTGGCAATGTTGGTGTAGAGCAGTCTGATTCAATTGGAGATTCCCTTCCCATAGCCCATTTTGGAGAGAACATCTCTCATATACGTCTACGATATCCGGTCAAAGGCTTTCTCCTGGTCCAGGCTGATCAGGTAGGTGTCCAACCCTCTGTCCTGCACGTAGGCAATCGTATCCCTGAGGAGTGCGAGACTCTGAGCGATCTTCCTGCCCGGTACAGCACAGGTTTGGTCAGGGGAAGTGAGAACGACAGATGCTGGAGATCAGAGTTGAAACGTGTGGCACTAAAACGAACAGCCAGTCAAGCAACATCTGAGGAGCAAGGGAATCAAAGATTTGGGCATCACCCCTTCATTAGGAGCGTATTCATGCCTTCCCATATTTTTAATTGCATGGTTCACAAGATATTGGGAACCATACATGTTAAGTGTAGCAGCACGGTATATAGCCTTAAAATGGAAAGCAGTCAATCAATTGGTTGGACAGGGAGTAGACAATTTCAGGTGAAGTACAGACTAATTGAAGTACCAAACATAAGAATAGATAAATCCCCTGGGCCAGAGGGGAAACACCCTAGATTGCTACAGGAAGAGAGGGAAGAGATTTCTGCACCTTTGGCGATGGTCTTTGCGTCTTCACCCGCCATTGGAGGAGTGCCAGATGACTGAGGGTGGCAAATGTTACACCCTTGGTCAGGAAAGGGAATTGGGATAATCCTGAGAATTAAAGTCTAGATAGTCTTACATCAGTATTGGGCAAAGTAGTGGAGAGGATTCTGAGAGACAGACTTTATGATTACTTGGAAAATCATAGCTTGATCAGAAATAGTCAGCATGGCTTTGTGAGGGGCAAGTAATGCCTCACAAACCTTATGGGATTCTTTGAGGATGAGATCAAACACATTGAAGAAGGTAGAGCAGTGGATGGGTGTGCATGGATTTTAACAAGGCGTTTGACCACATTCCCCATGGTAGATTCATTCAGAAAGTAAGGAGTCTTGGGATACGGAGAAACCTGTCTGTCCTGCTACTGGCCCATAGAGACACTATGTGATAGTAAACGGGAAGTATTCAGTCTGCAGCTCGCTGAAAAGTGGTGTTCTGTAGGATTTGGTTCTGGGAACTCTGCTGTTTGTGTTTTTAATAAATGATTTGGATGAGGAAGTGGAAGGGTGGGCTATTATATTTGTCAATGGAACAAAGGTCGGTAGACTTGTGGATAGTGTGGAGGGCTGTTGTAGTTTGCACTGGGACATTGACAGGATGAAGAACGGAGCTGATAAGTGGCAGGTGGATTTCAACCTGGAAAAGTGTGAAGCGATTCATTCTGGAAAACCAAATTTGAATGCAGTAAACAGGATAAAAGATAGGTAGTGCTCCTCAGGTCCCAAACAATTCACCCTCCTGTCTAGGCACCTTTCCCTACCACCACAGGAATGCAAGATCTGTGCCGACACTTACCCCTCCCACATCCCCAAGGCCCTAAAGATCCTTCCACATCCATCATACTTTCACCTGCAGTTACACACGTCAGCTACTGTATCCATTGTTCCAAATGCGATCTTCTATACGGTGGGAAGATAGGAACTCTACTCGCACAGCACTTCAGAGAACCACTCTGGGACACCTGCACCAAGCAACCCTACTGCCCCGTAGCCGAACGCTTCAATTCCCCATCCAACTCTGCTGAGGACATGCAGGTCCAGGGCTTCATCCATCGTTACTCCCTTAGCACCTCATCTTCGACCTCGGGACACTCTAACCCCACGGCATCAATGTGGATTTCACCAGTTTCCACATTTCCCTTCCTCCCATCTTATCACAGTTCCAAACTTCCAGCTTAGTACCGACTTCGTGACCCGTCCCATCTCTTTATTCAAAGTAGGAGTGGATTTTTTTTTAGATTTCCTACAGGGTGGAAGTAGGCCCTTTGGCCCAAGAAGTCCGGTCGAATCCTCCGAAGAGTAAGCCATTTCTCTCTGACTAATGCACCGATAACTATGGGCAATTTAACATGGCCAATTTACCTGGCTTGGACATCGTTGGACTGTGGTACAAAACCGGAACATCCGAAGGAAACTCATGCAGATATGTGGGAGAATGTGCAAATTCCGCACAGAGAGTCGCCTGAGGCTGGAATCGAAACTGGTCCCTGGCACTGTGATTCTGGATTAGTGGTGCTGGAAGAGCACAGCAATTCAGGCAGCATCCGAGGAGCAGTAAAATCGACGTTTCGGGCAGAAGCCCTTCAACAGGAATACAAGCAAAGAGCCTGAATTGCGGAGAGATAAGTGGGAGGAGGGTGGGGTGGGAAGAAAGTAGCATAGAGTACAATAGGTGAGTGGGGGGAGGGGATGAAGGTGATAGGTCGGGGGGAGGGTGGGGTGGATAGGTGGAAACGAAGGTAGGCAGGTAGGACAAGTCATGACAAGTCATGGGGACAGTGCTGAGCTGGAAGTTTGGAACTGGGATGAGGTGGGGGAAGGGGAAATGAGGAAACTGTTGAAGTCCACATTGGTGCCCTGGGGTTGAACTGTTCCGAGGCGGAAGATGAGGTGTTCTTCCTCCAGGCGTGGTGGTGAGGGAACGGTGGTGAAGGAGGCCCAGGACCTCCATGTCTTTGGTAGAGTGGGAGGGGGAGTTGAAATGTTGGGCCACAGTCGGGTGTGGTTTATTGGTGTGGGTGTTCTGGAGATGTTCCCTAAAGCGCTCTGCTCGGAGGCGTCCAGTCTCCACAATGTAGAGGAGACTGCATCAGGAGCAACGCATACAATAAATGATATTGGTGGATGTACAGGTAAACCTTTGATGGATGTGGAAGGCTCCTTTAAGGCCTTGGATGGTGGTGAGGGGAGAGGTGTGGTCACAGGTTTTGCAATTCCTGCGGTGGCAGCGGAAGGTGCCAGGATGAGAGGGTGTGTTGAAGAGGGGCGTGGAGCTGACCAGGTGGTCATGGAGGGAACGGCCTTTGCGGAAGGCAGAAAGGGGTGGGGAGGGAAATTTATCCCTGGTGGTGGCGTCTGTTTGAAGGTGGCGGAAATGTCGGCGGATGATTTGGTTTATGCGAAGGTTAGTAGGGTGGAAGGTGAACACCAGTGACGTTTTGTCCTTGTTACGGTTGGAAGGGTGGTGTCTGAGGGCGGAGGTGCGGGATGTGGATGAGATGCGTTGGAGGGCATCTTTAATCACATGGGAAGGGAAATTGCGATCTCTAAAGAAGGAGGCCATCTGGTGTGTTCTGTGGTGGAAATGGTCCGCCTGGGAGCAGATATGGTGGAGGCGGAGGAATTGGGAATACGAGATGGCATTTTTGCAGGAGGTAGGGTGGGAAGAGGTGTAATCCAGGTAGCTGTGGGAGTCGGTAAAATATGTTGGTGAGACAGCAGCGATAAGCACTGACCCACCGTACCGACATGTCCATCTTCCTTCTCACCTATCCGCTCCCCTCTCCCCTCCAATGTATCACCATTACCAACACCTCGTCCAACTATCGCATTCTCATTTATCTTGCCTCAGCCCCAACCCCTCCCATTTATCACTCCACCCTCATGGATCCCATTCTTATTGCTGATGCATGAAACGTCGATTTTCCTGCTCTTTGGATGCTGCCTGAGATGCTGTGCTTTTCCAGCTCCAGCCTCACGACTCTAACTTGCAGCATCGCTTTCGCTTTGTTCACGTCTCCACTCAGTGCCTGTCCAGGTTGCAGATGTATGGAGTCTGGGAGGTAGGCCAGATTTCATCACCGTTAGTAATTTGTGTGGTGTGCTTCTGACACTCCATGTCCACACATCTGCTCTCTGGGCCAGGGTCTGACTGGAAATGCATTTGTAAAGCTTGGTTGCTAGCGAGTCAATGATGTCTAATTTGGACAGCATTCGTACTTACATAGATACCAATGATAGCCTGGTGGCTAGTTTCCACCCGGCCCAAGGTGGATTCCAAATGATTTGTTGTGAAATAATTCTTGGTTGACTGCCCTGAATCACCTGGTCGTGCTCTGGGTACATTTAGGTGCAGGCCAGGTTCTCACTAAGTGCGACAGGCAGCTATGAGGTTCAGTAACAATCTGTCTGAATTCAAATCCTTTTAAATCTATTTTCACCGAAGCTTATGATTGCAAGGTGATGAGTTTCTGAATTGAAAAATAATCAGATATTTACTATGTTTCATGAATTGCGCAAAAATAAGATGTGAAGTATTATTATTCAACCAAACAATAATTGTATAATCTCTGAAAACAATGAGGTTGATGTTATAATAAAGGAACAAAAATACAAACTCCTGTCAACATTTAATGATTCAAAAATAAAGATGGACATTTTATTTTGAACAAAGAATATGCTATCCGACTTTCAACGTGATTACAATTACATACTCATTGTCGGTATTCAAATAAATGCATTGTCACACCAACATTTGGAAAGTGCTTGGCGTCTGACCGATTGCATATTCAGATTGAGAAAATAATTGAACAATCATAAAGAAAAAGCATTCTTATAATTTTAAATAACAATCAGTTTGATTTCTAACTTAAATGTACGAGCTTCAGCTATTTACCAACAATTGAGAAATGACAATAATTCTACATGCACTGTGAATATTAACTTAAATAAATGATTTGTGATATTACGTTGAAGAGAACAATAATTTGAAATCTTGCATTCTTTAAAAGATTGAATGGCATTTAATGCGAAATTAGGTTAATAATAAAAAAAGATGAACATATTTCCGTATGAGAGAAAAGTCCAAACATATACGAAGTGTTTTGTGCGAAAGCAAAGAAATATTTGTTTTAGTAATTGGGATACAAGATTTAAAATATTTATATGCTGAGTAATAATTAGACTTCATCATCAGCTGACATTGCAATACTTCCATTTTAAATAGTTATGCTGCAGCAAATCTGATCAGATATTTGCCAGCATTTACAACAGGAAATAATCAGATACTGATGTTCACTTGCATCTGTACATGATAGAGTGCAAAACTTTAATGAACAGAATGAGGTTATTGGGCCACTGTGTATGCATCAGCTCCAGAAATGTCTCCCAAACTCCTCCCATTTGCCACCCGGTCTCTGCAGCCCTTTATATTCGTAACTTACAAAATATATCTCCAGTTCCCTTTTGAATCTTCATTCGCAACTCTCCCAGGAAGAGCATTCTAAATTCTAACAAATCTCTCAATAAAGTGGTTTTTCCTTATCTCACTCCTAGCTCTTGTGCTGACAATCTTGAAACTAAGACTCCTAGACACTGTAATGCCAACGAACAGAAACAGAGTATTCGTATTTTAAGCTGTCATTTTTTCCATAATTTTGAGTCCTGCAATAATTTCACAGCTTTGTCTGTTCTGCTTAATGAAGAGTAACCCGAATTGTTCGCATCCTACCTTTAACAAGTTCGTTCATTCTAGTTGTCATTCTGATTATCTATAAGGTTACTGGATATACTTCTACAAAGTAATGCGGTGTGTGTTTGTCTGTGTGTCTGTGTGTGTGTTCATGTGTGCATTTGTGTGCATACGTCTGTTTGTGTGTGCATGTGTGCATGCGTGTGTGCGTGTGTGTGTATGCGAGAGAGAGAGAGAGAGAGAGAGAGAGAGAGAGAGAGAGAGCAATCCGCTGGAATGTCTGAATTACTCCCGGTGCCACATAGAAAAGAGGTAATGAATAGGCAGGTGGTTTAGTTTAACATGTGGTTAAAGAACGAGTACAGGGGCGAGGGTTTCAATTTTTGGATCATTAGGTTATCTTTCAGGGCAAGCGAGAGCTTTCAAAAGTGGACAGGTTGCATCTTAACTGGAGGTGCACCAACATCCTTATGTGAAGGTTTGCTAGTGGAAATCGGGTGGATTTAAACGAATAAACCAGGAGGCTAGGAACCAAAGCAGCTAGTCAGAAGCTGAGCAGAAGGTAAAGGTGAATAGGACAGCAGGCATGGCCAGTCTCATGACCATGATGAAGGATGGAACATGTCAATTCAAAATGTGAGTTGGAGATTGGAATAAATCATAGAGATGAGGCGCATAATTATCAGGGATTAACAATTAAAATTGGACAGTGTTGGGGATGTGAGGGAGCGAAGTGTGTGAGATCAGGAAGCTAAAGTATGAGAAGCGAAAGACAAACCAATAAAACATATTTAAGTACTTTGTACCTAAAAAGCACAACGTTGTTGGAAAAATACTGATGAGCTGACAATGGGTACAGAGACAAATGTGCATGACCTGGTACAGATTGCTGAAACATGGTTACAGGGAGATCAAGACAGGGCAGTGACATGTCCGAGGGCACTCACTTTTCCGGAAGGTTAGACAAGGAGGAGCAAGAGGTGGAATTGATGTATTGGTTAAGTATGATATCAAGGCTGCACTAGGAAATGATATTGGCAGGAGGGAACGGCATGTAAATCAGTCCAGGCGTAAATAAAAAGCAAGAGAAGAAATCTCTTGGTAAGAATAATGTTCTTAAACTGTCCCCCCGAAGTATTTCTGAGGTCAGAAATAATGAAGGCTGGTGACAAGGGCACAACAGTGGGATGAGCATGCATATTGACTCAATTAATCAACGTGGCAAAGGTAGCCTCGAAGAACAATTCATAGACTGTATGAAGGCTTGTTTTTGAGAGCAACATGTTATGGATTCAACCAGAGAACGGGTTACTTCAGGTTTGATATTATGTGACAAGGAAGGATTAATAAATGATCTTTCAGTTAAGGATACTGTTGGAAGCAGTGACTGCAACATGCTGTAGTTTCAAACTCAGATTGAATGTAAAAGGCAAGAATCACATATGACGGTTTTAGTGTTGAGCAATGATAATTATATTGGGCTAAGGAAGGAGTTGGCTTGGCTGGAATGGCCCGGAAACAAAAAAAAACAAAACTATCAAGGGCAGGACAGATAAAAAAAGACACAAGGAGATACTAAATAACCTCTCAATTAAAGTATATTGGTGAGAGGCAGATGAATTGCGTAATGGAGAAAAATCATCCATGATTTGACACGGAAATCAATAACAGCTTGAGGGAAAAGTCTCGGGCAAATCATATTACACAAGTTACTCACACTCTGGAGGACTGGACAAGGCAGTGGCTTGGTGGTGGTATCGCTGAACTGTGAAGCAAGAGACCCAGCTAATGTTCTGATGACCTGGATTTGAACTCCGCTATAGTAGATGGTGGAGATGGAATTCAAATGTGGAATTAAGAGACTGATAGTGATCATGAACCGATTGTAAGGGAAAACTCATCTGGTTCACTAATGTCCTTTAAGGAAGGAAACTTCCATCGTTATCATCGATTCACCACTCTCTGACTGAAGACGTTTCTCCTTATTTCTGGTATAAAAGGTCCTCCCTGAACTATGAGACTATGCCTTTGGGTCCTTTCCCTCCTAACAATGGAGGCATCTTTCTGACATTTACTCTGGCCAGGCATTTAGTATTTTGTATGATTCAATTAGATCCCCTCATCCTTCTCAACTTCAGCGAGCTTAATCCCAGAGATCTCATATGTTAGGCTTTTCATTCCTGAGGCCATTCCTGTGAACTGCTGCTGAACACGCTCCAAGGGCAGTGTATCATTTCTGAGATATGGGGCCCAAAACATCATACAATAATACACATGTAGTCTGATTAGAGCCTTATAGAGTCTCAGAAGTACATCCATGCTTTTATATTCAAGTGCTCTCAAAATCAATGTCATCATTATATTTACCTTTGTGCCATCTGAAATAATGAACTTATGATGGACAATAACAAATTTGCATGGAGTTACAAAAATGAACAATGGTTAATGCATGCTGGGAAATGGGTTACAGCCTTGAGTAAACTCTGTGCTTATCCATATGCTGCAGAATCCAGACAGGCTGCAGCTACGCACAGACGGTTTGTAAACAAACTTGACAACTACAGACCACGGAATACAATCCTGGAGTTGAACTTTAATGGGACAATGGAATGCCGCCCTTAGGCCATAAATGCGCCAACCTTTGGTTGGGTCTGATTGATCAGAGTTATCCAACATGGTCATTCTGTTGACAGATCATTGCAAATCCTCTCAAAATGAGGCGAAGTCTCTGAAGAATGAGAATCACTGCAAAACCCCACTTAGCGCAGTAAATCGAGAATAACCACCAAAGCAGGCGATACCTCCAAGTCCATCGTAAGAAGGAGAAATCAGCACGTGGAGCCCGGCAATATTCTGTTGGAGTGGTATATGATCATACAGAGTTAGGTTAAAGCATATGGTAGTTGGTAGTGTGTTTCGTTACGTTATAGTACAATTTATTGTACTAATATTAATTGAGTTCAATAAACAGATGTTGTTGTTTATGAGTCGACTCACAGTTCTTTTGGTGAATGTAAGATTTTAAAACACACTGTGTCGTGATATAAAAGTTTCCTAACAATTGGTTCACCTGCAGGTTTACCTTGAGACAACCTTGGTCGAGAACTCCCAAGTCTCTTTGCACTTCAGACTGAAGAATTTTCCAGTATTTAGAAAATCGTCCATTCCTGTATTCTTCTTACCAAAGTGCATGACCTCACACATACCCCCATTGTACTCCATCTGCCACTCCTTGCCCACTCTCCTAACGTGGCTAAACTCTTCTGTAGCCTCTCCACTTCCGCAATGCTACCTGTCTCTCCACCCATCTTTATATCATCTGAAAAGTTAATCAGAATGCCCTTAGAACATTCATCTAGATCATTAATTTACAAAGTAAAAAGTCCTGGTCCCAACACTGAGCCTTGTGGAATATCGTATGTCACTAGCTCCCATTCTGTCATGACCATTTTTATCCTCACTCACTGTTTTCTGCCTTTTTAACCTTAGTTGTTTCTCAATTCCACCCACACAGATTCTACACCATCTGTCCATGTTTCAGTGCTGGGAACTGAGTGATGGGACTGCAAAACACTTTAGCATTGTCGCTAATTTATAGCTTGGACATGGACTAAATATATGACATTGTCGATTCTAATGAATTGTGGCGTCAACCTATGTCTTTGACGAAATATTCTGTTTGCATTATGAAAGAATATAAATATGTGAACCTGCTTGAGAGGACACAGACAATTTCAAATGTTTCTATTCTTCCATAATACAGACAGAATATTTGGTCAAAGACATTGGCTGTCGCCACATTCCAATGGAATTGACAATGTCATTTTTTTTGTTTTGTTTTTATTTGTATATGAAGAATACACGAATTAATAAAGAGATACAAGTAGGTCAAATGAACAAATATTGCTGTATGGAGATAGAATGGAACATGTGTCTGTTCAAACATGTTGAAAGTTTAGTGGAAACGCACGAATTATTTAAATGATGAGATTGGATTGAGGCACAGAGGAATCAGGCACGTGGATCACACAAAAAAGGTCGGGTATATCAAGGTTTTAGAGAGGCCAGACAAATGTTGAAACGTTTTTGAAACAGAATTCATTCAGAAGTAGGAAGAATTGTTTACAGTTTTACAGGGTACTAGTGAGACCACAACAAAAGAACTATCGCCATAATGACATGCAAAGCAGTCCAGAGAAGATTCACTCAACTGACTCCTGTGAAGAATTGTACTTCAGGAGGAAATATTGACCAGACTGGCCCTGGATCTCCTGGAGTTTAGCTGGACAATATGTGATCTTGTTAACCTCAGAATATTCCGAATAGTCTTTTTAAGTTGAATTCTGAAATAATACTTCAGTTTGTATGAGAGATTTCAATAAGTGGATGGAAATTAAAACTGAAGAAAATCTAATTTCATAAGATGCGGGTTGTTTCAGCCCTCTGAAAGTGTTGGGTATTTGTGAAACTATCCTCCCAGAGAGCGATGAAGGCTAGGACACTTAATATTCCTAAGGCAGAGGCAGGCAGATTCTTGACTAAGAATGACACACTAACGTTGTATAGGCAAGGAAGGAACACTTACGCCTGATGATAGCTTCCACTTTTTTGTTGTCTTCAGCTTCCGAAAACTTAGGAGATCATTCTCATCAACATGAAGACTTTTCCTTTCAGATTGATGGGCACAACTTTTCAAATGTGTTTTTTTAAACAAGGGAAAAACTCCTTTGAAACTGCTTTAGAAATTATAGAATGTCGTATAGATGTGTTAATAGTGCAGCTTCCTTTCAATTGTTGTTGTGAGATGAGTTTCGTTAGCAAAGCCACCGGTCCGTTGCCTATGTTTAATTTCCACTCATAATGTGTTAGTGAACCACAGTGGTCCTCGTGGTGCATGAACACTAACATTTTTGTTTCAGAGAGAGTTACAGAATTCTCAACAAATGACAGTCAAGGGACAATGGTTTCTATTCAAGTCAGGATGCAACGTGACCTTGGAGATTATATTCTTCACCAATTGATGCTCACAAGCTATTGAAATGGTGAGACTTTTTTCTGTTTTCAAGAATTAAAGTGATAGAGTCTTATGGCACCCAAACAGGCCATTCAGCGCAACATGTCTACACCAGCCAGAAAACACCAATCTGCATTAATGAAAGTTACCTCAAGGCGCATGGCCGACTCTGCTCTGGCATTTTGTGCGCATTCAGTTGCTGATTAAATGCTGCATTAACTTGTGGTTATTCGTGATTTGGGCTGTCAGTTGGCCTTTTATTTCAATGTATTCACGAAATGGTGTCTGCAAATGCATCACACTACTTCAATGTCCGCAACAAGCTCATCAGATGAATAAGTTGAAACTTTATTGCTGGAACAGCACAGCAGGTCAGGCAGCATCCAGGGAACAGGAGATTCGACGTTTCGGGCACAGGCCCTTCTTCTTTCTTGAAGAAGGGCCTGTGCCCGAAACGTCGAATCTCCTGTTCCCTGGATGCTGCCTGACCTGCTGTGCTGTTCCAGCAATAAAGTTTCAACTTTGATCTCCAGCATCTGCAGACCTCACTTTCTCCTCCATCAGATGAATAAGCATGGTTACATTGTTCAATTATTATTAGTAAATAGGATTTTCAAAAAATCATCAGGGATTTTAATGGAGCTAGTCCAACATTAATTGCTGTTGAGAAGTTCCAGTCCAGTTGGTGTTGGTCCACCCAAAGTGGCTGTTGGGAGGGACTGCCAGCTGTGCATCTCGTGCCAGTTTAGCTGAGAGTAAGTATTACTGGTGGTGGAGGTGTGTTAAACAAGCTGCTGTACTGTGATGAACAGCTGGTAGAGGGTGGTGCTTCACAATATATCATGGAATCGTATAATAAAGAAGATGCCTATCAAATCGGGCACCATCAAGTTTTGATACAAGTGCTGTGCCAAGTTTGTCCGGGTCCTTCATCAACCCCCATCACAGGCAATGCATTCCAGAACCATATCACCCTCTGGGTTCAAAACAGATTACACAAATCATCACTCAATCTCTTATGTTTCACTTTAAACGTGTATCTCCTTGTATTTAACCGTTTGACGAAGGGCAACAGCTGCTGTCTGTTCCCTCTGTCTATATCTCTCATGCTGTTATATACCTCGATCAGGTTCACCCCATAACCTTCTCTGCTCCAAAATAAAGCAAAAGCAAATCTAGCCTATCTCCATGGTTTGAGTACTCTCTTGTTTTGTTATTTCTTTCAAAGTGCAGCATCTCACATATTGCAGTGCTAAGTTTTTCGGTCATTGATGTGGCCATTTGAACAATCCTTTTGTACCCTCCTATAACCTAACACTTTCGTTCTCACTGTGAGCCACAAGACAGATGTCGAAGGTCGTTTCTTTACTCAGAGAGCAGCAGGAGTGTGGATAGCACTGCCTGCAACAGTAGTAGACTCCCCAACTTTAAAACCATTTAAGTGATCATTGGATAGGCACATGGATGATAAATGGAGTAGTGTAGTTTAGATGGGCTTCAGATTGGTTTCATAGGCGCAACATTGAGTGCAGAATGGTCTGTACTGCGCTGTAATGTTCTATGTTCTCTATGTGCACAACCCTGTCAAACTGTATATCCAATAATTGAAATACTTATATAGCATACTATTCTTTCCATTTGAAATAGCCCTGTTCACATGCATCGAATGCATGTAGTGTGGAAACAGGTCCTTGGAAAAGTAACCAGACCAGACCCATTCGTCTACCCCTCCCCACCCGCCCCGGATATTGAGCCATCACTATTGTGCCTAACCTACACATCGGTGAACACAATGAGAAGATTAGCTTGGCCAATTCATCTAATCTGCTCGTCTTTGAACTGTGGGATGAAATACATTAAGACCTGGGGAGCATATGCAATCCCACACAAAGATTCGCCTGAGGTTGGAATCGATCCAGGCCCTAGCACTGTGAATGTGAAGTGCTAATCCCTGACCCACAGAGCCACATCAGCAATCAGCATTCTATCACATTTTGGTTGCTTTGCTTTGCATTTAATTCTGTCTGCCAGAAAGCGTGATGGTGTCTGGGGGAATATCATTGTCTTCCCCTCAAATCTCCACAACCACTGCCCCCATTCCTTTCTGTCTCGGAAATAATGTTATTTTCATTCTGTCCCTGGCACATTAATCAGTTCTTTATACATTCCGGTTTTTTTCTTTGGACTGAAGTCTAAAACTGTAAATCTCAGTTTTAAAGCGAATAAAACAGCAATAAAATGTTTGTCGATTAAAAAAAAACTGAAGCGCATTGTGTGTTGACATTGCAGTGTTGCCTTCAGATAGCAGTCAGAGTCATGTCCAGACCTATCCAAACTTTCTTTGTACGTCAATAGCAACTATGCGCAGGGACAATCTTTTGGTTTGCAGTTGTGCTAGTGGAGGACAGAAGGGAACAACACAATAGCAACAACTTGATTGTGTGAGGTTTGGGGCTGCAAGCCATTACAACATTGTACATTATCAGCACGGCAGAATCATCTAACCTGCAAAAAGAAAACATCCATCACTCCCATCCCGTCCTCACCTCGCCACTGACTTTGTAAGAGCAATTAGTGTCTGGAGATGTGACCAACAACTCGAGATTTCGACATCCAATCCAGTCCAGTTGTTAATGTGAGCTGCAAGTGCAGTAGTGAAAGGGTGAAGTGGAACTGTTTGTTCAGTAACTGTGATTGATGTCAGCCTCCATGGATTCAACTGTGTCAACAGAGGCTTTCCCTTTCCTATTAGTAAGGGACTTCTTTCGGTGCCTTATCCCTTGGTAGCAGCAGGTACACCACCTCCAACACTAACGGAGTCAGCAGCTGCAGAGACAGGGAGAGCAGAGATCAGAATCTGAGAAGAACAGACTGGAAAGTTCCAGTAATGGATCATAACCTGAGAATATTAGACTGGAATGTTACAACAATGGATCAGAATGTAAGAATGTTAGACTGGAATGTTCCAATAATCGACCAGAATCTGAGAACAATAGACTGGAATGTTACAACAATGTACAGGAGTATATCCGGTGGTCTTTTCTGGTTTTCCTGGCCTCAGTCAACATTAGCATTACAAATATATGGTGTACTGTTGATTATTCAGGCAGGTTATTATCCCATCCTCGGTATTGTTGGTGTTCCTGGTAAGTTTTTCCAATTCTATCGATTATTAATTACATAAACCATGTTCAACTTCATTTTTTTTTTGTTATATATATCTGGTAAAAACAGAAAATACTGTATTTCGTTTCATTAAAAATTCCATTCATTATCCACAAATTTCAGACAGCTTCCTTACAAACATCTGAAACAAAACTGAGAGGAAGCTTTTTGAGTTGAACTGATGTATGTCTTGGTATTGTATCCATCACCAAACCTGCACACTAAATGCTTCATAATACCCTGAGTCTTCACCATTGTGTCAGTGCTGTTGCTGAATAAACCAATATCTATGCTTTGGTAAAGATCAGATTTTACAGACGCAGTTCTCGTCTAGCCAATGCGCCAGTTACGAATAGATCGATTGCAAACTTGTAATGTCTCTAAAGTAAGTTCATTCAGGGACACTGTGTCAGAGTAGTAATGTCGCTAGATGAGTAATTCAGAGGCACAGGTCTGAATACTAAAAATACTTCAAAGTTTTGGAGAAGATTTGTCGCTCGGGTGCTCGTTGTTGTGGTTCTGTTCGCCGAGCTGGAAATTTTTGTTGCAAACGTTTCGTCCCCTGCCCAGGTGACATCCTCAGTGCTTGGGAGCCTCCTGTGAAGCGCTTCTGTGGTGTTTCCTCCGGCATTTATAGTGGCCTGTCCCTGCCGCTTCCGGTTGTCAGTTTCAGCTGTCCACTGTAGTGGCCGGTATATTGGGTCCAGGTCGATGTGTTTGTTGATGGAGTTTGTGGATGAGTGTCATGCTTCTAGGAATTTCCTGGCTGTTCTTTGTTTCGCTTGCCCTATAATGGTAGTGTTGTCCCAGTCGAATTCATGTTGCTTGTCGTCTGCGTGTGTAGCTACTAAGGATAGCTGGTCGTGTCGTTTTGTGGCTAATTGATGTTCATGGATGCGGATCGTTAGCTGTCTTCCTGTTTATCCTATATAGTGTTTAGTGCAGTCGTTGCATGGGATTTTGTACACCACATTAGTTTTGCTCATGCTGGGTATCGGGTCCTTCGTTCTGGTGAGTTGTTGTCTGAGGGTGGCTGTTGGTTTGTGTGCTGTTATAAGTCCCACTGGTCGCAGTAGTCTGGCTGTCAGTTCTGAAATGCTCCTGATGTATGGTAGTGTGGCTCGTCCTTTGGGTTGCGGCATGTCCTCATTCCGTTGTCTTTCTCTTAGGCATCTGTTGATGAAATTGCGCGGCTATCCGTTTTTGGCGAATACCTTGTACAGGTATTCCTCTTCCTCTTTTTGCAGTTCTGGTGTGCTGCAGTGTGTTGTGGCCCTTTTGAATAGTGTCTTGATGCAACTTGGATTGTGAGTGTTGGGGTGGTTGCATTCATAGTTCAGGACTTGGTCTGTGTGTGTGGATTTCCTGTATACCTTGGTGGTGAATTCTCCGTTCGGTATTCTCTGTACCATCACGTCTTGGAATGGGAGTTGGTTATCCTTTTCTTCTTCTCTCGTGAATCGGATTCCTGTGAGTGTGGCGTTGATGATCCGGTGTGTTTTCTCTATTTCTGTGTTTTTAATGATTACAAAGGTGTCATCAACATATCTGACCCAGAGTTTGGGTTGAATTTGTGGTAAGACTGTTTGTTCTAACCTTTGCATTACTGCTTCTGCTATGAGTCCAGCGATTGGTGAGCCCATGAGTGTTCCGTTAATTTGTTCGTATATCTGGTTGTTGAATGTGAAGTGTGTTGTGAGGCACAAGTCCAGTAGTTTAAGTATGCCGTCTTTGTTGATAGGTTCAACGTCCTGTTGTCTGTTCTGTATGTCCAGCAGTTTGGCTATTCTTTCTCTGGCTAGGGTTTTGTCAATAGAGGTGAACAGTGCCGTTACGTCGAATGAGACCATAGTTTCTTCCTTGTCTATGTGTATATTTCTGATGATGTCCAAGAATTCTTGTGTTGATTGTATCGATTGTCTGGATCCGCTGATCAGGTGTTTCAGTTTCTGATGTAGTTCTTTAGCCAGTTTGCGTGATGGTGTCCCTGGTAGTGATACTATGTGTCTGAGTGGGATGTCTGGTTTTTGCACTTTAGGTCGTCCATAGAATCTGGGGGTGTTGTTGCTTTCAGGTTTCATTCTTTGTAGGTCCGACCTGGTTATCTGACCGTTTTTTTGTGAATTCCTCAGTGTGTTATTTATCCTATTGGTGAGCTGTGGGGTGGCGTCAAACTCCCTCTTTTGGCAGGTGTAGGTATCTGCAAGTCGTTGTTGTGCTTTTTGGGTGTACTCTGCTTTGTCCAGGATGACCGTCATTCTGCCTTTGTCTGCTAGTAGTATGGTTATGTTCTTATCGTTTCTTAGTGATTTTAGTGCTTCCCTCTCCTTGGTGTTGAGGTTATGTGTTTGCCTTTTCCTTGTTATCAGGAGTACGATACTTTGCCTCACTGTTTGTTGTGCCTCTTCTCTCAGTCCATTGTTCCTGAGTGTGCATTCTCGTGCTGCTAAGAAGTCTGCTGTCTTGGCGTCCCAGTAGTTGTAGTTGAGTCCCTTGGCCAGTATTGTTCTTTCCGTGTCTGTGCGCTGTCTGTGGGAGAGGTTTTTAACCCAGGTGTGTGTTGTGGTGTCCTCTTTCTTGTGTGTTAGTTTGACCATTTTTTCTTTTCGTGCCGTTTTTTTTGCGGTGTGTGGTCCTGTTCTGTCCTATGGTGACAGCCCGTTCTATGTTCTGGGTCCATTCCTGATGAGTAGTTTTTGAAATTAACGACTTTTGGCGCGCAATTTCTTGCCTGTATTTGTGAAGTCTGTTGTGCGCGTCTGTAATCATTACCTGGATCATCCTGAGTCCGTTCTGTCTGGTTGTGTCCCTGGCTTGTGGACTTTTAACTGGTGGTCTGTATCAGACACATGGTGGAAGGATTCGATTCTTTCGGCATTCATGCAGGAACCGAAGTTGTTCGTATGTGGCGATTAGGTGGTTAGCGCAGGATTCGCATTTCCTGGCTTGTCTTAGCGTCTCTTGCTGGAAGGCGTTCAACGTCTGGGAGAAGATTTGTAGCTGGGGTGCTCGTTGTTGTGGTTCTGTTCGCCGAACTGGAAATCTTTGTTGCAAACGTTTCGTCCCCTGTCTAGGTGACATCCTCTGTGCTTGGGAGCCTCCTGTGCAGCGCTTCTGTGGTGGATCCTGCGGCATTTATAGTGGCCTGTCCCTGCCACTTCCGGTTGTCAGTTTCAGCTGTCCGCGGTAGTGGCCAGTATAATGGGTCCAGGTCAATGTGTTAGTTGATGGAGTTTATGGATGAGTGCCATGCTTCTAGGAATTCCCTGGCTGTTCTTTGTTTGGCTTGCCCTATAATGGTAGTGTTGTCCCAGTCGAATTCATGTTGATTGTCGTCTGCGTGTGTGGCTACTAAGGACAGCTGGTCGTGTGGTTTTGTGGCTAATTGATGTTCATGGATGCGGATCGTTAGCTGTCTTCATGTTTGTCCTATATAGTGTTTAGTGCAGTCCTTGCATGGGATTTTGTACACTACTTTTGTTTTGCTCATGCTGAGTATCGGGTCCTTCGTTCTGTTTAGTTGTTGTCTGAGAGTGGCTGTTGGTTTGTGTGCTGTTTTAAGTCCTACTGGTCGCAGTAGTCTGGCTGTCGGTTCTGAAATGCTCCTGATGTATGGTAGTGTGGCTAGTCCTTTGGGATGTGGCAAGTCCTCTTTCCGTTGTCTTTCACTTAGGCATCTGTTGATGGAATTGCGCGAGTATCCGTTTTTGGCGAATACCTTGTACAGGTATTCCTCTTCCTCTATTTGCATTTCTGGTGTGCTGCAGTGCGTCGTGGCCCTTTTGAATAGTGTCTTGATGCACTACATACGAACAACTCCGGTTCCTGTATGAATGCCGAAAAAATCGAATCCTTCCACAACAGACTTCACAAATACAGACAAGAAATTGCGCGCCAAATGTCGTTAATTTCAAAAACCACTAATCAGGAATGGACCCAGACCATAGAACGGGCTGTCACCGTAGAACAGAACAGGACCTCACACCGCAAAAAAAAGGCACTAAAAGAAAAAATGGCCAAACTAACACACAACAAAGAGGACACCACAACACACACCTGCGTTAAAAACTTTTCCCACAGACAGCTCACAGAAACGGAAAGAACAATACAGGCCAAGGGACTCAACTACAACCACTGGGACGCCAAGACAGCAGATTTCCTCGCAGCACTAGAATGCACACTCAGGAACAATGGACTGACAGAAGAGACACATCAAACAATGAGGGAAAGTATCGTAACCCGGATAACAAGGAAAAGGCATATACATAACCTCAACACCAAGGAGAGGGAAGCACTAAAATCACTAAGAAACGATAAGAACATAATCATACTACCAGCAGACAAAGGCAGGATGGCGGTCATCCTGTACAAAGCAGAGTACACCCAAAAAGCACAACAACTACTTGCAGATACCAACACCTGCCAAAAGAGGGAGTTTGACGCCACCCCACAGCTCACCAATAGGATAAATAACACACTGAGGAATCTATAAAAAACGGACAGATAACGAGGTCGGACCTACAAAGAATGAAACCTGAAAGCAACAACATCCCCAGATTCTATGGACTACTTAAAGTGCACAAACCAGACATCCCACTCAGACCCATAGTATCACTACCAGGGACACCATCACGCAAACTGGCTAAAGAACTACAACAGAAACTGAAACACCTGATCAGCGGATCCAGACAATCGATACAATCAACACAAGAATTCTTGGACATCATCAGAAATATACACATAGACAAGGAAGAAACTATGGTCTCATTCGACGTAACGGCACTGTTCACCTCTTTTGACAAAACCCTAGCCAGAGAAACAATAGCCAACCTGCTGGACATACAGAACAGACAACAGGACGTTGAACCTATCAACAAAGACGGCATACTTAAACTACTGGACTTGTGCCTCACAACACACTTCACATTCAACAACCAGATATACGAACAAATCAACGGAACACCCATGGGCTCACCAATCACTGGACTCATAGCAGAAGCAGTAATGCAAAGGTTAGAACAAACAGTCTTACCACAAATTCAACCCAAACTCTGGGTCAGATATGTTGATGACACCTTTGTAATCATTAAAAACACAGAAATAGAGAAAACACACCAGATCATCAACGCCACACTCACAGGAATCCGATTCACGAGAGAAGAAGAAAAGGATAACCAACTCCCATTCCTAGACGTGATGGTACAGAGAACACCGAACGGAGAATTCACCACCAAGGGAAACAGGAAATCCACACACACAGACCAAGTCCTGAACTATGAAAGCAACCACCCCAACACTCACAAACGAAGTTGCATCAAGACACTGTTCAAAAGGGCCACAACACACTGCAGCACACCAGAACTGCAAAAAGAGGAAGAGGAATACCTGTACAAGGTATTCGCCAAAAACGGATAGCCGCGCAATTTCAACAACAGATGCCTCAGAGAAAGACAACGGAACGAGGACATGCCGCAACCCAAAGGACGAGCCACACTACCATACATCAGGAGCATTTCAGAACTGACAGCCAGACTACTGCGACCAGTGGAACTTATAACAGCACACAAACCAACAGCCACCCTCAGACAACAACTCACCAGAACGAAGGACCCGATACCCAGCATGAGCAAAACTAATGTGGTGTACAAAATCCCATGCAAGGACTGCACAAAAATTTATATGTGACAAACAGGAAGACAGCTAACGATCCACATCCATGAACATCAATTAGCCACAAAACCACACGACCAGCTATCCTTTGTAGCTACACACGCAGACGACAAGCAACATGAATTCGACTGGGCCAACACTACCATTTTTGGGCAAGCAAAACAAAGAACAGCCAGGAAATTCCTCGAAGCATGGCACTCATCCACAAACTCCATCAACAAACACATTGACCTGAACCCAATATACCGGCCACTACAGCGGACAGCTGAAACTGACTACCGGACGCGGCAGGGACAGGCCACTATAAATGCCGGAGGAAACACCACAGAAGCGCTTCACAGGAGGCTCCCAAGCACTGAGGATGTCACCTTGACAGGGGACGAAACGTTTGCAACAAAAATTTCCAGCTCGGCGAACAGAACCACAAGAACTAAAAATACTGTTTCAAATCCTACCACAGCTGATCGCAGAACTTAAATTCAAAGGATAAGAACCTAAATAAAAACAAATGCACAAACTGTAACTATAAAACAAGGAGCATTTTATCTAAAAATCTACCTGTTTCACTGATGTACTTTGCTAAAGAAATCTAACATCGTTACCATGTCTCGATTGAGAGTGAGTTCAGACCAACAACAATGTGCTTGGTCCTGTACTGCCTTGTGGAATGGTCTCAATTAAGGGCAATAATTGATGCTCATCAAATGCTGCCCTTGGCAGTGATGATGATATCCATGAAATACCAAAAATAAAACATTAAATCAAACAAAGAAAGCTACTGAAGATCTGAAACAAAAAGACACAAAGTGCTGGGGAAACGGAGCGGGTT
Organism: Chiloscyllium plagiosum; assembly: GCF_037043375.1. NCBI lineage: Eukaryota > Metazoa > Chordata > Chondrichthyes > Orectolobiformes > Hemiscylliidae > Chiloscyllium > Chiloscyllium plagiosum. Next base: position 19,474,500 of record NW_028270188.1, read on the forward strand.
TGGCAGTTTCTGTTGAGACAAAAACAGAGTTAACATTTTGAGTCCACTCACCATGCATCAGATCTGAAAGCAGCTGGGAAAAAGTTAAATTCTGTTGGTCGAGTGAGGTGAATATATGGAGAAATAGAGAGATGGAGAAAAATAATCAAAGAAAGGAATTGTTGATAATCAGCTGGGATGGAAATAAAATGTGATATTAATCTCATTGTTTTTTTAATCTTTCCATATTCCTGAGTATCATGCCTTTGTAGATATATATCCAAGTCCTTGCTTAAAACGAGGTATGTTCCCTCTCTCTCTCTTCCCTGAGTGTGGTCATCTTCTTTTACTCAATAATGGAACATGGTTGTTACTGGCTGGGCCAGTATATATTTCACTTTCCGGGTTGCCCATGAGAAGGTGTTGGTGAGCTGCCTGCTTGAACCAATGCAGTCCAAATGCTGTTGGCTGCCAGTGCTTAGATCTACCTGCATTCATTTCTTTGAGATCTTGTAGTGATATAACTGAATGGCTGGCTTGGCCATTTCAAAGGGCAATTGAGAGTCAATCACATTGTTTTGGGTCTGGTGTCACATGTATACCTGACCACGTGAAGATAACGGATTTCCTTCCACTAAGGAAACAAGTGGGCCACGTGTTTGCTTTTATTTGACAATTGACAATCTTCATTAGATTGTTAACCCAAATACTACATTGAATTCAAATTCCACAATCTGAGGAGGCAGATTCAAGTCCATGTCAGAGTCATTCGCTGGGCCCCTTGGTTAATAGTCTGGAGATAATAGTACTGTACCATCGGATCCCCAGCATCTACACTGGTAATGGTAGTGTTGCTGTTAGTGTGACTGAGGTACAGAAAATTGTTCAGTTACATTGTCAACTATTTCCATGGAGAACAGAAGCAGTAATATTTCAGCTCACGGTGACTGTGCAGAGCTGCAATGGTTTGTCAGCCAGGAAAAGAAACTGAGGAGAAAAGGTCATTTCTTAACTCTGAGTGGGTGTGACATGTATCCAGAGATTTGACTTGTACCCGTCACTGGAAAGTGAGTGGAGGTTCTCTGGATTGTTTCCTTGGGTTTGTGTTATCAGCTACTGCAATGATTTAGGGAAACCTGAGGGTCTGGTGGCCCCACTCTGGACAAGGTTTGGGCACTGAATTTTGGAGAGAGTCTGGGTCTGCAGAAACTGCATAGGAAGGAGCAGGACACTGCACTATCCTTTCTGAGATTTCCACAAATATTTCACAATGTTATACCTTTCCCATTTGCAAAGTGTGAAGCCAGTTAATTTCAGCAATGAGGTCACAGAGCTGTGAAACCTCCATCCGCACAAACTGTAGTCTCACACCAGGGAGAGGACAGTACTCAAAATGCCCATCAACTGTCTTGATTCTGAAACTATCCAGACAGGAGTGGGTGAAGCATCCATTTTGCCAGAGTGCGATCCTCTCATGTACTCACAAGGTGACAGAGGCCATCTCCGTCCGGTGTGGTGAATGTGTTGGTTCTGTCTCCACAGAGGAAGGAATAGAAAATCTTCCCGAAATGTTCGGGTGACTGGCGAAAATGTGGAACTGCAAGAAGTTAGAATTATCAAAGAGAAAGTACTGGGAAAAAAAAAACAAAGCTCATTGTATTGAATATTGGTAAGTAACTGGACTAAATGAGTTATGAATTTCGAGGGTTCCAGAGTTAGGGCTGGAGAGTTGTGTTTGCCGGGTAGTTCTTTCGGGAGCAGGTACAGACACGATGGGTCTGTGGCTTAGATCTTTACTGTCAATTCATTAACTCTATGAGGGAGGACAAAGTATGTCAAAGCTTTCTATATCATGGAAAGGATCCTGCAGACTTAGAAGTAACTACTGTGGCCACAAATATTTAAAACAGGAGAGAGAGGGAAAACAGAATACCAATTGATGAATACATCGATCTCAGATGTGAGGGAAAATATTAGATTTTTTTAGTAATTCATAATAACTACATCTTTGGAGAATAATGATATGATTTGCGGAGTCAGCCTAGATTTTAGACAGGGAAATCGTTTTTGATAAATCACTTGGTGTTTGTGGAGGATGTTGATTGTGACATCGACAAATGACAACCAATGGGAACAGTGTATTTGGATTTTTAGGAGGCTTTTGACGGGTAAGGAAGAACGTTAGAGTCCTTGTGTAAGAGGTGAATATACTAAATGGATTGAGAATTGGATAATTGTGAGAATACTGAGAGTAAGGTCCTGCCCTGAACTAAAGGCCATTGCTGATATGGATCACATGTATCAGTGCTTGGAGCACAGCCTCTCACAAGGCAAAAAAATGATTTGAATGTGAGCAACAAATACAGTCCTTTTCGGTTTGAATTCAATAGAAGATGAGAGATTAGGAACTGCAGTTATCACTTACACAATTCACACAAGCCAGCAAATAATCAGGACAGTAAATGGTATGTTGTCCTTCATTACAAAATGATTCAAGTGTTGAAGTAAATTCATCTTCCTGCAGTTGTCGAGTGTTGCTTGATCAGTATTTAAGCCAGAGTGCAGATTCTTTCTCCTTTATAAAGAATGATTTCGTTGCAACTGAAATAGTGCAAAGTAGTTTCACCAGACTTATTACTGGGATGATGGTACCGTGAGGAAAGTGTGAGGAAAATGTGTGTTTAATCCGTGACGCTGAGAGCGAATGACAGTCTGTAACATTTAAACTTGAAGATTGGGAACTAACACTCATATTGTGAAGACAAAGACAGTGATCATGTGAAACATTAAATTTTTCCATATTTGATTCCCAATACCTGCACGGAGCCCCAGTGTTGGTTGAGAGGCAGCTCCAGGCTCTGAATGAACTCTGACAGTGTCAATATGCAATTGGTGTGCGAACCTGCACTGTTTACAAATCTGTCAGCAGCCACAATACCTTACTCCTGAAAGAGGTAGCCATTCCCACCAGTTTCTATTCTCAAACAAAACATCAGTCTGTCTTCTCTGAGACAGAAGCTATTTAGTTGAGACTTGGCATGAACCATCCACCTTCTTTTCTCACCTTCAGTAAACCAAGTTAAAGTGACACGTGCCCCATTGATAATGGATCCAGGAGGAACAACATAGAGCAGTTTATTTGTGTAGTCTCTGCTTCACTGTCTCTCATGTTGGGGCATCAATGACATCTTCCTATTTCTGTATAATTGACTTGACAGGCTGAATAGCCTCTTCCTGTTCACATGGAAGAGACTCAAAGACCTGATTTGGCAACTCCTGTCTCCTGTTTAGCACCTCGATGTTCTGTCTCGACTCCTTCCCTCCTTGTGTAATCGGCAGGAGGGACTGAATGGGCTACCCCTGTTCTTGTCCAATAGTTTCAGTGGGTTGAATACATTTCGTTGCAACCAGCTTGAGGTGCTGATTGAGCTCCTCTTATTTAACTGTGGGACAAGTTGGACTGCGACATGAATGTTACCTTCACTTTAGCAACACAGGCCTTGCTGCACATGGACATGGACTGTTTCAGCAGTGGACAGATGGCAAATTATTCTTAAAAATCCTCAGTGTACATCTCCCACTTCTGACCGTATGATGTGGGAAAGACGTTGAAGCAGCTGAAGGAAGCTACCTTGAGGATGCGCCCTGATATGTCCTGTGACAGAAATGATTGATCCTCACCAACGTCAAATATCTTCCCTTGTCCTCTGAATGCATCTAACCAGTGGGGAGTTTACAATTCATTCCCATTGCATTCAGTTCTGTTCGGGTTCCTTGATACCATCCACAGTTAAATCCGGCCTTGATATCAGGGCCAGTCACTCTTATCGCGTGTTCATATCTTTTATTCATGTGAATAGGTCACAGTGAGTTTGTGAGGGGCGTTTCCTTCTCACAGAGGGTCGTGACTGTCAGGACTTCTGTATTCCAGAGAGATAGGGAAGGTAGATCACTATGATGTTTGGAAGGGGGCACAATGGATATGTGAGGCATCAGAATATTGAGGGCTGCAGGGATTGAGCATAAAAGAACAGTTAAGGATTTTGCAGATTAGCTATGATCATATTGACGGGAATAAAAAAGACAAGAAGGGCTGAATGACCTATTCGTGTATCTGACGTTCTGTCATTCTGTTATTGGGAAGTTATTTTCCTGGCAATTCTGTTATTGGATGTTGCAATCAGGGAGTGAGATGTTTCACTCCGTCACCTACCCTTTCTTTTCCCAAGAATATTTTCCAACGCCATGTCAAAATGTGTGTGACAGTCTTCATCGGCTGAATGGTTTCCGCTGTTTCTGTGCACCAGGTTATTGGTGTAAATGGCCTCCAACTGTTCCTGTCCTACAGGTTTGAGAGTTTCAGTGGAACATAGGAACATGGGACAGAGGAGAAGGATTGGTCATTCGACACTTTGAGCCTTCTCCACCAGGCACTAAGATTGTGGCTGATCGGGTTGTGGCTTCAGCCACATTTTCCTGTCTGTAGTTCATTGTCCTTTAACTATCCGAAATCGTAGTAGCATGGCTTTGAATAAATGCAAACACACAAGCACCACAAACTTCTGGGGAAGACCATTCCCACTCAAACAGACCTTTGTGAATTTCAACTCATCCACGTTCAGACTGGGCATGGAGATGTCTCTGTTTTATTTTCTACTTCAGCTCCTCCATTGGTCATGACACATGTTAAATATGACTAGGTTGGTGATATGACCAATGATGTAGTTCTCAGACTAGGTCAGGTTCTTTGTTATGGACAAGTGAGGTAGATAGCTTAAATTTGGAAAGGTAATTTACCAAAGTAAACTTACTCAACCTATGTTGAAAAGGTACATGAAAAGCAGTGTGGACAAATATGTACTTTAATATTTATCTTTCAATGTATACTGAGACGCAGTTTGTATACACAGAAACGTGCACATACACATACACTGCCACACTCACAGTGTCACATACACAGGTGTACACAGTCACACACATACACATGCATGAACACAAACAGAAAAACAACTCTGCAGAATATCAGTTTGAAAGAGCTTTTCGTAGCAAAAGTTAAATTCAAGACAAAAGGAAATATTAAATTGTATTCTGCATCTGAGGTCATTCTGTTCCCACAAGCTGCTGTCAATCGGATTCCTTCCTGGAACATTTGGATTTAGCTGAATTCCCTTTGCGACTGGCAGTGTGGAGATTCCAATGAAGCCTCAACAAGAATCCTTCACGAGTGCTAAAGATGAGTTTTCCCCTCTCATACGTTGCTGTGAGAAGGAACAAGGAAACAAAGGAAACAATAAGCCGTGACTTCCCTAGCAGGTTGCATCGTCTCCACTTTTTATATGAAATATGCAATAATGTTATCTGAACACCTAATTGGACCATGTGAAGCCTCGTTGAACATGCTTGGGACTGTACAAATTCGTCCTTGTTCCCTGCTCCATGTAGGCGCAATTTATAAGCTGTTATTTGAAGATGCGTTTGTATGTGTCCTCATAATTTTGTCCAATAAATTCATGCCTTTGGACCATCTGTGTTAAAATGAATACATTGTTCTCTTAAATTTGAACCCTTAGTTCTAGTTTCCCACACCAGAGGAAATGTCCATCAGCCAAGCACCTGATGCACTCTCCTCAAGATCTTATATGGTTCAGTACGCAAATATCTCATTCTCAAACCTGAAGTGCTCTAGCCTTGTAGAGATTTATAAAATCATGAGGGGCATGGAAATGGTGAATAGCCAAGGAAATTTTCTGAGGTTTAGGGAGTCCAAAACTAGAGCACATAGTTTGAAGGTAAAGGGGGAAAGATTTAAAAGAAATAAAAGTGGTAATATTTTCTCGGAGTATATGGAATGAGCTGCCAAAGGAAGTATTGGTGGCTGGGAAAACTACAACATTTAAAAACCATTTGAATGGATGCTTGAATAGGAAGGGTTATGGGCCAAGTGCTGGCAAATGGGACGAGATTAATTGAGGACACCAGGTCGTCATGGTCAAGGTGAACTGAAAGGTCTGTTTCTGAACTGTAAGACAGAATAAGGCCTTCTTGACAAAGCTTCAGAATCAATTGAGTATATTTATTTTTCAGTTTAGTGAATCATCACTACACGCAATACATCAGATGTGGCCTCAGAAAGCCCCTGTACAGATGCAGTAAAATATCCTGATAGCCTTTGCATGGAATAGAATCATTCCATATACTTTCCTAACCACTTACCACATCTGCATAATAACTTTGTGTGATGCATGTACCAAGATGCACAAATCCCTTTGTATCACTGAGTTTTGTGATCTCTCTCCTTTTAAGTTGTTTACTGTTGTTTTACGCTTTTGTCACAGCATATACTTCATGAGCCCAGGTTATACTGTTTCTGTTGTAGGTTTACACAGTAACCTCCCCTGTCTCTACCCCATTACAGACTCTCTACCTCCACTTGACATTTTATTGAAAGAATACCTTGGTGGCTAAGCTAATTGAGCTCCAATCCAATCAGTCCCCACATCCAAATCATTGACAGGTTCGAAATAGTTGTTGATCTTGCACTCATCTCTAAGGAACTCCACCACGGTAAAGATGTTTGAAAACAAACATCAATCACTACTGTCTATTTCCTGATAGATACTCAGGGTTCCCTGTTCATGAGTAGCAGCTCAGAAAGGTTGGATGGCCTCCTCATGTGTTTTGTAATGTACTCAAATGGCTGAATGACTTTATCAATTCCTTTGTAAATCCTTAAAGGGCAAAACGTTCTCCTCGTCTCTCATTGCTGACGGGCTGAATTGGATCTTCCTCTCCCTCTGTAACAGAATCGAGAGTTTGAGAGAGAGAACAAGACCTGGGTTAGGAACAGCAGGTCGCCATTCAGCCCTTCGCGCCTGCTACTCCATTTAGAATGTGCATTGTTGATGTGATTGTAACGAAACATCCCTTTCCTGTCTTTTCCCAATAAACGTGGATTCTTTTGTTCATTAATGATCTATGAAACTCAATTTTGAATGTTTTTAGAAACCCAGTCTTCACTGCTGCTTGGGCGTGGGAACATGACAGATCACACAACCCTAAAGAGAAAGGAACATCCCTGTCTCAGTCAGAAATGGGAATGCCCTTATTCTTAAAATGTATCCCCCTCTAGCCAATCACCAATCTTTTGACACAGGGACACAACAATTAGAAACAGATATGGGCCATTCAAAACTCAAACCTGTCCACATTTTGTTTAACAACTGACAATCAAATACTTTCCAAGTTTAGCCTCAAATGAGGTTAGATGAACTCCAGATACCATAAGCTCACAAGATTGTAGGAAATTGGAACATAGAACAGTGCAGCACAGCACAGCCCTTAAGAATGCGATGTTGTGCCAATCTTTTATCCTCGTCTAAGACTAAACTAAACTTCATACCCTTCATTTTAATATCACTCATGTGTCTATCCAAGCGTTGCTTGAATGTCCCTAATGTATCTGATTCTACTACCACCGCTGGCTGTGCATTCCACTCACCTACCACTATCTGTAGAAAAAAAAACTGTCTCTGAGATCTCCTCCATCCTTCCTCCAATCACTTTAAAATTATGTTTCCTGCATGATAGCCATTTCCACCCCGCTAAAAAGTCTCCAGTTGTCCACTCTATCTATGCCTCATCATCTTGCACACCTATATTATGTAGCTCTCATCCTTCTTCGCTCCAATGAGAAAACCTAGCTCCCTTGGAAATTCTCCATAAGACATGCCCTCCTGCACAGACAACAGCCTAGTAAATCATGTCTGCACCCTCTGGAAAGCTTCCAATTTCTTTCCGTAATGGGGCGACCAGAACTCAACACAATACGTCATGTGTGGTCTAACCAGGGTTTTATAGAGCTACAGCATAATCATGCGGCTCTTAAACTCAATCTCCCTGTTAACGAAAACCAACTCACCATACTCATCTTAACACCCCTATCAACTTGAATGGCAACTTGGAGGTACCTCCGGACCTGAACCCTATGATCCGTCTCTTCCTCCACACGGCCAAGAATGCTACCTTTGACCCTGTAATCTGCATTTGAATTCGATCTTCCAAAATGAATCATTTCAGAAAATAGGAATATGGAGCAGAATTAAGCCATTTAGCCAATCGGATCTGCTGTGCCGTTTGATCAGGGGTGAAATGTTTCTCAGCCGCATTCTTTTGCCTTCGCCAACTGATCAAATGATTCCCTTATTAATGAAAAACGTATTTATCTCTTATCGTAAGTAAACTACATTTTCTGTGCGCAGGAGTGTGCACGTGTTCGTGTGTAAGTGTTCATACCTGTATCAAAATATGTTTTGTATTCAATGTATCTATGTATGTTTGTGTGTATCTCTATCTGCATCTCTGTTCAACGTGGTCTTTGTAGTTTTTGGGATAAATCCACTGAAATTAACACCAACACCCTCCCCCTTCCTCCATCTCTACTGTCTGTCAATGTTAAGTGTAGATCCATACAATGCCACCCTCTGCTGGCCTCCCCTGCACAATGTCAGATTTTTTTCTCTCTCAGTGGACATCAAATTCTGTGAATCTCTCAGATTGCACGGCTGCTTGGGTTTTCAAATAACCCCTTTTTAAGCACAGAACAGTTTCGACTGATGCCTAGTGATATTATTCGAGAGATATTACCAACATCACCGGGTCAGTTTCAGAACTTTTCAATCCTTTCTCACTTATAATTTGTAAGAGTGCATTACAAAAGATTTCAAGTTAAAGAACGTGCAATAAACGCATTACATCACCTTACAAATGTTTCAGTCGACCTTGATTGGATACAGTTGCAATGGAAATACTATTTATTGTGTACAATCTGTGAATAATCTTCAAAGACAAATCACTTCCAGGTTGTAGTGGGAGCGCAGACATTACTCTACATGAGCATTCTCCACTCTGAGGGTCCTCAGTACAATTACGATCCTCCCTATACCTGCATATATGTGTGTGCGCGTGTGTGTGGTGACGGTGCTGTCAGTTTGGATGGTGCTGTGAGCTGTCTCCCTCCCAGACTGAAACTCTGATGTGAGAAAGTTACGTCTGCAGATGCTGGAGATCAGAATCCAGAGTGTGCTGCTGGAAAAGCACCCAGGTCAGGCAGCTTCCGAGGAGCAGGAAAATCAATGTTTTGGGCCGGAGCACTTCACCAGGAATGCCGTCGACGTAGTAGAGTGTGAAGGCTAACCGAGTGGGCATTGCTTCACTTTAAACACCACAGAGGCTGACATATCTGCTATGCACACGGATACAAACAGAGACACGCAGGTACACACAGTGACGAATAAAGACACGGAAAGACACACAGTAATGAATATAGATACACAGACACACACACACACAGAAATTGATGCAGTCACACAGATACTAATACAGACATACAGAGATACATACTGATACACTGATGCATATGCACACACAGATACACTATAATCAATACATAAATACTATACACACACTCACACACTGATGTTTATACAGACATGGAGAATCTGCCAGTATTTACTTCTTTCGTGTGGTGACATTCTCAATATTTCACTTGCTCTGTGTGCTGTGTGTCAATATTTCTATTTCACTGCAGGAACTCCTCTGCACCCTCTCTATAGCTTCCACTCATTTTCTATGACAAAGCGACCAGAACTAAACACAATGTTCCACGTGTAGTATTACATCATGGCGATGAACCCTTCCACTAATTAAACCAAACAGCCAGAAAAGCTCAAGTGGCCTCGTAAGCTGTTAAAGTACGAGTGACAAATCCCAAATTTCACTCTTTAAGGATAAATAATATCAGTTTATTCCTTAACTCTAAAAGTGAACATTGAACAACTATTCACAACTCTAAGCCCCTCTTTCTCTGAACTGATTGGTATCTGCCTCCAACTTTATAACAACATCATGTTCCAACAAGAAAAGCCCATATTAATATTGCATCTACTTAATTTCAAATCCACACAGCTACTGTCATCTCCAGTGTTCTCCTTCTTTCAACTGAAGATCTTCCTGGGTTGTCTTCTGAATTTTAGTGCAAGGATGTTTCATACAAAAACAGTATCTTTGATAGAGAGAGTTTTGCATGGCAGTTTCTCACTAGATGGCAGTTACTCTCAGCCTAACTCGCGAACTGCCTGTTTCTATTATGCCCCTCAATATTAGATCATCTCTTTGGTTGGATGTTGGCAAAACAATAAATTCAAAATCGATGGACTTTAGTATCCTGGGGCATAATTTAAACTGATTGGTTAAATTCGAATTGTTGTCAAACAGCAGCCACAACTCAAGGTATCTGTTTCACCGTCAAACGTTGCATGTTTTATCTTTTCCAGTATACTCTGGGACTGCTAGCTGGTCACATGCAGCAGGTGCTTGCAAGCTCTCAGAGGAGAGCAACATTCACTGTCTCTTAAAAGGTACTACACACACCTTCAACTTAAAAAAAAGTGGTTTAATCCGTGCTTTATAGAGTTGTAGCATAACCTCACAACTCTGAAACTCAGTTCCCTAGCTTGTGAAAGCCAACACATTATATACTTTCTTAACAAGCACATCAACCTGGGTCCAGATTAGGGTGGAGTTGGAGAAGCACGGCAGGTCAGGCAGCATCCGAAGAGTGGGAAAATTGATGTTTCGGGCAGGAGCTCTTCATCAGATGATGAAGAGCTCCTGCTTGAAATGTCGATTTTTCTGCAGCATCTGCAGTCCTCGCTTTTGCCGATTTGCCATCAAACTGGGTAACAAATGTGAGGGATATCTGGACATGGAGCCCAAGATCCCTCTGTTCCTCCGCACTGCCAAGAATACTGCCTTTAGCCCAATATTCTACATTCTATTTCGAGTTTCCAAAGTGAATGACTTCACACTTTTCCAGGTTTAATTTGATCAGTTCTGAATCCTGTCAATGTTCCATTGCAACCTACAACATAACTCAACATTATCCGGAACTCCACCAACCTTTGTGTTTTTGGCAAACGTACTAACACATACTTCCACTTCTTCATCCAAACCATTAATAAAAATCGCAAAAAGCAGAGGTCCTAAAACTGATACTGCGGCACACCGTTGATCACAGAGCTCCAAACAGAATGCTTCGATCTACTTCCACCCTCTGTCCTCTATGGGCCAGGAATTGTGTATCCAGACAACCAGATTTCCCTGCACCCCATGCCTCCTTACTTACTGAATGGGCCTACTGTGGGTAAATTTATAAAAAAATCTTGCGAAAATCCATATACACCACATTCATTGAACTACTTTCATAAATGTGTTTTGTCACATCCTCAAATAGTTCAAAAAGATTCGTGAGGCATGACCTGCCCCTCACAAATTCATACTGACTATCTCAATCAAACGATTTTTTTTTCCCACGTATTCATAAATCATGTCTTTCAGAATCCTCTCCAATTCATTGCCCACCACTGTCGTAAGACTGATTGGTCTATAATTCCCAAGATTATCCCTATTCCATTGCTTGAACAAGGGAGTAACATTTGCCAATCTCTTTTCATCTGGCCTGACTCCAGTGGACAGTGAGGATGCAAAGATCATTGCCAAATGCGCAGCAATCTCTTCTCTCATTTCCTGTAGCATCCTTGCTTACATTCTGTTTGGCCAAGGAGAATTATCTATCCTTATGTTTCTCAAATTTTTCATCACATCCTCCTGTTCTATTATAGCAGCCTGTTTCACGCTCTCCCCATAAACTTCAATACCCCTCTCAGTAGTGAATGCTAAAGCAAAGCATTCATTAAGGGCATTCCCTACCTCTTCCATTTCCCTCCACAATCTGTGATAAAGCCTACTCTCACTCTGGCCGTCCTCTTGTTGCTGACATACGTGTAGAACGTCTTCGCTTTTACCTTAATCCTACCCACCAAGGGTTTTTCATGCCTACTTCTTGCTTTCCTGAGTTCATTCTTCTGTTACTTCCCGTCTAACTTGTAACCCTCTAGAGTCCTGTCTGATCCTTGCCTCCTCAACCTTAAGTAAACTTCCTCCTTCCTTTTGACTAGTTGTTCTACTTGATTCAATAGAAATATGAAGCTGTAAATGGATGGGAGCTGCATATCCTGTCACTTCCAGCATGGGCTGCAAGTTTCCCCACGCTGGGAAGTGATCTAACACAATGTTACTGAACAATGTACTAGGGTGATGGACACAGCTCTACATGCTGGGAGGGTAACTGCTCCAGGTTTACAGATCAATGCACTGGGGTGATGTACACAACTCTACATGCTGGGAGGGTACCTGTTCTAGATTTACAGAGCAATTCACTGTTATACACTGCACAGCGCCCCAATGGACTGGTGTGGTCTGCACTGTCTGTGCAGAGTAGTGGGTTGTATTGAGCAGTACACTAGCCTGGTCTGCACTGTGCTCCATGCTAAACAGATATCTCATCTGAATTATGGTGCTTGATCCTGTGCGCCGGATTAGACATCTCATATAACTGACCATTTGAACTTATCGCTCAGCATATTTATTTTATGTTCTCATTCTTGTTACTGGACCCCGCCCCCAAAGTCTGATATCTCCAACTAGTCCTATTTCTCTGAGAAGAGCCACGCTTATTCGATTTGTCAGTGAAGTAATCATCCAATTATAACATGAATATCCGTCCTTCTGCACCTTAACCTAGCAGTTGGTGCTCATATCCCTGGATTCCCAAGGACATCATTATCAGGCTCAGAAATAATGTGCAAGACATATGGCTTGAGCTGTCCTGCATGTTCCGTCTGTGGGTCCCACTTGGCTTCTTAGTGTATCGAGAGTTGGCATTGTGAAGCCGTGTTTGTTGAGAATATTTCCTCCCATGAGGCATCTAGGACACCAGACACAATGCGTATGGTTACAAAAAGGCCCTGAACAAAATAGCCAATAAGTCCCCGCCTACATGGTTCAAAAAGGGCCGCCACGTCCTATCAAAAAGTTCAATTTTCTGATGCAAGATAATTGCAAGGAAATCCAGGGAGATGTACTCAATAACTAACCTACACCACCCCGAGAATCCTGGGGAATTTTCCGGCACCCACCTCATCAGAATGTTCTTCCTCGCACAAAATGAAAGGATACTAAACAATCTCTTCACAAAGATTCGGCGAACCCAAGAGGCGGGACATCAGATCTATCTTGACCTCGTTTCCCAAGACCCCTTCCAAAACATTCGCTATAGCGCCCCAAAATCTACGATTTTTGTGGCGTGGCCAAAGCAATGAGTAAGAGTACCAACATCTGTTTTACATTTGGGCACATTGGGGACGTTCTTAAATTTGGCAAGCCACTCCGATGCCAAATAAACCCTGTGGAGTACCTTCAGTTGCATAGCTTGCGTCCTATTGCAAATCGAAATCTTCTAGACATTCTTCCAAATATTTGCCCACTCCTCTGGTGAAGATATCCACCCCCAGTTGCTGAACGCAAAATCCACACAGCTGCTCGATGTCCTTTGAGACACTACCTCCTATTAAATGCCTGAGAGTACTGACCGAGAGAGAGAGACCGTGGACTGAAGGACTCTCACCTCGATATTCGACTTATGGGGACTAACCATTAATGTAGTCCTTTCCTGTATAAAAATCCTTAATCTTCTAGATAGCTCATATTTCTGGCTCAGCTGCTCGAAAGACGTTATGCCCTCCCCATCAAATAAGTCTCCCCAACAAGAAACTCCTCCAGACTCCCAAAGCCAGAAGTCAGAATCCAACAATCCTACAATGGGAGTAAAAGGGTAAGTTTTTTTTTGTAGATTGCCCTCACATTGTTGCATCATTCTCCATGTTTTATCTGTGTTAAGGATAGTGGATTTCTGCAATGGTCCATAACAGTCCTCATCTTGTCCATGAACAACAGATTAATGTGGGGACATTTTGCCTGGGAGACGTCGATGTCCAAGCACATTGACCGCGGGTCTTGGCAAGCCCAATCAGCCACATAGGCTAGGAGGGAACTCAATTGATATTTCTTAAAGTGTGTAAAATCCACATCCCTCAGACCCGCGGAAGCTGAAATAGGGTGAGCTCCATAAGAGGCCGCCTGTGATGCCAAATAAAAGATCAAAGCCGACTGTAAACCTCCGTATAGGCTACCTGGGCAGCATCAAAAGGTGCATTTGCATGGGATATAATTTCGACCAGAGCAATTCTACCCAACTATGGTATCAGAAGATCCTCCCAGGAAGTTAGCCTTATCTAATTGATTGAGGCCGGGGTGATAAAAATGCCAAAATACAGGAAACCTCCCTCTGACCATCTGAAAGGGAATCTGAAAAGATACTCTAATATGATCCGAGACAGGCATGGCCTCTGATTTCATAAAATTGATTTTATACTCTGAAAAAAATCCAAATAAATTAATCACTTATATTAAATGGGGCATAGATATCATCGAACTAGTTCGAAAGCGAAGAGCATCATCTGTGTAAAGGGTGATCTTATGCCTTCCTGATCCTGCCTCCAGGGCAATTATATTGTGGTCCCTCCGGACGGTCTCTGCCAACGGGTCAATCTCCATTGTAAATAGTAACAGTGAAACGGGACACCGTTGACGGCTGCCTCAGCCATTGGTAAAATTCTCAGACTTTACACCATAAGTGAAATCCGCTGATTTAGGGTCCCTATATAACACAGCCACCTACCTGACAAAGACCCCTCCAATGCCAAACCTTTCCAGGACATAAAAGAAGTACGGCCACTCCACTCAGTCAACTGCTTTCTCTGCATCCACTACCAAGCCTGGAATCGACCCTTGCTGGCACACCTGAACCATGTTAGCACTCTCCTAATATTATTATACGACCTGTGACCCCTAATAAAAATTGTCTGGTGTTATTTCACAATGAAGAGCAAGAACTTCTCCAGCTTCAACGTCAGCATTTTCACCAAAATATGATAGTCCACGTTTAATAGTGATATAGGCCTACATGAAGTGCAATCTTCTGGAGAATAAGATAAATATTTATTTCTCTCAGAGAGGATGGGAGGCAATCCTGACTGTATTGTACATATCCAACATTGGCCCAGCCAGCAAATCTATGAACTCCTTTTAAATCTAACTCTAAAATCCATCTGGGCCTGATCCAGGGTCCAAACAAAGAGCTCCATCATCGCCAATCTGTCCTCACAGCCCTCTGACTGGAACAACACAGAAAATAACTTCCTGAATGTTGCATTAATCTTTCTGGAATCGCAGGTCATATTAACAGAACAGTCACGAATGAATGTGATAGACTGGGGACACTTCTTTCTGGCCAAGTATGCCAGATATCTACCCGGATTATCACCATAATCAAATAACCTCTGTTTCGCAAATGAAATCACTCTCTTTGCTGTCCGGATGAAGGCAGCGTTCAGAGCAGCCCGGAGCATTGTATTCTGCTGCAATTTAGTTACAGACGGTCTTCAAAATATGCGGTCTCAGCTGCACTATTCTACCACTTCCGAGTCGCCGAGTAAGAAATAATCAAACCCCTTGCACATGCCTTGGCAATCTCCCAGAGCACGTTCGGATTTCTGGCTGTCCAAATTAATGTACAAAAAAATTAAATCCCATGAAAAATATTCAATAATCTAGCTATCCTTCAGGAGGAAAGTATCCATGCACCAGTGCTGCGACTCAGTCCTGTCGCCACCATCCTTAACCTTCATGTAAACTGGCACATGATCAGAAATGGCTATGTTCCCAATTCTACAAAACAGCACTGAATTCAAAAGGCCAATCAGGCAAAAACATGTCAATCCTAGTTTGGCAGTTGTGTGGCTTAGGTAAAAAGGTGAAGTACCGACCCTTAGAGAGAACCATCTCCACACATCCACCAGGCACAAATCCCTGTTTAGATCCACCAGCTGCCTGGATTGCAGGGAAATATCCTCGAGAACCTGAAACATGCTATCTACCTTGGGATCCAGATGTCGGGTTAGAGTCTCCCCCTATAATTGTATGACGCACCCCCAAGGGACATCAACCTGGAGAGCGTATCTGTTACAAATTTGAGGGATGTACCAGGGGCAGGAAACATTTCTGGCTGGAAGAGCTCCACCTTTTTTGAGGTGTTTTATGTGGTGGAGATTATTTCCTCGAATTCCAGGAGCAGCAATTGCTGTTTTATGCTGTTGCATTGTTTTGGAACTTTGGAGAAAAAAGTCAAAACAACAGCAGTTTAAAAAGGGAGAAGAATAGACAAAGGAAGCAGATGGTGCCGGCAGTGGAGGGGAGACAGAGAGAGCGAGAGAGAGAGAGAAAGAGAGAGAGAGAGAGAGAGAGAGAGAGAGAGAGAGAGAGAGAACCTACACAGTTATTCCCTTTGCTGTTTTTGAATTCATATATCGCTGGACATCGGAGTGCATCTGGGAAAATTAACAAACATTGAATTTCACGACTTATCTTGGAGAAGCCTGTTTGGGTGAAGTTCACAACACAGAATCCGATAGGTTAATCGTTGTTTTAACGATTAGAAAGGCTGCAGTAGAAAGGCTGCAGTAGTGAGTGCAGTGGGTTCTTTCTTGATTATATCTTTTTAGAGATAAGTATCTTGATTAAACTTAAAATATAAGCCATAACTATTAATTTAACCCGGTGCAGTGTTTTGCAGAGGAATAAGGCGGTGTTATTTTCTGGGTCTCTAGACTGTGAAGGACCAAAAATGGCCTTTGCAGTGTTATGTACTTCTTGTCAGATGTGGGAGTTTGAAGAGAGTTTAAGGGTTACTGCGGATTATATCTGCCATAAATGCTGTTGGATGCGAATCTTACCAGATCGAGTGGATCGGTTGGAGAGACAGATAGAAGCGATGAGGAATTTGCAACAGCAACAGTATGTGATGGATGGCAGTTATAGGAAGTGGGGGGGGGGAAGTCTCAGATACAGTCACATAGTTAACTCCAGGAAGTGTAAGAGAGGTAGGCACCGAAGGCAGGAGTCGATTGTAGATATACCCAGTTCAAACAGGCATGCTCTTTTGGAAAATGTAGGGGGTGATGGATTCTCAGGGGAACGTAGCCCGAACAGCCAAGTTTCCGGTATTGAGATTGGCTCTAATGCAACAAGGGATACGACGACTTCCAAGAGATCAATTGTGTTAAGGGATTCTGTAGTCCGAGGTGCAGACTGACGTTTCTCTGGCCAGCGGAGAAAAAGCAGAATGGAGTGTTGTTTCCCTGGTGCCAGAGTCAAGTATGTCTCAGAGAGGGTGCAGAATGTTCTCACGGGGGAGAGCGGCCAGCAAGAGGTCATTGTCCACATTGGAACCAACGATATAGGAAGGGAAAAGGTTGCGATTATGAAGGGAGATTACAGAGAGTTAGGCATAAATTTAAAGAGGAGGTCCTCAAGGGTAGTAATATCTGGATTACTCCCAGTACTACGAACAAGTGAGGGTAGGTATAGGAGGGTAGAGCAGATGAATGCATGGCTGAGGAGATGGTGTAAGGGAGAAGGATTCATATTTTTGGATCATTGGAATCTCTTTTGGGTAGGAGTAACCTGTACAAGAAGGACGGACTGCACCTAAATTGGAAGGGGACTAATATACTGGCAGGGAAATGTGTTAGCACTGCTCGAGAGGATTTAAACTAATAAGGTGGGTAGTGGGGGGGGGGGGGGGAGGAATCCAGGGAGATAGTGATGAAAAAGATCAATCTGACACTGGTACAGTTGAGAACAGAAGTGAGTCAAACAATCAGGGCATGCAGGGACAATATAGGATTAATAAATTAAACTGCATTTATTCAATGCAAGGGGCCTAACAGGGAATGCAGATGAACTCAGGGCATGGTTAGGAACATGGGGCTGGGATATAATTGCAATTACAGAAAAATGGCTCAGTGATGGATAGGACTAGCAGCTTAATATTTCAGGATACAAATGCTACAGGAAGGATAGAAAGGGAGGCAAGAGAGGAGGGGGAGTGGCATTTTTGATAAGGGATTGCATTACAACTGTGCTGAGGGAGGATATTCCCAGAAATACATCCAGGGAAGTTATTTGGATCAAACTGAGAAATAAGGAAGAGATGATCACCTTATTGGGATTGTATTATAGACCCCCCCAATAGGCAAAGGGTAGTTAAGAAACAAACTCGTAAGGAGATCTCTGCTACCTGTAAGAATAATAGGGTTGTTATGGTAGGGGATTTTTAACTTTCCAAACATCGACTGGGACTGCCATAGTGTTAAAGGTTTAGATGGAAAGGAATTTCTTAAGTGCGTACAAGACAATTTTCAGATTTAATATATGAATGCACCTACCACAGAAGGTGCAAAACTTGACCTACTCTTGGGAAATAAGGCAGGTGACTGAGGTGTCACTGGGGGAGCACTTTGGGGCCAGCGACCATAATTATATTCGTTTTAAAATCCTGATAGAAAAGAATAGACGAGATCTAAAAGTTGAAGCTCGAAATTGGAGAAAGACCAATTATGACGGTATTAGGCAAGAATCTTCGAAAGCTAGGGTCGGGCAGATATTCGCAGGTAAAGGGACGGCTGGAACATAGGAAGACTTCGGAAATGAGATAACAAGAATCCAGAAAAACTATATTACTGACAGGGTGAAAAGAACGGTTGGTAGGTATACAGAATGCTGGGTGACTAAAGAAATTGAGGGTTTGGTTAAGAAAAAGAAGGAAGCGTATGTCAGGTATAGATAGGATAGATCAAGTGAATCCTTAGAAGAGTATAAAGGAAGTAGGAGTACACTTAAGAGGGAAATTAGGAGGGCAAAACGGGACATGAAATAGCTTTAGCAAATAGTATTAAGGATAATGCAAATGATATTTTTTACAAATATTTTAAGGACAAAAGGGTAACTAGGGAAAGAATAGGGCCCCTCAAAGATCAGCCAGGAGCTGAAGAAAATGGGGGAGAGACTAAATGAATATTTTGCATCAGTATTTACTGCGGAAAATGATATGGAAGATATAGGGAAATAGATGGTGACATCTTGCAAAATGTCCAGATTACAGAGGAGGAAGTGCTGGATGTCTTGAAACGGGTAAAGGGAATAAATTCCCAGCACCTGATCAGGTGTACCCGAGAACTCTGTGGGAAGCTAGAGAAGTGATTGCTGGGCCTCTTGCTGAGGTATTTGCATCATCGATAGTCACAGGTGAGGTGGCGGAAGACTGGAGTTGGCAAATGTGGTGCCACTGTTTAAGAAGGGCGGTAAGGACAAACCAGGGAACTATAGACCGGTGAGCCAGATGTCGGTGGTGGACAAGATGTTGAAGAGAATCCTGAGGGACAGGATGTCCATGTATTTAGAAAGGCAAGGACTGATTCGGGATAGTCAACATGGCTTTGTGCGTGGGAAATTAAGTCTCATAAACTTGATTGAGTTTTCTTGAAAAAGTAACAAAGAGAATTGATGAGGGCAGAGCTGTGGATGTGATCTATGTGGACTTCAATAAGGCGTTCGACAAGGTTCCCCATGGGAGACTGATTAGCAAGGTTAAATCTCATGGAATACAGGGGGAACTAGCCAATTGGATACAGAACTGGCTGAAAGGAAGAAGACAGTGGGTGGTGGTGGAGGGTTGTCTTTCAGACTGGAGACCCGTTACCAATGGAGTACCACAAGGATCGGTGCTGGGTCCCCTACTTTTTGACATTTGCATAAATGATTTGGATGCGAGCATATGAGGTACAGTTAGTAAGTTTGCAGATGACACCATAATTGCAGGTGTAGTGGACAGCGAAGAGGGTTTCCTCAGATTACAAAAGGATCTTGACCAGATGGGCCAATGGGCTGAGAAGTGGCAGATGGAGTTTTATTCAGATAAATGCGAGGTGCTGCATTTTGGGAAAGCAAATCTTAGCAGGACTTCTACATTTAATGGTAAGGTCCTAGAGAGTGTTGTTGAACAAAGAGACGTGGGGGTGCAGGTTCACAGCTCCTTGAAAGTGGAGTCGCAGGTAGATAGGATAGTGAAGAAGGCATTTGGTATGCTTTCCTTTATTGGTCAGTGTATTGAGTGCAGGAGTTGGGACGTCATGTTGCAGCTGTGCAAGACATTGGATAGGCCACGATTGGAATTTTGGGTGCAATTCTGGTCTCCTTCCTAACGGAAAGATGTTGTGAAACTTGAAAGGGTTCAGAAAAGATTTACAAGGATGCTGCCAGGGTTGGAAGATTTGAGCGGTAGGGAGAGGCTGAACAGGCCGGGACTGTTTTCTCTGGAGCATTGGAGGTTGAGGGGTGACCTTATAGAGGTTTACAAAATTATGAGGGTCATGGATAGGGTAAATCGGCAAAGTCTTATTGATGGGGTCAGGGAGTCCCGAACTCGAGGGCATAGGTTTAGGGTGAGAGGGGAAAGATATAAAAGAGACCTGAGGGGTAATTATTCACGCAGAGGGTGGTACGTGTATGGAATGA
This sequence comes from Chiloscyllium plagiosum, assembly GCF_037043375.1. NCBI lineage: Eukaryota > Metazoa > Chordata > Chondrichthyes > Orectolobiformes > Hemiscylliidae > Chiloscyllium > Chiloscyllium plagiosum. The sequence continues at coordinate 19,494,849 of NW_028270188.1, forward strand.
GCTGCCTGATGAAGTGGTGGAGGCTGGTACAATTGCAACATTTAGGAGGCATTTGGATGGATACATGAATAGGAAGGGTATGGAGGGATATTATGGAAACATCAAAGGTTAATGGGAGGGGAGGATGTAATGAGAAAAGAGAGAAAGAGAAATGAATGGGTCCCCCATATATTAAAAAAAAAAACAGGTAAATGAGGCAAATGACAGAAGAAACAAAGAGAACATGATTGCCCATTTTATGTGAGCCAGCCAATCTATTTAAAGGTGTCCTGGAAGTCCATTGCATTTTCTAGTGAGTGAAAATTAAAAACGGACCCTCCGTGGTTGAAACTAATATTGTCGGGTATCTAACAGTATACTGAATATTCAATTCCCTCAGCCCGCTTTTTACGCTATCAAAGGCCTGCCTCTTGTAGACCATGGCCATAGAAAGATGCTGGAAAAACGTAATTCGTGATCCTATGAATCTTTGAGCCTGTGGATTCTTCCCCAGTGCTGAAGACACATTGGTTTCTCTCCATAGTGCTGGATTGTACAAGGACGGGGCGGGGGTGCTGGTTTGACCCGAGCTTGCACACTGCGACCTGGTGGGCCTGCTCGAACTGCACCCGGCCCGCTTCGAATTCCAGCTTCAAAAATTACCGGAGCCATTGCTCCAAAAACTGACGGCTGACCTTCTTCTTCCCGTTCCGCCATCCCGAACAGGCAGATAATCTTATGATGGCCTCGATTTTCAAAGTCAACCTGCTCCTCCAAGGCCCGTACCCGCCATCCCAAGGCCTGGATCCGACTACATGACTACTGCAGTTTTAGAGGACACTGTCCGCTGCTCCACCTCCATGGCATGTGTCTGAGACGCTGGATCTACTAGTCATGTTTCTGCAGCATGGCCGAGATCGGTTCCAGCCTGGTCTGGGTCTCCTCCATCTCTGAATCAATCTTCTATCGGATTTTTACGTACTCCATAACCAAGCTCTGCTCTAATGGTAAGTCCCCTGGCGGGTTCGCAGAGGCGGACGCCACGGCCGCGGGTGTTTCCATGGCTGCAGGGCAGTGCCTACTAGTTGCGATCCACATGGTCCTTTACAGTTAGTCATTTTCCTTACTCACTTCAACTGACATACAGCAATACAGGGGGTCAGTATTTTTACACAATGTGTCAGAAAGAAAACGTTGAATGCACCACTTTGTCTGGGTTCTGGTGTATTGCTGAGCAGGGCAAACCTACTGGGTCGCCAATATCTTGGATCTCCCCCGAAAAGAAATCACCTTTAATGACTTTATTTTAAAAATGTTTGAAGGTGTTTCTTGTAGACAGAGACAATGGAAAACCAGTAGATGTGATGTAGTCAGATATTTAGGTCTAAGAGCTCAGACAGTAAGTAGGAACTAATATTAAACCAAAGCGGTTCAGGAGGAACATTTGGAAATGGAAAGGTAAAAGTGAAGTTGGCCTTCATTTAAAGGGAACGGGAACATAGAGTTAAAGACATTCTGCACAGGCTGCATGGAGTGCGGATGAGATTATACCTGTGTTCTGTACTGTTTCAAAGAATACGACGTGATTTCAGGGAAATTTAGAAAATTCACACACAGGAGACTGACTAACACATGCGCTTGTAGAAGTGCAGCAGGCAAGGTTAGGGAAAATCCCAAGATATTCTACCAAAAATAATCAAGTAGAACAGAATAACCAGGGAACAATTAAAGCCAATTAGAAATGAAGGGGTCAATCAGCATGTGAAGCTGGAGAACAATGATGGATTATTTCATGAGAGCTTCGTATCTGTATGACCTGGGAGACGGAGGATGCAGGTACAGAATTCGAGAAGACGCATTGTGAGCTCTCAAATAAGATGCAATTTGGGATGAAGTAAAGTCAAGACGAGTTGTATCACAGGATAATGTTTCAGCCAAGGGAGGAAATGACCTGGCCCAAATATTCAAGACACATCTGACCACAAGGGAATTTCCAGAGGACTGGAGAGCAGCTAATGTGGTCCCACATTGCAAAACATGTGGTGGAGATAGACCAGTGTCTTTTGGGAGTAGTGCCGTGTATCTTTTTTTTGTGGTATTCATAAATGACGTATATTTGAATGTGGAGGGGCAGTGAGAGGGGAGAATTGGGTAGTGTGATCGGTAAGTTTGTGTTTGACACAAAGGTTCGCTAGTTGGTTGATAGTTAGGAGGAAAGCCTTATTTTACAGGAAGATACAGATGGAATGGTCAGATGTGAAGATCGATGGCAGATGGAATATAACCCTGATAAATATGAGGTGATGCACTTTAGAAGAAGGAACCAGACAGGGGAATACTCAATGAATGGCAGCACACTAGGAAGCTCAGAGGGTTAGTCTTCACAGATCTCTGAATGCAATTGGACAGGGTAATAAGCTAGTTAAGAAAGCACATGGGACTGTAGGCATTTTGTTTATTCATCGAGGCATACGTAATATGATCTAAACACACCATTGGTTAGGCCATAGATAGAATGCTGTGTGCAGTTCTGGGAGCTACATTACTGGAAGAATGTGATTGCGCTGGAGGGGGCACAGAGGAGATTCACCAGGATGTTCCCTGGGATGGAGCTTATCACGGATGAAGAGACATTGGATAAGCTCGTGTTGTTTACTTTGGAGCAGATCGGGCTGAGTGGGACGTGATTCAGAAGGATAAGTTTACAAAGGTCATGGACATGGTGGACAGACAGCAGCTGTTTGTTTTAGTCAAAGGGCCAAGAACAAGGGATAAGACATTTAAACTGAAGACTTTGAGGCTTAGAGAGGATTGAAAAAATGTTTTTCACCCAGAGTGTGTTGTGGTCTGGAATGTACTCTCTGAGAGGGGAGTTGTCGTGGGTCACCTCACAACCGTAAAGAAGTACATGGACCAGCATCAAACTCTCATAACATTCCCGGCTACAGGCTGCATATAGGAAAGTGGGAATAGTGTAGATCGTGATGCATTTCTGATCGTGTAGAATATCTCCTCCTCTGATTGTATGATGGTGGAAAGGTCGTTATTGAGCAGCCTAAGGCAGAAATTGCAGGGTTTCTGAAAACACTATTAATAAAGATTATGCGACTCAACTGCAATAGCTTCCAAAAGTATGCTATTGTGGAAGAAAATGAAAAATAGCAGCTTATTACAATCTGAAACCAGAGAATGGAGAATGGAAAACAGGGAAATGGCAGAACTGTGAAGCAAATACTTCAATCTGTCTTCACAGAACAAAACATCAACAAAAAAAAACACTTCCCAGCACGACCAGGAAACCCAAGTCAGGTGAAAAAAAGGAATAGAATGAAATTAGTAAACTCATGGTTTTGAAGAAAATATTGGGACTGAAAGTAAAGAACATAGACAACGTCAGCATAAATTTTTAAAATGGGAATCATATTTGAGATACTGGCTGGTAGATTAATTATGGTGAAGCAATGGATGTAATCTATTTGAATTTTTGGAATGTTTTTCCGTAAAGTCCCAAAACTAGTGTGTAGCATCACATCTTATGGAACTAGGGCTAACATATGGACATGGCCTTAGCACGACATAGCTGGAAGGAAACAATGAGTGGAATATTTTGATATAGATTTTGAGTTTACTCTCATGTGTAGTTTACAGCATAAATACAAGAAATTTCTGCCTCAAACTGGCAAAGTTATAAATAATTTGAATATTGCATCTTGAAAAAGAAAGGGTGTAGCTGGAAGAAAGTCCATGGGTCCTGAGTCAGCTCCTTACTATCGGTGAGACCTGCATCCCCCATCACTGGACACCAGCTTCATCACCATCGACACCAGAGGCCACCAACATCGAAGTTGCTGATCCTCAGGTGCCATCTTTTCTGCTGGGCCAATACTCTTCCATAACCGCCTAGTCGCCCTCAATGCCAGACCCACCAATGTCAGAGACATGTGTCTTACTGTTGTGCCCATCTCATCGATGATTCTATGATGCTTTTCCACCGTCTACTTCAGCAGCACCAGCGCAGCACCCAACCAACAACGAATTCCCGATCCTGCGGCATCACCTTTTGCTATTGGACCTCCCTCGCACACATTGCCTCTGCTGATGTAGAAGTCGCCAATTCAAGGTCCTGTGCTTGCTCCGGAAAAGTAAGCAGGGACACACTCTCCTCTGCACTGGGTCCAGCTCAAGGTTCTGACACTGCTCCGCTTGAGACCTCTCGAGGTCCATGCCCCGAGTTCACTCAAAGTCTGCATGTTTAGGCTGTCATTGCTGCTGATGCTGTCCAAGCTACAAGGTCAGTAAGTTACAGAAATAAAAGAGAGGGGGAGAAAATAAGGGAAAAAAACAAGTTAGAGTGTACAAGCTCCAGCAAAGGAGCCCTTGAACCAGAAGCACCGGAATAAAAGGACCCTTTTATTGGAGACGAAGGCTCATGGTATATCACAGGGATCGGGGATTGGGTCCCAGCTATTCCAAACACACATCCAACATTTGGTTGAGGGAACCAAATGCAATATGTCCCAGCCTGCTGACGGCACTAAGCCATGTTGGATTGTCAGTGGGTAAGGAGGATGTAGAAAAGCTCTAAATTGATTGAGACAAGTGGAGTGAATGGGTAAGTATTTGGCAGATGCAGATCACTATGGGTAGATGTGATGTTGTGCACTTCGTTGAATATATAGAACAACAGCCGGCCATTTGAAAAGGAATTGGTTCTAAAATGTTGATCTATAAAGGGACTTATGCTCCTTTATTTGTTTCCTTCTGCGCAGCCCTCCGAGGTCCATGCAGGGCAGTGAGTTCTGAACCCTGAAGTCAATACTGGGAATGGCATTGGCACGCTGACCAGGGTATATGGACCGAGTAAGTGGGGAGCTGAAACATTGAAAAGGATCTGGATCTCCCTTTACACCAGTCGCTGAAAGCAATATTGCATGAACAGAAAGCAGTTATTAAGATAAATAATGTGCTGGCCTTCATTTCAGGGGGATTTGAGTCCAGGAGTAAGGGTGTTTACCTGCAGCTGTCGGGGACCTTCGTTAGACCCCATCTCAAATATTGTGGAGTATTGTGTGATGTGTTGGTCTCCTTACCTAATAAAGGACAAACCTAACATTGAGGGAGAGCAGTGAAGGATGATCAGACTGATCTCTGAGATGACAGGCTTGCTGTGGGAGCAGAATTTGATGCGACTGGGCCTGTATTCCATTGTGTTAAGGAATGTACGCGGAGATCTCAGTGAAATATATAAAACTCTGACAGGGTGAGACAGATTGGAAGCACAGATGATAATTACCCTGGCTGGGACGTCTAAAACCACGGGCCACAGTGTTAGGTGCAGACTGGCCATTCTGCATTGAGATGAGAATAAATGTCTGCACTCAGAAACTGGCGAACCTAGGGACCCAGTTCAGGCTGTGGAAACCAAGGCATAAAAGGGTGACGATAACAGACTTATGGTGTGGAGATAAAGGACCAGCTGTCATTGTAATGAATGGGGTAGAAAACTCTACGACTGCAGTTCCTATTTTGTATTTTTCCGATGGTTAATCACATTACGGGATATGTATATTGTATGGGAATACTGAATTGAGGCGATTTCCTTCATGAGCTAGAATGGGGGAAATGCTCAGTGTGATGAATGGCCTATTCCTTTCCCGATGTTTCTGTGCAGTTTCTGGGAAAGCTCGGTAAATGTTGTCAGAAGCTCTCAGATGTGAGTAAGGAGGCCTCTGCAGGGTCATCAAGACTGTGAGTCCCATTCCCTTTTCTGATACTGACGTTGGTGCCGGGTGTTGTGGCCAGCTTTATCCTTTCAGACCTGGGAGCAGTTTGATGCTATTGAGCATCTTCCTTGGCCAATTTAGGGACCATTGAATAGTGTATCACATATCTGTGTGTCTGGAGTTACTTTTAGGCAAGATCAGGAAAGCAGGGGAGATTCACTTCCTCAAAGTACATTGGGGAAGGAAATTGGTGTTTACAAATTGTCTTCAAGGTCACTACTACTGACCAGATTTTACAACACGATGTTATATTAATTGTCTTTAACTTCCACCAGCTGCCAGAGCATTGGCCTGGTCTGGATTAGTAATCCAATGACATTTCCACAACCGCACCATCTCCACATGGGTACCTATCAGAAACCACATTAAGCAGAGTATGTCTGTTCTACTTGATAGCTTTGTCGGAAATGACTCCTACTCGTATCGTGATGGGACAGTTGGGGTGGTAATTGGTCAGATTGTAATTAAAACCATTTTAGGGGACTGGACATACCTGAGTAATTTTACGCATTGCCAGGGAAATGTCAGAATTGGAGCTGGAATGAAACAGCTTCCCCCGGGACATGGCTTGTTGTGCAGCACAAGTCTTCAGTTCTATTGTCCGAATGAGGTCAGGGACCATTGCCTTTGTCGTAACTTCTGTTTTCAGCTGTTTCTTCATGTCACGGGAAGCGAATCGAATTGCTTGAAGACTGTCATCTGAGATTCTGAGGGCATCGTGGTGAGGATGAGGTGGATCATCAACTCCACACTTCTGGCTGCGGACGGTGTGGATACTACATCCTTGTTTTTTTGCACGATGTACCGGGCTCTTCCGTTATTTAGGATAGAGATATTTCAGGAGTCCTCTCCGCCAGTAAGTTGTTTAATGTTCCATCGACCTTTATCCCTAGATGTTGCAGTAATGCAGATTTTAGATATGATCTGTTTGAATTGGGATCAATTTTCCCTCTCTATCAGATGTGAGTACTGTTGTTTGGAGTGTATCGTCAAGTTTAGGTACACACAGTTCTGACTCTGGCATGTTCACACACATTCGTCACTTAACCATGGATTGTCTTGATGGTAATGGTAGACTGAGGGATTATACTTGGGAAAAGGTTTCAGACTATGATTGAGTAAAATTCTGCTTCTTCTGCTGCTGTTGTTTACAGCAGCACCTGATAACCCAACTATATCTGCAATATCTGTGATTTAATTCGCACAGTCTGTCCAGCAATGTTTGCATTTTTAGGTCCAGTATCCATAATTATTTGTTTAATTGAACATTTGTGCTGTTCCTATTCATTTCTGGAGACATTCTGCAGGTTTGGCAGCATCTGCAGAGACATAAAAACAGAGTTAGAGTTTCAAGTCTAATATGATGCTTCTTCCGAACTGAAAATGATTGGAAAATGGGCTTGTAATCCCTTGCCAGAGGTGGGGGATGGATGACAGGAAAAGAGGATGTGGCAACAGATAAACGGATGTTTAGCAGTGGTGAACGAGAAGATGATGTAAAACGGGTTTAAACTAAGATATGAATGGGGGAAAGGGGTTCCTTCTCTTGAGTGCAAGAGAAGGAGACATAACCAGACAAGGTCAGGAGGGAGAATGTTAACTATGTGCTATTATGTAGATCTGGCCAGAAGTAAGGTCATCACCCTCTTCGCAAAAATGAATTCAGGTGTTTGACTACATATTGACACTAGTAAAAGTTTCATGCTGCCTCAGTATTGTAACATAGAGAAAAGCAAATCACAATATGAAGTTTGGACTGTGTGTTGTTTACCAGTCACTTTTAGTATTTTTTTCAAATTTGCGATGTTTATTTTTAAATACTTGATCTTGAAGTTAGTATCAGATGGAGTGAAGGAGGTTGCTGGGTGACATTATAGAAATCAGAAGATCATGGGAGGCATGGATAGGATGAATAGCCAAGGTCTTTTCCACAGGTTGGGGGAGTTCAATCATAGAAAGCATAAGTTTAAGGTGAAAGGGGGAAGATTTAAAAGGGATGAAGGAACAATACTTTTAAACAGAGGGTGGTGAAGGTATGGAATGAGCTGCCAGAGGAAGAGTGGTAGATGCATGTACAACCGTAACATTTAAAAGTCATTTGGACAAACATATGGATGGGAAACATTTAGAGGCATATGGGCCAAATGCAAGCAGATGGGACTAATTTATTTTGGAAAAGCTGGCCAGCATGGACATTTAGAAAAGCTTCAATCAGATTCAGTGTCGTTTTGTGAACGGGAAATTACATTTTGCCCTTTAAAATCATGTAATGTATTTCTGGAAAAACCCTGAGAACGTAACAAGCGGACTTGATAAAGAGGAACTGGCGGACACGATGCTTTCCAGAGATTTTCCACAAGGTATCACAAAATAAAGGTTCTCACACAAGACAGAAGATCATAGTTTGACGGATAATGTATGAGCATGGGATGACGATTGGTTAACACATAGAAATCGGAGAATCAGGATTATGATAAAAGTGTATCTGCTGGAGTATCACAGATATCAGTCCGATGGCATCAGTTATTTACAATCTGTACTAATAGTTGAAATAAAGGGATGCTGGAAAACACAGCAGGCCAGGCAACATCCGAGGAACAGGAGAATCGACGTTTCGGGCATAAGTCCTTCTTCAGGCTTATGCCCGAAACGTCAATTCTCCTGCTCCTCGGATGCTGCCTGGCCTGCTATGTTTTTCCAGCATCACACTTTTCAACTCTGGCACTCCAGCATCTGCAGTCCTCACTTTCTCCTAGTTAATCTATACTGATAGCATGAAGAAGAGGGCTGAGTGCAATGTACATCCGAGATGGAGGATGACGCTGAGAATCAAAAGGCAGGCTGCAATTCAATGGAGAGGACTTCCAGTAAAGGAACAGTACAAAGGGATTGGAGTGTTCCTGTGTATGAAACATAACGTCAGCATGCTGATACAGCAAGTAACTAGTTTGGTACTTTAGGTGGGTTCTTGGGATGAAAGGGTTGTGTTATTGAGAACATCTAAAATGGGGAGGCAATTACTCAATGTGGTTGAAATGAATGAGGAGTAATACTGCTGAAAAATACAAGATACCGAGGGGACATGACAAGTTAGATGTTGAGAACGTGTTTCCACTGCTGGGTGTGGTATTGAACTCAGGAATGTAGATACCGAATCTGGAAGATCGATTTCAAACTGAGATGCAGAGTAATGTATTCACTCAGAAGGTGGTGAATGTCTGGAATTCTCAAACCCAGAGAGTTGTGCAGGGGTACAAGGTGTCGGCAAGAAAGCGGAGTTGAGCTCTGGAGTAGGTCATCTATGTTCATATTAAATGACAGGGCAAGCGTGCGGGGCTGAATGGCCTGCTCCTGTTCCTATTTCTTATGTTCTCATGTTATTCTTTTGGAAAGTAACTGGATATTTTGATGGAAGTCATGCAGTACAATTGCATTCAGGAGGAGAAGAGGACTTGTTTGAGTTAACCCTGGGTGAGGTAGGAGGCTTTATTCACAGTGAATCTGGGTCTATAACATGACCCACATCTGCAGCAGACGTTACAGAGAGGGGAAGCCTGTGGGCGGGGTGTCACTTCCTGACCAATCCTGGATTTTCCAAGTACATTTCTGAAACTACACCTAACCATCGGAGTGGCCTCGATATGCTCCTGTGTAGCTGGTCTCATGGGCTGAATGGAACATCGGAACATGGGGCTGAGGGACACGAATGAGCCATTCGGCCCTTTGACTCTACTACACCAGTAAATAAGATCTTGGCGCATCTTATTGTGGTCCCAACTGCACTTTTCCCTCCATGCACCATTTTTCCTGATTCATCTGTATATGGACAATCAGACAAAGCCAACTTCGATATAATATAATTTTTCAGCCATCCCAAACTTCTGGGAAAGATAATTACCACAGGAATGAAATCCCATTTTGTGAATTTTTCCTCATTCATGTTCTGACTGAGTTTGGAGGGTGTCACTGTTTGCTTTCCTATTTCCACTCCTCCACTGCTCACAAAAATTTTTAAATGTAACCAGGTTGGTGATATAGCCAATGATAAAGGTCTCAGACTGGGTCAGGTTCAGTGATAGGAACAAGTCAGACTGATTTCTTCAGTGAGCCACAAGTAACTAATAGAACTAACGGAGTAGCATGTTGAATCTGTGATTACCATTGCTGCCTCACATCACCACAGAGCTGAGTTCAATTCCAACCTCGGGCGACCCCCTATGTGTAGTTTGAACATTCTCCACATGTCTCTGTTGCTTTTCTGCCAGAGCTCCAGTTTCACTCAAAGTCCTACGATGTGCTGCTGAGAGTAGGTTGGACATGCTCGATTGCCTATAGTGCCCATGGATGTGTGGGTTTGACATGGGGAACGCAGGGTTACATGCATAGGGTTGGGGACAGGGCTATGTGGGATGCTGTTTGGTGGGTCAGTGTGGACTCGATGGGCAGAATGTCCTTCTTCCACTCTGGAGAGTTTCTCTGACAATGACAGCAAGTTTGGATTATACAAACACCCAGTGTTTGTATAATACCTGATCTTGTATGTTTCAATAAGAACACCTCTTATTACACGAGTAATCTGTTAAAGTCTCCACAATATAAGCCTTTCATCGCTGGAATACATGAAGTAAAACATCTTTGAACTGTTTCCAATGGAATTATATCTTTTCTCAGGTAAGGAGCCAAAAATACCTCACAATCCTGATGAGAGTAATTTTCGTTTTCTCGAACTGTCTTTGGAACTCTCTTCTCCGCAGAGCATTAGAGGCAGAAAAATTGAAACATTGAATGCTTTTGAAGCACAGACAGAAGGTTCGTAAATAACAACAGAGTCAAGGATTATCGTGAAATGGGCAGGAATGTGCAGTGTGGTGGAAATGCTGACATCGGTACAAATGAAATGGCAGCAGAACATCTAGGAATATAATGCAAAACGAAATTATAACATAGATGACATTTTAAAATGTTAACAGTGATAGAATACAGTTCCAGATGACCATGGGGTTGCTCTGTCATGAGAAAGAGACCGCTCGTGGTGATTTGCCCTAAGGGTTACCACACCTCGGGTGATGGTTTGAGGGTGAGAGAGCGTCCCCTTCATGGTAAACTCTGTCGGGGGGGACTTGAACCTGCGCTGTTGGCTTCCCTCTGCATCACAAGCCAGACGTCCAGCCAACTGAGTGGAAGACTGTGTCACTGCTACAGACAGAAACAGTCACTGACAACGGGTAGGAGAAACTTTCATAACAAGGAAAGAAGATGCAATTCAGATATCAGTCTAGATAACAGCTGAGGACAAAAATGTTGTCTGCTAGAAATTGCATTTTATAAGGAGACAAATGATTTAAAACTGTCTTTGGCTGAATATACTGAGGTGAGAGAAGTGAAGTAACCAGAGTGATTGGATATCAACAATAATTAAATAAGAACATATTTTTGATGGGTATATATAAAATGTGCTTGCCATTATGGAGAAGTATAGAGCTGATGGAATACATTGTTATGAGAGTCTGTTCCCGTGGGAAAGGCCTTCGAACAGGCACTTGAAGAAAACCGGGGTAGAAGTGCCTGAGTGTCGTCTGGTTAGTGACAGGAACCCAGAGGGTTGAATGGCTGAACGTTCCTGTAGCATGGAGCTGAGAAAACCATCAAATCAGCGACGATCTTATGACATGCTAGAGCATGTTTGAAGGGCTGAATAGTCTCATGATGGATTTGAATTATATGCGATTTGAAAAACGCACATTTCTAATCCTTCGCTTTATGCATCACATACGGGAACATCGACATTTTTTTATGAAAATGTGAATTGATTGGAACATTATCTGAACATTCTATAATCGGCATGATCCAGAATATTCTACCACCTTGTGGGGGTATTGCAAAGATGAGAAAGAGAGAGAGAGACAGATAGAGAGAGACAGACAGAGAGACAGAGAAAGTCAGAGAAGAAGGGAAGGTGCTGCATGCAGTAGTGAGAGTGATAGGTGCTGTAACAGTGAGTGTGAGGGAACAAGAGAATACGATGATCCTTATCCTGACAGAGTGGACAAGTTTATTAATGCTTTTCCTGTATTGCTGCACATTTCTTCACACTGCAGATACTGCACTGATCTGGATTGGTGAACTCAGACCGTGCTTGTGGATCTGGTGGTGTACCCCAATCTGGGAAGAGAATGATCCCTGTCTGTAGTAGCCAATCCATCTGCCCCTGTCGACAAAACATGGTGCAATTGCCCCTTATCTGCTAAGCAGGACAGATCCAAACTGAGAAAGCTCAAACATGAGCTCGTTGGTCTTTAAAGATGGCAGCCGTGCAAGGACCACAGAATATCCAGGGACATCCATGCGATGGTGAATACCTCCAGCCATGGTGGGTGGGAGAATCGGGATGTTATTGAATGATACGGACATCATGGAGTGGAGTGGGCAGTTAATGAAGTGAGTTCGATAAGATATCACCAGGAAACTAGCTCAGCCTCGTGCACACAATCCCTCTGTCACACTCAAAGAAAATGTCACTGAGGCAAATTATTGCCAGATTCAACCCAATAAGTCGAAGACTCTCCTGAGGCCACTCCCAGTTATAAAGCTGCAAACCAAATGCTCATCAAAATCTCCAACACCAGAACTCACACTGATATTCCGTTCACCCATCATTCCTGAGCATATTGGCTCATATTGCTGGATGTTGCCGAAATATCTTTATTTCAGCATTCTGAAACCTCTGATTTTCCATGAATTTGTCTCCCCCATCTCCTTTTCTCTTTTTCCCAAAATCTTTTTGCTTATTGGTATTTAAATTTGTCTCCCCACAACCCTCCCCCATACCATCTCTCTGTGGCAGTGATGTTTATACCCACAGCACCGGTTGTCATGGCACAATGGAGACATGGAGCTGGAAATGGATGGGAGCTGCACATGTTGTCACTTCCAGCATGGGCTGTAAGATTCCTCACGCTGGGCAGTGATCTAACACAACGTTATGGAGCAATGCACTGGGGTGGTGTACACAGCCCGACATGCTGGGACGGTAACTGCTCCTAGTTTACAGATCAATTCACTGCTATCCACTGTACAGCTGTAATACTGAGCAGGTACCTTGTCCGCATTTGTAGAGCAAGACACTGGTGTGGGCTGCATACTGCATGTTCATGCTGGATAGACCATTTCATCCGGGTTTCTGAATCAGTGCCCCTGTGTGGTTTGCTCCTCGTATTGAAGGGATAGCTTGTGGACTGGTGAAACTTGCACAGTATTCCATCCTGGACAGTTTGCTGGTTTGTACAGATCCTGGTCTGTACAATGTTCCATACTGGGCTTATACGTGTCTGGGCTAGGTCTGTGAGGTGGATTAAGTATCCGGTCCATTTCCTCGTAGAGCTATCAATCCTCCTGCAAGGCACATGTTGCTGTCAAACCCCATATTTCTGCAACATGTTTTCCATTATGTAATTACCCAAGTAAAACGTAAATATCTATCCCTCTTATTATGGACCCGAGCAGATCCTCTCAATGCACATGGAAAAGGTAGTCTCGACCCGAACACATTCTTATTTTAAAGGTAAATGCGAGGTGATTTATTTCAGATACAATTCAGATACAATTTCAGATGCAATATATTCAACTTTGAGCAAAACACAATCTATTCAAACACAGTCGACAAAATACAGCAACAACAAGAGGAACCTGGAATAACTATTGGAAAACTTAACAGAACAACAGTTTATTTAAGTGCTAAACAGTTACTGTTCCAATATGGTAACATCCCATAAACACACACTTGTCAAAAGCACATGCAGGAAACAGATTGTCTCACAAGCAGTTCTCCAATAAAGGAGGAAAGCACATCAAAAGACAATTCTGAGAGAAATCTCAGAGAGAGTGTGTAGCATCCTGCAGCGATTTATTACCTTCCAACCCTGCTGAGACCCCAGCAATAACTGGCGAAAGGTAAAACTTAGATCCTGGCTCTGTGAGAGTTTGACCATCGCTCCATAGGACTCGGCCGCGGCTGCAAGGACCACAAGGAATAGACTGTATCTACACTGTCTATGGCACTGTCGGAGCCTCTTAAAAATGCCTAACCCTGCCTAAGCCATTAAGTGATGGCCAGATAAATGTCGAAGTAAAACATAAATAAATGAAACGAAAGGATGCAGCAGTCCTCGTGATCAGACACAGACGGCCTCGGCAGCCCAACAATTCCAACTCTGCCAAAACACAGTGGAACCATCGAGCTTGTGAAGAGAAAACATCAACTCTCTGCTTCACCCCTAACTTTGCAACTGGATATGTGCCATTCACCCAATAGTCAGCGATGTCAACATCCCACCCAGACCAAGTATTATTGTGGCATATGAGGGTTATAGTGAATGGAGGTTAACTGGAGCTGTTTGTTCAGTGCCTGTGATTGATGTCAGTCTCCATGGAACCTAATTGCGTCACTGGAGGGTTTCCTCTTCTATTAATGCGGGGCGTCCTTCAACCTGTTATCCCACTGTATAAGCAATAGTGTCATCCTCAAGATGATTTGGATCTGCAGGACAGAAAGAGGGAGAGAAAGAGAATCTTACAACAATAGACTGGAATGTTCCAACGGTGGATCAGAATCTGAGAACATTAGACTGGAATGTTCTGATAATGGACAGGAGTTTATCCTTGTGTCTTTACTATCTTGTTCGAGTTTGGCCATGGTTAGAGTTGCTGATAGAAGCCGTACTGATGATTATTCAGGTAGGTTACTACCCCATCCTTACTGTTGTTGGTGATCCTGGTGAGCCAAGACCTGTCAATTCTATAAGCAATGGTGAAAGTTATTGCTATTTCAATTATTTATATTTAACAAATACATAAACTGTTATCCTTAGTTTCAGTCACAAAAACCATTCCATTAATTTCAGACTCCTCATTCATAAACATCTAAGAAGGAACAAGGCTATTCAGACACTTAAATCTTCTTTACCTCTGAACTGTTATGTGTCTCTGTATTTTCTCAGCCTCAGTGCTGTTGCTGAATTAGCAGTCACCTGTCCCCTTGTTAACTTCGAATTTTATGGCTCCAGTTCTTTTCTGATCAGTCTTCCAGATACAAATATCTTGACAATAAGCTTGTTCTTGTCTCTCCAGTTATTTCATAATAGGGACCCGATATCAGAGTAATAATGTCACCGGATGGGTAATTCAGAGGCACAGGTTCTGGCTTTAAATACATTGTTTCAAATTCTACCAGAGCCAATGATAGAACTTAAATTCGTTTGGCAAACATTGGAATTAAACCTCATTTTACTTACATCAACAATAAGACATCAGTATTTCTAAAATTATTTTACTGATAGCCTTTAGTAAAGAATCTAAGTGTGACTGCAGACATACAACAATATGGTTGGCTCTATATTGTCTTGACAAATAGCCTCACAGTCAAGAGCAATTATTGGTGGATAACAAATGCTACCCTTGTCAGTGATGCTTTATAAATAATGATCTCTATGTCACCGAGACGGTGCAAATGATTTTCACCAGATCAAACCCTGGCATGATAGTACAATCAGGAGGTAGTGCAGTAACTATGTGTTTAACCCGTAGCACTGTGAGAGAATAAGAAGTTGAAACTTAATGGGTATGGACAGACACTCATTACGATGTTTCAAACAGCCATTGATAAGGTGAGAAATTCCAGATTTCCCACAGGATGCTCGATTCCCAATAGTTTACACGCCTGTGAAGAACCCTCATTTCGGTTGACAGAGATGTACGGGCTCTGAATGCACTTTAATGCGCAGTTACTGTGTGAGCCTCCACTCAACGTTACATTGTTCACAATCCTGTCAGAAGTTATAATACATTCAGTCTGAAACAGTTCGCCATTTCTCACCCACTTGACTTTCAGAAAGAACATCACTCAGCTGTGGAAGATGCTTTTGAGACAGGTTTAAAAAATGGCTTCATTCCCCCTGCCAAACAAACCACGATAACACAACACGGATGTATTTTGGGTAATGACGGGGAATAACATTGAACAGTCTCTCTGTGCAGTTCCTGCTCTATGTATTTATGTATTGACACCTTCCTGTTCCTGTGTTAGTGACTTGAGAAGCTGAGTGACCTCTTCCTGTTCCTTTCTAAGTGACTCCAGGTGTAAAATGGTCACGTTCAGATCCCGTGTAAATGACGTGTGGGGCTGAGCAGAGTCCTTGTCTTTCTGTGTAACCGCCGGGAGGGACTGAAAGGACTGACCATCTTCTTGCCCAGTTTTGATGGGCTGAATGGCTTTCCCTCATTCTTGTGAAGCCAGAATTAGGCTCATATCCTCTAAATCCTTCCTATTAATATGCACATCCAGATGCTTCTTAAATGTTGAAATTGTACCAGCCTCCATCACGTTCTCTGACAGCTCATTCCATACACACACCACAATCTGCATGAAATTTTTGTCCATTTACGATCTCTCTCCTTTCACCTTAAGCTTTTATCCTATAGTTTTGGACTCCCGGATACTGGGAAAAAGACCTTGCTATTCAGATTGTCCATGTCACTCACGATTTTATAAACATCTGTAATGTCACACCTCGGCCTCCGTTGCTCCAGAGTAAACAAACCCTAGTCTGCCCACCCTTTCCCTGCAGCTCATTCCCTCCATGCTCGGCAATATCGTTGTAAAACGTATCTGCAACCTCTCGCGTTTAAAGGCATCCTTCCTACAGCAGACAGAACTGAATTAAACAGAGTATTCTAAATCTGGCCTCACCAATATCCTGCCCTGTCGAAATATGATCTCCCAACTCGTATACCCAATGCACTGACCAGTAAATGCAAGCATCCCAAACCCCTCCTTCCCCACCCGGTCTACCTGCGACTGAATCTCCAAAGATCTATGAGCCTGCACCATTTTATTCGACAACACTCCCCATGGCTCCACCATTAATTATGTAAATCCTGCCCTGTTTTATCTTATTAAAAATGGAACACTACACATTTGTCTAAATTTAACTCCATTTGTCACTCCTTGGCCCATCTGATCGACATTCCATTAAACTCAGAGGTAAATCTTGCTGGCCACTGCACCTCCAATTTTGATGTCATCTATAAACATAATAAAAAGGCAAATATTCATACCCAAATCATTTATATAAATAACAAATGCAGTGGACTCAGCACCTTGTGTTAAAGCATTGGTCACAGTGCTCCAATCTGAAAAGCTGTCCTCTACCACCCTCTGTCTCCTACCTTCACTCTAATTTTGTAGTCGATTGGTTAGCTCATCTTGGATCCATTTGTCATCTAACCTTACTAATTTGTCTGCCATGTAGAATCCTGTTGAACACCTTGCTGAGGACTGTATGGATAGGATCTACTAGACTGCCTTCATTTTCTTCTTCCCACCTCTTCAAAAAACGCAATCAACATTGTTAGACAAGATTTCCCATGCACAAAGCCATGTTGACTATCCTTCATCAGTAGTTGCATCCGAAAATGCATGTAAATCCTATCCCTCACAATCCTCTCCAACAACGTGCCCACGGCAGGCTCACTAATCAATAGTTTAGGTCACTATTCCCTTTCCTCGTCCCATGCTTCCACTGATCACTGTAATTGTTAATATAAATAAGTTGGTGATATGACCAACAATATAGGTCTCAGATTGAGTCAGAATTAGGAACAAATCGGTAGAATTCATTAATCTTCTACAATTAACAAGTTTATGACCGAAACAAAGTTACTCAAACTACGATGGAAAGATGAATGACAAACATTTTGGATAGTGCAAATCTGAGTACCGATGTTTCCCTCTCTAAAAATACTGACAGATGCACACGTTTGATGACAAACTGAAAAATGAAATCTCTGCAGAGAGTTAGCTTGAAAGAACTTTGACCAAATATTAATTGAAGTCATGATGACAGGAAACATGAGTGATTGTTCCAAATACCATTCAGCTTATGGAGCTATTCTGCTCTTACAAGCTACTGGTAATGGGATAACTTCCTGGAACAGGTGGATTTAGCTGAATTCCCTTTACTTCAGGTAGTGGGGTGATTCCAGTGATTCCTCGAAAGGAATCCTCCTTGAGTGGTAAAGATGACTGAAAAGTTTTCAGCTCACACACATTGCTGGGAAAAGGAAGATGAATAGAGAGGGAACAACAGGCTGTTCCTTCTCAGGAAGGCTACATTTCCCCACTCGCTGAGTTGAATTACATATTAACGTTATCCAGATGCAAACTGGACCAGATGAGGTCTCTTTGAACAGTGTCGGAACTGTACGACTCCATCACGTTCCCTGCTCCATGTAGGTACATCTTTGCTGCCGTAGGACACACAGCCATTTCTTTCATAACAAATCGCCCCATTAGATTTGAAGATGTGTTTCTATGTTCCCGTACACTTTTATAATACAACTTTTAATATCTTCACAATATCCGTACTTAAATGAAGGCATTTTATTCTTAAATTACTTTCCCAGTCTTATTCTCCCACAGAAGATAAAATATTCATCAGGTATTCACTCGCACAAAATCGTACATGGTCAATAAGAACATTTCTCATTGTCAGGCCTAAACTTCTGATTGTTCAAAACATAATGCCTTCATCTCAAGAACGAGTAAAGGGAAACAATGTGAAAAGTTTCAAAAGCAATTTGTTTTTTACTTCAGTGGAATTACAACCCACACACAGTACATCAGATGCCGTCTCAGCAATGGCCTGTCCAAATGCAGTAAAAAAAAACCTTCAAATCATACCCGATACCCTTTGTAAGAAAAAGTATCATTCCATTTAATTTCCAAATCACGTGCTGCATCTATCGATGAACTTGTTGCGATGTATGTCCCAGGACACACGAATCCCTTTGTCCCACCGAATTCTGCATTCTGCCTCCAGTTATACAATTTACTGCTGTTTTATGCTTCCTCCAAAACAAACTTCCCATCACTGACATTGTACATTTTTGTTGTGCGTAAGGTTGCAGACTCTCTGCCACCACTTCACATCTTATTGAATGTTTATCCTGGTGTATGAGCAAACTGAGCTCCAATACATTCAGCCCCTCCATCCAAATCCTTAACCTAGATTGTAAACTGTTCAGAAACTCACACTGATCCCTCAGGAGTTCCACTAGTTACAGCTTTCCAACCTGAAAACAAGTAATTTTCTCTACTCCATATTTCCTGGTTCTAACCAGGGCTCCCTTACAAACTTTACATGGCCTCCTGCTATAATGTGCAGTTGGTTGTCGAGTTGTTCCTGAGCTAAGCGGTCGTCCATTCGGGCCATTTGTTGTCATATGATCAGGTGAAGTTCGTACCATCAATGATCCAGGCCCCTGACAGTTTAAAAGATGAGCACTGAATATAGACTAACGTTTGACGGGATTGCTGTCAGGTCAAAAATGCTTTCTTTTAGATGCAGTAATAGAACCATTCCGCAAGATCAGTCGTGCTCAAATTTCACCATACAGACACTGAGGAGGAGGGGAGGTTTCTTATTAGCTTGATTAACATTCGTCCATTTAACAACACAAACAATAATCTTCATCATTAATTACATTTTTGGCTGTTTGTGCTTCGTTGAAAAATTGCTGCTGTAAAATTAAAATAAACTATTGTCTTTGAGAGGGGACCTTATAGAGGTTTATAAAATCTTGAGTGGCATGGATAGGGTAAATAGGCAAAGTCTTTTCCCTGGGGTAAGGGAGTCCAGACCGAAAGGTTTAAGGTGAGAGGGGAATGATATAAAAGGGAACTAAGGGGCAATTTGATCATACAGACTATTATGTGTGTATGGAATGAGCTGCCAGAGGAAGTGAAGGAGGCTGGTGTGATTACAACATCTAAAAATAATCCAGATGGATATATTGAAAGGAGTGATTCAGGGGGATATGGGCGAAATGGTGGCAAATGATACTAAATTACTTTAGGACATCTGATTGTCAAGGATGAGTTGGACTAGAGAGTCTTTTTTCCATATGTATCTCTATTACACTATGTCCAACTCCTTCACTCTATTCCTATGTATCTCATAAGAGGGGCAGAATGATCTCCTCCTGCCTCATTGCAGTAATACTGACTGGCTTAATGGGGTCTCCCTCTTCCATTCTGATCGCCTCAATGGGTGCAGTGAGAAAACATGGGATAGGCGCTCCAGCCGGCTGCTCAGTTTATAAAGATCCTGGCTGGTCTGTTTGCGAGTGAAAAGCCCTTTCCTGTCTATTGTTAACAAACACTGACTTCCCTGTCGAACAAAGGTCAGTCAAGGTCAGACTTGAATATCTTCAATGACCGAGTCTTCACCGTTCCCGGGGGATGAGAATACCACAGAAAATACAATCACAAGGAGATAGGAACATCCGTTTCTCAATTTTAAACGGTGGAACCTCTAAATTTAAAGGTGTATGAATCTCAGAGCAAGTTAACTTATCTTTTATTTTAGAAATGAGGGTACAACCAATTGGAAAGATGTAGATCATCCAGCCTCTCAAACCTATCCCACGTTCCCATTGACTCTGTTCATTAAAGTATTTATCAAACTCAACCTCCATTGTTCTCTTGGGTCAATATTTCCGATTGTGTAAACCATGAACTGGACTGTTTGGACCGTCGAGTCTGATCAGCTATTCGGTCATCACTGATATGTTTCTCAACAAAATGTTTCTACCTTCTCAGTGTAACCCTTGATCCCCTTATCAATCAACACGGATGTACCTCTGACTGAAAAAAAAACAGAACTGTGTCTGTGTCTCTGCACGTCTGTATGCATGCGAATGTTTCTGCTTATTGACAGTAGACAGAGGTTAGTGGAGGAGGGTTGTGTTTTGGCCTGGAGGCCTGTGACCAGCGGTGTTCCACAGGGTATAGTGCTGGATTCACTTTTGGTTTTCATTTATATCAATGATATAGATGAGTATTATAGAAGGCATGGTTAGCAAGTTTACGGATTACACCAAATTTAGTTATATAGTGGAAGGTGAAGAAGGTTGCAAGCATATCATAATTAATTAGATCAATGAATCATTGAGACGTGCAGCGCGGAAACAGAACCTTTAGTTGAACTCATTCGTGCCAACCAGATCTTGTAAATTAACTTAGTTTTATTTTCCAGCATTTCTTCCATATCAATCTAAACGCTTCCAATTCATGTCCCCACCCAGATCCCTTGTAAATGTTGTAATTGTACCAGCCTCCACCACTTTTTCTGGCAGTTTATTGCATATATGCACCAGTCTCTGAAAATTGACGCCTCAGGTCCCATTTAAACTTGTCCATCTCACCTTAATTCTATGTCATCTAGTTGTGGACTTCCCTACCCTGGAGTAAAGACCCTGATTATTCACCCTATCCAAGGTCTTCATGATGTTATAAACCTCCAGAAGGTGCAAATGTGACTCAAACTAACACGAATGGCTGTGTTTTCAGTCATCCCAGGCCTAAATTCTGAAATTCAATTCTGACATCTCTTCCTTCTCCACCACATCTCAATTCTAAAATCATTTTAATCAACTTGTTCAGTCACATTACAAAACACCTCTATGGGATTTGAATCTAGACTTTTGGGCTTAAACTATCACCACTTGGCAACAATCCCTAAAGCTGTAATATTATTCTCCTGAGTGTTTGTCCATCAAATTTTGAAATTCTGTGACATACCTCCGTGACCGGCAGGACTTGAATCCAAACCTTCTGTTCCAGAGTGAGAGGCATTACCACGCAAGTTCAGGTATTGGAATCTAACCCAGAGCTCTGGCTCAGCTGCATGGGCATTGCACAATACACAAGTCTTAAACCATTCCCAGATTTTGGGTCACATTTTAAATGTCAGCTTTCAACTCTGTGTGGATTCATTAAAATTTGTTTCACTTTTACTGAATTACACAGTTAAAAGAATTACATTGTTTAACAGATGATAGGTACTCACCTCAAATATAGGATGTTGTGTTTATGTGCTCTGCCTTCGAGAAAAACTATGAAGATCTTTAATTGTTTAACTATGATTTCCACCTTAAGTGGCTATGATCTGACATCTGCAATATGAGGGAAAGACATCCTGCAGACACACTCTGCACTATAAAGGATCTGGAACAGATACTTATCACTGAACACCAGGGATGAAGAAAGAGCATTCTTTCTGGATCAAAAACACCCATCACTCTTTTCCACCTGTAACGTGTGACTGCCCTCTTCTTAAAACCACGAAATGATCCAAGGCAGCGGACTACATTCAAACCTTTCTACCCCAGTACTATCACTCACTGGGCTGAGGAGTGGCAGATGGAGTTTAATTTCGATAAATACAAGTTATCAGAATTTGGTAAAACAAGCAACGAGAGGGCATATACAATTCAATGTCAGGCCATTGGTAGTGTTGTAGAACAGAGAGATCTAGGGGTTCTTTGAAGTTTGCATCATGTGTAGGCAGGGTGGGTATGAAAGCCTTTGATTTGCTGGCCTTCATTGCTCAGACCTTTGAGTACAGGAGGTGGAACATTATCTTCAGGTTGTGCTGGGCATTCGTGACTTCTCTCCTGAAGTACTGTGTCCAGTTCTGGCCACCCAGTCACATTGAGGGAATTATTAAACTGGAGACAGTTCCGAAAATATTTACCAGCATGTTGCTGGGAATGTAGTGTTTAATGGCAGGTGTCCTTTCCTTAGCGTGGTGGATTTCAATACAAGGGTATGATTTTAAGATGAGAAGAGTAGGTTTTACAGAAGACATAGTGTCATAGAGATGCCCAGCATGGAAACCGACCTTTCTATCCAACTCGTCCTACTGACCAGATGTCCTACAGTAACGTAGTTCCATTTGCTAGCATTTGACCAATATCCTCGTAAACGCTTCCTATTCATGTTCCCATCCAGATGCCTTTTGAATGTTGTAATTGTCCCAGCCTCCACAACTTCCTCTGGCAGCTCGTCACATACACAGCACTCTCTCTTTGAAAACATTGCCCCTTAGATAGCTTTTAGTTAGTTCTCCTCTCACCTTCAACCTCTGCCCTTTAGCTTTGGAACGTGCTACCCTGCAGAAAAAAAGATCTTAGCTATTCACACTATTCATTCCATGTATGACTTTATAATCCTCTAACATCACCTCTCCACCGCTGATGTTCCGGGAAAATAACACTGGCCTATTCAGCCTCTCCATAAATCGCAAAGCCTCCAACCCTTGCAACGTCTTTGTAAGTCTTTTCTGAACCCTTTCAGTTTTCACATATCCTTCCTCTATGAGCAAGACGGTAATTGCATGAAGTAATCAAAATGTCCTAACCAATGTCTCGTACAGCCGCAATATGATCTTCCAAATCCTATATTCAATGCACTGACGAACAAACGCCAGCATAACAAATATCTTCTTCACTATCTTATATACCTGCGACTCCACTTTCAAAGTATTATGAACCTGCACTCCAAGGTCTCTTTGTTTCGCAACACTTCCTGGAGATTTAACATTAAATGTATAAGTCAAACCTTGATTTTCCTATCCGAAATGCAGCATTCTCACATTTACATAAAGTCCATCTGTCACTCCTCAGGTAATTGGCCCATCTGATCAAGATCCTGTTTTAATCCGAGGTGACTTTCCTCTTTGTCCACTGCACCTCCAATTTTGGTGTCATCTGTGAACGTACTAACCATTCCACCTATTTTCACATCCTATTTATTTATATAAACACCGAACAGCAGTGAACCTAGCACCAATCTTTGTGGCACTCCACTGGTCACAAGTCTCCAGTATGTAAACAAATCCTCCACCATCACCCTCTGCCTTCTTCCTTCGAGCCAGTTCTGTATCCAAATGGCTAGTTCTCCCTTCATTCCGTGAGATCTAACCTGCTAACCAGTTTCCCATGGGGAACCTTTTCGGATGCCTTATGGAAATCCAAATAGATCACGTCTCCCACTCTGCGCACATCAATCCTCTTTGTTAGTTCAACAAAACAAAAAACACGTTTGTGAGACATGATTTCCCACGCACAACACTATGTTATCTATTCCTAATCAGCCCTTGCCTTTCCAAATGCATGTACATCCTGTCCCTCAGGATTCCCTCCAACAACTTGCCCACCTTCGATGTCAGGCTCACTGGTCTATTGTTCCCTGTCTTTTCCTTCCCAGTTTGTTTAATAATATCACCACGTTGGTCATCTCGTATCTTCCAGCACCTTACCTGTGGCTATTGATGATAAGAACATGTCATCAAGATTCCCAGCAATTACTTCCCGAGCTTCCCACAGAGTTCTTGTATATACCTGATCACGATCCATGAAGTGCATTTTTATTACACATCACTTGGTTCGTAAATGGAGTGAACGACCTGAGAAATGATGGATGTGGGTAAAGTCACAACATTTAGAAGACTTTTTAAAGTAAAAGAATACGAGAAGTTTTGGAAATATAACGTCCAAGCCCAGAAACGTGGGAACAGTCGAGTTTCAGGTTAGCATTGAGTTTATGGGCAGATAGTTCTGTTTCCAAACCCCCTGTATAACTCTATGACACCATGTGTGTTTGTGTGCCCAAGCTTCTATCTGCATATTTCTGTCTGCGCTTGTACATTTGTGTGTGTCTATATGTGTCTCCGTGTGTCTGTATTTCTATGTGCATTTTATCTGTGCTCCTGCATTAATGTGTGTATATATGTTTGTAACTCTTTCTCTGCATCTCTGAGCAATAGGAACTCTTTAGTTTTGGGGGTGAATCATTGAAATGGGGTTCAAATCCTCTCTCCCTCCCTCCCTCTCCCTCTGACTGTCCCACCTTTGTTTAAAGTGATACAATGCCACACTCTGCTGGTCTGCTTTCGGACTTTTCAATCCTTTCGCATGCATAAGATTATATGGAAGAGTAAGTTACTAAACATTGCATTTTACAGGAAGTGTCTGTGCGCGTGTGTCAATGTATGTCTGCATCTATGTGTGCCTGTCTGTGTGTCTGTGTTTGCGTGTGTCGGTGTGTACATGTGTCTGTGTATCTCTGTGTGTCTGTGTGATAATATCTGTGTTTGTTTTGTGTGTGTGTGTGCGAGTGCCTGTGTGTCTGTGTGTATCTGTGATTCTGCATGTGTGTGAGGACTGTGGGTGTCTGTGTGCAGGGGGTTTGTAAGGGTGTTTTCTATGTGTCAATGTGTGTATGCCTCTGTCTGTGTGCGTGTGCATGTGCATATCAGTGTGTATCTGTGTGCCTGTGTGTGTGTTTTTGCTTGTGTCTGTGTGTGTTTCATTGTGCATATATGTACGTAAATGTGCTTTTTGCGTGTCTGCATGTGTGTTAGTTGTGTGTCTGGCTGAGTGCGTCTGTCCGTGTATGAGCATACGTGAGGAGCATACGTGCATTTGTGAGGAGTGTGGGTGTCTGTGTGTGTTAGTGTGCATGTTTGTTTGAGTGTGTATGTCTGTCTATCTATGCGTGTGTCTGTGTGTGAGTGTATGCGTGTGCGTGTGGGAATATGTGTGTCTCTGTGTGTGTTAAAATGTGTTCATGTTTGATTGAGTATACCTGGCTGTATGTGTCTGTGTGTGAGTGTATGCGTGTGTGTGTGGGCAGTGTGGGTGTCTCTGTGTGGGGAGAGTGGATATTTTCGTGTGTGGGTAGCATGGCTGTCTTTGTGTTTGTATGTGTGTGTGTCTGTGTGTGTTTCTGTGTCTGTGTGTGCGTATGTGTCTGTGTCAAAGAGTGTGGTGCTGGAAAAGCACAGAATTTCAGAGAGCATCCAAGGAGCAGGAAAGTTGTAATTTCGAGCATAATCCCATCATTAGTAATAAGGCTTGTGGACCAAGTGGGCTGAACGATAAATGGGCGGGGGTGTTGCTTGGGTAAGGTAGCTGGGAAGGCGACAATTAAATGAAGGTGGGGTGAAGGTAATAGGTCGGAGCAGAGGGTGAAGTGGATAGTTGGAATGAAGATGGACAGTAGTAGGGTTTTAAAGGGACGTGCCGAGTTGGAAGTTTGGATATGGGATAAGTTGGGGTGGGGGGGGAATGAAGAAACGGGTGAAATCTGTGGTTGTGTGTGTTTTGCGGGTGTGTGTGTGTGTCTGCGTGAGTACATGCGTATGTGTGCGTGAAGGTATATATGTCTGCATGAGTGTAAGCATGTGTGTGTGTGTTTGTGTGTGTCATGGGCGTGTGTATGTCTCTTTGTGTCTGTGTGGCTCTCTGCGTCTGGGTGTGTGTGTCGGGTGTGTCTGTATGTAAGCTTGTGTGTTGGGTGGCTATGTGTATGTGTATCTGTGTGTGAGTGTCTGCGTGCAGCTGTATATGTCTTGTATACGTGTCTGTGCGAGCGCGCGTTTGTAGTGTGTGTGTAAGTGTGTGTGTGGGGGTGGCTATGAGTATTGTGTATCTGTGCGTGATTGTCTATGTGCAGCTCTATGTGTGTACATGTCTGTGTGTGAGCGTGTTTGTAGTGCGTGTTTGTGCGTATATGTGTGTTGACGGTGCTCTCAGTTTGGATGGTGCTGTGAGCTGATACACTCCCTCTGAGCTTCCTAAACTAACTCCCTATGATTTTCGCCCTACATTACCACCTGTACAGAGGTGTGGGGAGGACAGCAACAGAAAGCTCAGCGAGCCTGGCAGCATCTGTGGATAGAAATTAAAGTTAATGTTTTGGGTTGAGTACCCCTTCCTCAGAAACTCATGTCAGGGGGATAGTTCATCACATTAACACCACAGAAACTGCCAGACTCGCCCCACACTGATGCACACAGATAAACACACACGAACACAGAGACATAGAGACACTCACTCATACACTGACACGAATACAAACATGGAGTGTCTCAGTATTTCTATTGCTCCGGTAACTTTGTCAATATATCACTTGCTCTCTGGTGTGTGTCAGTTTTTTCAGTCTGTTCTTGGGGAGTGTGTTCGCATTGTGCTTGTTCACACTTGTGAGTGAGTCAGTATTTATGTGTGGAGTGTGATTGTCGGACAATTTCAATGCTTGCAGAAACCAAACCTGGAAGAATTGTAAAGTGTGTGGAGGACAGTGTGGAACTCCAAAAGGGCAGTGACAAATTGGTGTAGTGTTCAGTATTATGGCAGATGAGCATCAATGCAGAGCAGTGTGAGATGATGCACTTTGGTAGGAATAACATGGACAGACAATATAAAACATCTGTACTGTTTTAAAAGGGCTGCAGGAGCACAGGATGCTGGATGCATATGAGGACGGATTTTTGTTAATGGCAGGGCAAATTAGGGGAGCAGTAAATGTCTCAGATTATTTTCAGTATCTGAGCTTTTTACAGGAGGAGGTATGGGAGGGAGCCTCCGTGCTCCCATCCTGGGAGGTAGTGATGACGATGTGATGTAAGCCCACCCTCCTGCCCACCGAGACGTTGGGGTTTCCATTTGTACCAGCTCGACACAAAAGAAAGATGGCATCAGGACCACGGCTTCTAAGTTGTGCTGGGGGGAAACGGAACTGCCAGTGGGTTTAAAGTGAGAATTGCCCTTCACTGAACATTGCTTCTTACTCGGTTGGTGGGACATGGATGTTTCAGAATCTCCACACTGGGCATTCCAGTCCTCTCCGACTCGTACCAGGGGCATCCCCATGTGGCGGGGGTGCGGGGGGATGAGGGAGCGGATATCTGGCACTCCACCGCCTGGCTTGACCCTTTCTGTCCTATTCCAGGCTGTTTCTCTCGAAATGGGAAAAAAGGGAGGGAGGGAGGGAAGGTTGCAGTGGGTGGCCCTGCTCTTAGTGCCAGTGTAGGTGTGGTAGGAGAAATGGTGAGGTGTCAGGAGGGAGTCAGTCCATAGTGTTATGTCCATGCTGTGTTATTAGTGTGGGTGGTATAGTGAAGGGAAATTGGAAGAGAGAGGAAGAGAAAGTGCAATAGTGAGAGTGGTGGAGCATGAGCCTAGTTCGGTGGTTGGTGCTATAACAAATATACAGTGAGTTTGAGGGAGCAGAGAGAATACAGTGACCCTTATTCTGACAGAGCAGGGAAGGTTATTGATGCTTGTCCTGTATTGCTGGACATTTTCTCAGACCGAAAATACTGCACTGATCTGGGTGGTAAACTCGGACCGTGCTCAGTGGGTCTGGTGGTGGTTTTCCCTCTGGGAAGAGAATGGTTCACCTCTGTACTAGCCCATCCACCAGGACTTCCAAATCCCTGTCAAAAAAACCGTGGTATAATTGCCCCTTATCTGCCATGCTCAGGGTAAACTGTGCAGGGCAACTTCTAACTAAGAAAGCTCAACCGCGTGCCCTTTGGCCTTTTGAAGATGGCACCAGTGCCAGAGATCACGGAATTTCTCGGGGCATCCGAGGGATGGTGTGTACCTCTAGCCATGATGAGTGGGAGAATCGGGCTGGTATTGAATAAGAGGCACACCATGGGATGGGGGGGTAGTTAATGAGGTGAGTTTGATAAGATAGCACCAGGAAACTTGCTCAGCCTCGTACAGACGATCCCTCTGTCGCACTCAATGAAAATGTCACTGAGACAAATTATTGTTAGATTCAGCCCAGTGAGTCATAGATTCTGTTGAAACCACTAACAGTCACAAAGCTGCAGCTGCTTGTCCCATGCTCTCCATCACAGAGAAGGACATAAACTTGACCTACACTTGGGAAATAAGGTCGGGCAGGAGATTGCGTTATCAGTGGGGAAACACTTTGGAACAAGTAATTATAATTCTATTAGTTTTAAAACAGAGATGGAAACGGATGAACTGGGTCTAAAAGATAATGTTTTAATTTGGACGAATGCGAACTTGATGATATTAGGCAAGAACTTGGATAGGGTAAATGGATAAAGTCTTTTCCCTGGGGTCCGAGAGTCCAGAACAAGAGGGTATAGGTTTAGGGTGAGAGTGGAAAGATATAAAAGTGACCTAAGGGACAATATTTTCACACAGAGGGTGATACGTCTATGGAATGAGCTACCAGAGCAAGTGGTGGAAGCTGGTACAATTGCAACATTTAAGAGGCACTTGGATGGGTACATGAATCGGAAGGGTTTGGAGCGAGAAAGGCCGGATGCTAGTAGGTGGGATTAGATTAGGTTGGGGTATCTAGGCGGCATGGACGAGTTGGACAGAAGGATCGGTTTCCATGATGAACATTTCTATGACTCTGTGATTCTAACTTTCAAACTGGTTTGGAATAGATATTCACAGATAAGAGGTCAGCTGAGAAGAGGGAAGCCTTCAAAAATGAGATGTCAGGAGCCCAGAGACAGTATGCCTCTGTTAGGGTGAACGGTAAGGCTGGTATGTGTAAGGAATGCTGGAGGACTGGAGAAATTGATGGCCTTGTCACGGATAAGAGGGAAGCATATGTCATGTAGAGGTATCAGGAGTCGATGTTTTTACTGTATTCATTCACGGGATGAGAGTGTAACTGGTTTAGCCTGCATTTATTACCCATCACTAATTGTCCAGAGGGCAATTAACAGTTAACCATATTGTTGTGGGCCTGGAGTCACATGTAACCGAGACCAGGAAAGGATGACTGTTTGCTTCCTTCAAGGGCATCAGCGAACTAGTTGGGTTTTTCAAACAATAAAAACTAGATATATCATCGTCATCAGCCTCTGAATTCCAGATTTAAAATGACTGTCGAGAAGATTCTATCGCCAGTAGGAGTACACTTAAAAGGCAAATCCGGAGGCCATAAATGGAGCATGAGATAGCTTTGATAAATAGGGTTAAGGAGAATTCAAAGGGACTGTACAAATACATTAAGGACGAAAGAGTAACTCGGGAGAGTTTTGGACCACTTTCAAATCACCAAGATGCCAATGTGCAGAACCCCAGGAGATGGAGGCGATATTAAACAAGAACCTTGCATCAGTATTTACTGTGCAGAAGGATATGGAAGCTAAAGAACTTCGGAAGTAAACAGTGACATCTTGAAAAGTGTCTGAAATTCAGAGGAAGAGATGCTGGAGTTCGTAAAGCCTGCAAAGATGGTAAAATCCCCAAGACCTGATCAGGTGTACCCTAGAACTCTGTGGGAAGCTAGGGAAGGTTTTTCTGGGCCGCATGCTGAGATATTTGTGTCATTGATTGTCACAGGTGAGGTGCCAGAACATAGTAGGTTTGATAAAGTGATGTCATTACTTTAAAAAGTTTAAGAAGGATGGTAAGGAAAAGCCGGTGAGCCTGACGTCAGTGATGGGCAAGTTGTTGGTGAATTATGAGTCACAAGGTTTTCATGTATTTTGAATGGCAAGGACTGATACGGGATGGTCAACGTAGCTTTAAGCATAGGAAATGGTGTCTCACTAAATTAACTGCGATTTTTTGAAGAACTGACGAAGAGGATTCATTGAGGCAGAGGTGCACATTGCCGATATAGACTCAGTAAAGCATTTGACAACTTTCTGCATAGTAGACTGGTTAACAAGGTTCGTTCACATGGAATGCAGGGAAATCTAGCCACGTGGATACAAAATTGGCTCGAAGGTAGGAGATAGAGGGTGGTGATGGAGGATTGCTTTTCGAACTGGAGGGTTTTAACCAGTGGTGTGCGACAAGTATCAGTGCTGTTTTTAATTATTTATATAGGTCATTTGGATGTGAACACAGCAGCGATAGTTGGTTAGTTTGCAAATGACACCAAAACTGATGTTGTAGTGGACAGCACAGAAGGTTTACGTCAGAGTACAATTAAATCTTGATCAGGTGGGCTGATCGGCTGAGGAGCAGCGAATGGTGTTTAGTCTAGATAAATGTGAGGCACTGCATTTTGGAAATGCAAATCAGGGCATGATGTATACACTTAATGGTAAGTGTTGCTGAATAAAAAAGTCTTGGAGTGTTGGTTCAAAATTCCTTGAAGGTTGTGTTACATTCTACAGAATACTGTTAAAACCATTTGGTATGCTTGCCTTTATTTGTCAGTGCTTTGACTATTTGAATTGGGAGGCCATGTTGCTGCTGTACAGCACATTACTTCGGTTCTTTTGGAGTATTGTATTCAATTCTGGACTCCCTCCTATCAGAAAGATATTGTGAAACTTGAAGGGAGTCAGAAAAGATTTACAAGGATGTTGCCAGGATTTGAGCTATAGGGAGAGGGTGAGTAGGTTTGGGTGATTTTCCTTGGAGTATGAGACGCATATATAGGGTGAATAGCCAGGATCTTTTTCCAAAACGAGAGGGCATGGATATCAGGTGAGACTCAAGGACCAAACTTTTCGAACACAGAATGGTGCAATGGTGGAATGAGCTGCGTTTGGAGGTGGTGGAGGCTGTTATGACTAAAACATTTGGATGAGTACATGAAGATGAAGGGTTTACATTATTATTGGCCAAATGCTGGCAAATGGGACTAGTTTAATTTGTGATATCCCATCGGCATGGACGAGTTAGACTGAAGGGTCTGTTTCTGCGCTGTATATCTCCGAGAGTCTATGATTCTGTCTGACCGTACACCAATATCCCATGAATTCACCATTGTCGGAAATACTAGCCTTTGTTCTTGATGCTATCGAAATGTCTTCACTTCAGCATTTTGAAACCTGCAAACACATCCTTCCACAACACTGACTCTGAGTCTCTCTCCGTCTGACTATTTCCCAAATCCCTCCCATTTGTTGCTATTTAAACTGTTGATATTTAAACTGAGCATCAGCTTCCAACATTAAGCAGCTTAGAAACAATGTTCAAAAATCACAGCGTGTGTTTTATTTGACTTCTCGGTATCCTGCCCTGTGCTCCATGCTGGATAGTGGAGTTTCAGCAGTTTTGATGCAGACTTTCTAACTTGCTCTGCGCCTATCAATTGAACGCCTGTATTAATCACACTCTCCTGATCATGTGCTCAGTAACACAAGGAATCCTTTCCACTGTTAGTGATCCAGACCAGGCTTCTCACTACCACATGAGTGACATTTAACTTAATTCTAGTTTTGGAACGTTAGTGGAAAAGATGGGGAAGGTTTCCTGGAGTCTGTGCTTTAAGCTGCTGTGGAAATTGAGGAAGACCAGATGCTTTGGTGACCCACTCTGGATGAGTCATGGTGACTGTAGTGACAGCATCTGGATCTGCAACATGACCATCAAAAGAAGCAGATACTGCAGAGAGGGGAATCTCTTCAAAATGGAATGAGAGAATCACAATCAGATCAGAGAATAACTGCCTCCTATCTCTGTGTCCCAATGTCGAGCAGTTGAGTGACGGCCTCCTGCTCCTGTGTCCCAATCTAGAGCAGTTGAATGACTGCCTCCAGTTCCTGTGTTCCAGTCTCCACCTGCAGCTCCTGACTAACAGGCTCCAATAGCAGTGTGCTCTCCTCCTGCTGCAACTGAGAGACAGGCTCCAATACCTGTGTGCCCTCCTCCTGCTGCTCCTGAATAACCGGCTTCAATAGCTGCGTGCCCTCCTCCTGCTGCTCCTGTGTAACAGGCTCCAATACCTGTGTGCTCTCCACCTGCTGACCCGAGTAACCGGCTCCAATAGCTGTGTGCCCTCCTCCTGCTGCTCCTGAGTAACCGTTTTCAATAGCTGCGTGCCCTTCTCCTGCTGCTCCTTTTTAACAGGCACCAATAGCTGTTTGCTGTCCTCCTGCTGGTCCTGAGTAACAGGCTCCAATAGCTGTGTGCCCTCCTCCTGCTGCTCCTGAGTAACAGGCTCCAATAGCTGTGTGCCCTCCTCCTGCTGCTCCTGAATAACAGGCTCCAATAGCTGTTTGCTGTCCTCCTGCTGCTCCTGAGTAACAGGCTCCAATAGCTGTGTGCCCTCCACCTGCTGCCGCTGAGTAACATTCTCCATTAGCTGTGTGCTCTCCACCTGCTGCCCCTGAGTACAGGCTCCAATACCTGTGTGCTCTCCACCAGATGCCCCTGAGTGACAGGCTCCAATAGCTGTATGCTCACCACCTGCTGCTCCTGAGTAACAGGCACCAATAGCTGTGTGCTCTCCTCCTGCTGCTCTACAGTAACAGGCTTCAATAGCTGTGCCTCTCTCCTGCTGCTCCTGAGTAACAAGCTTCAATAGCTGTGTGCTCTTCACCTGCTGATCCTGAGTAAGAGGCTCCAATAGCTGTGCCGTCTACTGCTGCCTCTGGGTAACAGTCTCCAATAGCTGTGTGCCCTCCTCGTGCTGCTCCTGAGTAACAGGCTCCAATACCTGTGTACTCTCTACCGGCTGCGTCTGAGTAACAGGCTCCAATAGCTGTGTGCTCTCCACCTGCTGCCCCTGAGTAACAGTCTCCAATAGCTATGTGCTCTCCACCTGCTGCTCCTGAGTACCAGGCTCCATTAGTGGGCGGCACGGTGGCACAATGGTTAGCACTGCTGCCTCACAGCGCCTGAGACCCGGGTTCAATTCCCGCCTCAGGCGACTGACTGTGTGGAGTTTGCACATTCTCCCCGTGTCTGCGTGGGTTTCCTCCGGGTGCTCCGGTTTCCTCCCACACTCCAAAGATGTGCAGGTCAGGTGAATTGGCCATGCTAAATTGCCCATAGTGTTAGGTAAGGGGTACATGTAGGGGTATGGGTGGGTTGCGCTTCGGCGGGGCGGTGTGGACTAGTTGGCCCGAAGGGCCTGTTTCCACACTGTAAGTAATCTAATCTAATAGCTGTGTGCTCTCCACCTGCTGCTCCTGAGTAACAGTCTCCAATAGCTATGTGCTCTCCACCTGCTGATCCTGAGTAACAGGCTCCAATACCTGTGTACTCTCTACCGGCTGCGTCTGAGTAACAGGCTCCAATAGCTGTGTGCTCTCCACCTGCTGCCCCTGAGTAACAGTCTCCAATAGCTATGTGCTCTCCACCTGCTGCTCCTGAGTACCAGGCTCCAATAGTGGGCGGCACGGTGGCACAGTGGCACAGTGGTTAGCACTGCTGCCTCACAGCGCCTGAGACCCGGGTTCGATTCCCGCCTCAGGCGACTGACTGTGTGGAGTTTTCACATTCTCCCCGTGTCTGCGTGGGCTTCCTCCGGGTGCTCCGGTTTCCTCCCACACTCCAAATATGTGCAGGTCAGGTGAATTGGCCATGCTAAATTGCCCATAGTGTTAGGTAAGGGGTACATGTAGGGGTATGGGTGGGTTGCGCCTCGGCGGGGCGGTGTGGACTTGTTGGCCCGAAGGCCCTGTTTCCACACTGTAAGTAATCAAATCTAATCTAATCTAATAGCTGCGTGCTCTCCACCTGCTGCTCCTGACTAACAGGCTCCAATAGCAGTGTGCTCTCCTCCTGCTGCAACTGAGAGACAGACTCCAATACCTGTGTGCCCTCCTCCTGCTGCTCCTGAATAACCGGCTTCAATAGCTGCGTGCCCTCCTCCTGCTGCTCCTGTGTGACAGGCTCCAATACCTGTGTGCTCTCCACCTGCTGATCCGAGTAACCGGCTCCAATAGCTGTGAGCCCTCCTCCTGCTGCTCCTTTTTAACAGGCACCAATAGCTGTTTGCTGTCCTCCTGCTGGTCCTGAGTAACAGGCTCCAATAGCTGTGTGCCCTCCTCCTGCTGCTCCTGAGTAACAGGCTCCAATAGCTGTGTGCCCTCCTCCTGCTGCTCCTGAATAACAGGCTCCAATAGCTGTTTGCTGTCCTCCTGCTGCTCCTGAGTAACAGGCTCCAATAGCTGTGTGCCCTCCACCTGCTGCCGCTGAGTAACATTCTCCATTAGCTGTGTGCTCTCCACCTGCTGCCCCTGAGTACAGGCTCCAATACCTGTGTGCTCTCCACCAGATGCCCCTGAGTGACAGGCTCCAATAGCTGTATGCTCACCACCTGCTGCTCCTGAGTAACAGGCACCAATAGCTGTGTGCTCTCCTCCTGCTGCTCTACAGTAACAGGCTTCAATAGCTGTGCCTCTCTCCTGCTGCTCCTGAGTAACAAGCTTCAATAGCTGTGTGCTCTTCACCTGCTGATCCTGAGTAAGAGGCTCCAATAGCTGTGCCGTCTACTGCTGCCTCTGGGTAACAGTCTCCAATAGCTGTGTGCCCTCCTCGTGCTGCTCCTGAGTAACAGGCTCCAATACCTGTGTACTCTCTACCGGCTGCGTCTGAGTAACAGGCTCCAATAGCTGTGTGCTCTCCACCTGCTGCCCCTGAGTAACAGTCTCCAATAGCTATGTGCTCTCCACCTGCTGCTCCTGAGTAACAGTCTCCAATAGCTATGTGCTCTCCACCTGCTGATCCTGAGTAACAGGCTCCAATACCTGTGTACTCTCTACCGGCTGCGTCTGAGTAACAGGCTCCAATAGCTGTGTGCTCTCCACCTGCTGCCCCTGAGTAACAGTCTCCAATAGCTATGTGCTCTCCACCTGCTGCTCCTGAGTACCAGGCTCCAATAGTGGGCGGCACGGTGGCACAGTGGTTAGCACTGCTGCCTCACAGCGCCTGAGACCCGGGTTCGATTCCCGCCTCAGGCGACTGACTGTGTGGAGTTTTCACATTCTCCCCGTGTCTGCGTGGGCTTCCTCCGGGTGCTCCGGTTTCCTCCCACACTCCAAATATGTGCAGGTCAGGTGAATTGGCCATGCTAAATTGCCCATAGTGTTAGGTAAGGGGTAAATGTAGGGGTATGGGTGGGTTGCGCTTCGGCGGGGCGGTGTGGACTTGTTGGCCCGAAGGGCCTGTTTCCACACTGTAAGTAATCTAATCTAATCTAATCTAATCTAATAGCTGTGTGCTCTCCACCTGCTGCTCCTGAGTAACAGGCTGCAATAGCTGTGCGCTCTCCAACTGCTGCCCCTGAGTAACAGTCTCCAATAGCTATGTGCTCTCCACCTGCTGCTCCTGAGTAACAGGCTCCAATAGCAGTGCGCTCTCCAACTGCTGCCGCTGAGTAACAGACTCCAATAGCTGTGTGCCCTCCTCCTGCTGCTCCTGAGTAACAGGCTCCAATAGCAGTGTGCTCTCCAACTGCTGCCGCTGAGTAACAGGCTCCAATAGGTGTGTGCTCTCCACCTGCAGCTCCTCTGTAACCGGCTCCAATGCATGGGTGTGCATGGGTGTGCTCTCCTGCTGCTCTTGTGTAATGTGACTGAATGGCTTTTTCACATTCCATTTAGTTCGTATTGACTGAAAACCTTTCTGCTGTTTCTGTAAAATAAAATCAAAATCAGAATGTTGCATTTATATTTTATTTCTCAGTAATTGAGCAATCATGCTGATGACTCTACTTTTGTTATAAAGGTCTGAGAAGGTGAACAAGTAACAGTTTCGAGAGGCTGATCAGTTCCTCCTGTCCAGGCCGAAAGGCCTATGTCTTCCTCTGTCTCTGTAGCAAGCACGTGGGGACGGAATTGTTTCTCCCTGTTCCTGAGCAGCAATTTCAATGCGCTGACTGGTGCCTCGAGGTTATGAATTATTTTGATGCCAGGGCATTTCAAGCTATGAGCAGCATTACTCAAGGTATCTAGAAATTTCCCTACCAGGCATTTGATGCATCTGATCTGTTATTCTATCCCTGTCTCCTTTTATAAACAGGGTGGAACATATATAACTGGTTGGAATACTTTGCTGCAATGTTCCAGCAATACTCCTACGTACAAGGAAGAAAGATTAAATAGATTGAAAGATTTATGATCTATCCCTCGGCCACCATCATCCACTCAATCCAGACTGAGTAAATGTTCCCTTTTATTGGGAGGTGTAAAATGATGTAAGGAACTGGTTAACTGGACCTGTTTGTTTGGTGACTGTGATTAATATCAGTCTCCATAGATTGGACTTATCCCAGTGGAGGGTTTCCATATTTTGATGATAAAATGGGCACCGTTCAATGTGTTATCCCATAGCATGAGTGGGAGTATCACCGACAGCACTAACAGGGATAAGCAGCTACAGAGAGAGGGGAATGGGATATCTGAATCTGAGAACATTAGATGGGAATGTAACAACAATGAACAGGAGTTTATCCTATTATGTATGGATTCTTTCTACAAATCATTTATGGCCATTACCCTGGCGGATCGAATATGCACTTCATATTAATCAATATTTTTATTATCCTACCCTGGCTATTGTTAGTGTACCTGGTAAGTTTCACTGTCCCTTTATTATTTGCATTAATCATGTGTGACTGTATTATTGTTCTTTTCATTTACTCTACTCTGTAAACATTCACTCTCCAAACCACCACGAACAAGAACAGTGAACTTGTTCATTCTTTCACTCCTTCTTTCGTTCTGGCACTGTGCCTTGTCGGTTGACCTACTCAGTTTCAGCTATGAACCAAAATTCATTGTTTCACAGCCCTATTTAAATATCGAAAGCTTGGAGGTCACTGTCTTCTGTTCTGGTTGCAAACACCATTTCGTTCCTATGACTTCATCCATTCCTGGCCATTATCTGAGGCTGAAACAGATGAGTCACAACTATGGTGATCCCTTTGGCCATGAGCTGATTCGGAACCCATATCTTAACCATTCCTATTTGTAATTATTAACATTTCCTGAAGATACTTCACTGGCTTATTCTATCTGCGATTTGAAACCTGAGCTATGAAATATAGTCTTAATGATCTCAATAATCTGCTGCTGACACTCCCAAGTTCAAACCTGAAAATCTGAGTCGATATTCCATGGCTCGGTTCTCACCTCACGCCAAAATCCCATCATTTCTTTGAGGATCGATTTATATTGTTGCTGGGTCTGGCAATGCCTTTAATTTAATATTTTGAAGCACATCTTTTCCTCTGTCTGTGGCAGTATCCTCAGTGTCTCTATATTGATTACTCAAACCCTTGCCAGTTGTTCTCATTTAAACTGATTTCCTCCGTGTGTTCTCTCTCAAACAACAATTTTCATATTTATTGCCATCAAAGCACACACACACACACACACAAACACATGCAATCTCTTGCCTTACATTGATGCAGTGGAGATACATAGCCATATATTTGTTGGAGCCCATTTACTGTCACTCACTGCATGGGTTGCAAATCTTCCCGTCTAAAGCATTTCTGTAGTGAAGGTATAGTAGCAATATACTGGCAAAGGTTTGCAATGGTCGCCATGCTGGACAGGTAGTCCAGTTTATGGAGTACTCCACTAGTATGGTCTGCACAGCTCTCCATTCTGGCTGGTACCTTGTCCCACCTTATGGTGTCTGGGTTGGTTCTGTGAGGATGATTCAGATTTTGATGTAACCAAGCATTTTAACTGATCTGACAATGTTTTCATTTGATGTTCTCATTTTTGTGATTGGATCCACCATTGTCTCACTTCTCCTGTTATTCTCACTCCCCTGTCTCCTGATCCATATTTTCACGACATGTTATCAATTAATTGATTGTTTGTTTTTCTGTATCGTTTCCTGTTGTTTTATTTTTGGCTTCTGAGTGTATCGAATGCTGGCATTGTGAAGCTCTTAAACAATGAAATAGTGTGTATTGGGCTGTTGTTCACTTCCTGGCGTGTCCCAAATGCTTATCCATGTTGGACAGGGGGTTCCAGTAGCTTTGAGAGACATGCGTGTGCACTGAATGCCTCTGTTTGTCGCTCTCAGCTGACCGTGCAGTCAGTAACACGAGGGAACCCCTCGACAATCATTATAAAGGACCAGACATCTAACTTGTAACTGAGGAGCATTTGACTGTCTCCTGTTATTGAAAGGAGAAAGTGAGGTCTGCAGATGCTGGAGATCAGAGCTGAAAATGTGTTGCTGGAATTCCTGAAGAAGGGCTTATGCCCGAAACGTCGATTCTCCTGTTCCCTGGATGCTGCCTGACCTGCTGCGCTTTTCCAGCAACACATTTCCAGCTCCGGTTATTGAAACCTTAGTGAATGGGCTGGGGATGGTTTGCTGCAGGTCGTGCTGTGAGCTGCCTCTCACATTCAGAGAGACCTGATGATTTGGTGACCCAAATCTGGATGGAGCATAGGGACTGGAGTTACAGCATCTGGGTCTGTAACATGAACAACAGAAAATGAGCAGAGATTCAGAGACGGGAAGCTCTGAAACCACGAAGTGAGTGTGTGGGGAATGGGATCTGTCAAATCTGTCTGTGTCTTAACATAGATACACACGCCCTCTCACATGTGTTATGAAAGAATCATAACAATTTAAAAATATGGGTAGAAAGTTGGAGGAATTGATAGGCTCATTGTTATTGGGGATCAATAAATAAGGATGGAGCCTGTGCACAAAAGTATTAAAAAATAAAGACATACCAATGGAATTTATGTAACAAAACTTTTAACTAAACGCTTTCAGTATTTGGAATAAAATTAATGAGCTGACAGCTCAAACAGAGATAAATAGATATGGCATGGTGGGGATTACACGAAGGTCAGGACTGGGGTGTTAAATGTCCAGGGGTACAGAGTATTCAGACAAGGAGGAACAGTCGATGGAGTGTCTGTATTGGTCAAGGGTAATGTCAAGGCTGTATTAAGAAATGATATTAACACATGGGACAAAAATGATGAATCAGTCCGGTTCGAAATAGAACACATTGAAAGAAACCCATTGGGAGGAGCATTTCCAGCCTACAAACCCCCATCCCGGCAACGTAGGAAATAGCATGAACCAGGGAACAATGATGGCTTGAGACAAGGGCACACGAGTGATTCTGGGTAATTTGAACATACATATTGACTGGATTAATCAATTTTAAGGGGAGACACAAAGAAAGACTCGTCGAATCTATGAGGGATTGCTTCTTCGATTAACATGTCATGGAACCAACCAGAAAACCTGCTTTGTTATTACGTTATGAGGAAGGAGTGATAAATCATATTGTCGTAAGGATCATCTTAGAAAGAGTGGCACAGCATGCTGGAGGTTCACATTCAGATTGAAACAGTGAAGATAGTCACATACAAGAGGTTTAGTGTTGGGCAATGTCAACTTGACTGGCCTGAGGAAGCGATTTGCCCAAGTGGACTTGGCAAAACCAATAAAGGGCAGAGCAGTTGAAGAACAGTGGCAACTACTTCGCAAGATAATCAAAACCCCTCAATTGAAGTGTAATCCTTAGTGGAAAAGGAATTGCAAAAAGATGAAAAGTGATCCACAAGGAAGTCAACAATAACATGAAATCAATGGCCTGGTGGTATGATCGCCGACTGCTCATCCAGATAATGTTCTGGGGACTCGGGTTCAAATGCTGTCACGGTAGATGGCGGCATTTAAATTCAATATGAACCTGAAATTAAGAGTCTATTGATGATCATGAAAGCATTGCTCATTGTTGGAAACAGCCATATGTTTCACGAGTGTCCTTTAGGGACAGAAAACATTCTTATCTGGTCTCACCTATGTATGATTTCAAACCCACACAAATTTGTTTAATTCTTAACTGCCCTCTAGGAATGGACAATGAGTGCTGTTTAACCCAGCGACGCCCTCATCCTATGAATGAATTAAAGAAAAACGCTTTAAATGCCAGAAAACGGTTCCTAAAAACAACATCAAAATGGCTATGAAGCAAAATGAGTAGAAAGCATAAGAATTGATAAATAACATTTCTCCCAGAAGATATAAGGTAAAAGAATGTTAAAATTAAATATTGGCGTCTTAGAGGATGAAAACAGCGAGATAATAATGTAAACTCAGAGATGGCAAAACCAACACATCCTGTTTTCACATGTTTTTAAAGGTTTCTTTTTTAACGCTGTGAAAGTTTGTTTTTGTTTCGAAAAAGTATTATTTTTTTAAATAAGTTGTTGTGCTTTCTTCCGGAGAGTCCTGTCTGTTTTCACCTCAGGAGAAGGCTTTTCTTCTAGGAGTATATTGAAGATGAATATTTATATTGCATTAATTAGCTAAAGGGATGATTTTATTTAATTTTTATATGTTTGATATGTATATGTTTTTTTCTACCATTTTAACATTATTATCTATAGGTAATGAAAGGTAACATATATAGAAGGTGTCGTGAAAAATCGTGCTTTTAGGCCACAGAGAGGATGACTAGAGATTTAGAAAAATGGTACTACCCAGCAAAGCAGTCAGATAAATGGTGACTGTCAGGAAAGATAAGAAGGTAGTTCAAACGTCTCCGGTGACTATTCCCATCCTTTGCCTTGCATTTCATTCCATTTGTCAGAAAGAGTAATGGTTAAATACTCAGGATTGGGAGATATTACTGTTCTCCCCTCGGGTCTCCTCAGTTGCTGGCTCCAATCCTTTCTGAGTCATAGCCAATATCATATTCATTCCTTCCCTTACTCGTTAATTCAAGACTTATGATGAACAAGATTATTGTACATTTTTATGGACCATGCCCGACTCTTCAAAACATTTTACGCAGGTCACCCAGACCGTAGATTTGCGAATTGTTGAAGGTTAGTGTATAGTGGATATCCCTCGAGTGAATTAGCTGGTCAGACTGCCGAGTTTTAAACAACCAGAATTTATTTAAAACTTTAAGCAATGAAACAAAACGACCGAAGATAGAATACCTGAATAACCCATCGGATCCGAACCTGACAGGTCTTCCCGACTTAATGATGCTGTTCCAAATTGCTTTCATCATTCACAATAAACAAACCCCTTGGCACAAAAAGTAAAAATTACACAAGCTGACAGGTTACGAATTCGGAGGACAGAAGAACGGGAAGAGCGTCCAGTTTCAACAGTGACCCTGATTTAAATAACCTTCGAACTGACTGAACTGCGCAGATAGAGAGCTGTCCACCTCCCCTTGATTATATCAGTTTTTTTTTTAAGACTTGAAAATCTTCTTCTTGAGGCATTACCAGTTTGGTATAAACCAAAGGACCCCAATGAGCCGTTCAAAATTGAGACATGTTGGAACCTTGGGTCGGTTCGAACCTCTCTGAAAAAAAAATCAGTCACAACATAACCTTGTGAAGGGACCATATAAATCTGAATCATTAATATCCAAAGATGTCGTCAGTTCTCAAAATCACCATAAATAATGGTTAATACCCTAAAACACACATGTGCATTCAGATAGTATAAAAATGCAAACTTGCAGAGGTACATCCAAATTCAGTGTGTGATACACCTACCACTGAGTGTGTCGTTCTGTCATTCAAGTTTCGACAATGCTTTGGCAATCATGTTTTCAAGATCTGCCGCTTGCACAATTTTCAATTACAGGATCGAGCTAAACAGACTCACACTTTTGTCCTTAAATTTCTCCAAAAGCTTCAATGGATTATGATCAGTACTTACAATTGTCTCAGATGCGTTGCGGATAATATAAAAACTGAAACGTTGTCGTGCCAACACGAAGCTCAAAGTCTCTTTCTCAACTGTTGAATATTTCTACCAATAAACGTTTAACTTTCTGGATAAATACCAATGAGTCTTTCTATCTTCTCGTCGTCTTCCAGCAGGTGTGCAGCACCGACACCGATATCACTCGCATTTATAGCCACCTTGAAAGGCTTTGCTTAATCAGATGTAGCTGATATTGGGGCAGTGGTTAACACATTTTGCGTGCTGTCAAATGCCTTTTCACAGATCGTTGCCCACGAAGTTTCTTGCTTTTCTTGAGCAATTCAGTGAGAGGAGCAGCCATACTGCTAAAATTAGGCACAAACTTTCGATAAATTCCACTCAATCCCAGGAGCCGTAGAAAAGCTCCTGTTGTCGACTGTATGGGAAATTCCCCTATTTCCTTCACTTTTACATCTCATGGCACCATTGACTTGGGCTTTGCCAAATTGACTTTTCGCTCGGTTTACCACCAAGCCTGCCTTCCAAAATTGATTAAACAAGTCTGATAAATCCTTCCATGAGTGACTAAAAATCACCAGGTCATCAATGTACAGAACATGTTGGATAATTCAGCAACGTATTGGTTAGTCTCTGGAACGTGAGTGGCACGTTTTCATACCAAATGTCAGTTGCTTGTTCCACCTTCCCACTCAAGCCTTCCAACTGTGGAATTGGATGTGCATTTTTTTTTTAACTGCATTGACTTTGCGATAGTTCACACATAATCGTTGGGTACCATCTAGGTTCAGTACCATGACTTTGGCTTAGTTTCAGTCACTGTAACTCAGGTCGATTATTTCATCTTGGAGCATGTGTTCAATCCCTTTCTGAACCTGTGCCAACTTTAGAGGATTATGCCTATACGGATGCTGCTTTATCGGAGCAGTATGTCCTTTCTCTACATTATGCACAATTAGGTAGTATTTCCCATTTAATTTCTTCATATCACCCCATATAATACTAACAACTCTTTCAGGTCATTTGATTTGCTTTTCCTCAGTAAGGTTACTCAATACTTTATCCAAATTTTAGACAACTTCTTCATTGTCCACTTTAATTTGAGGAATGTCCAATTCAGAATCCTCTGAACTTTGTTCTTCCTTCTGTACTGTAATCATTAACACCTTCTCCTGTTGCTCTCCTTCTCTGTCGAAATACATTTTGAGCATATTCACGTGACATACTGTGTGAGATTTCTTTCTGTCTGGAGTCCCTAACAAATAGTCACCCTCACTCAATATTCTTTCGATTTGATAAGGTTCACTAATCCTTGCTTTTCAAGATCCCCCCCATCACTGGAAGTAACAAGCATATCTTATCCCCGATAGCAAAACTGCACTTTTTTGAGTTCTTGTCCACTTCCTGTTTAGGTGCATTCTGCAATACTTTTAAATGCCATCTAGCCAACTCCCCAGCGCTTTTCAATCCTTCCGTAAAATTTGAGACATAGTCCAATAGTGTGGTCTTTTAATTCTAATTTACT
Organism: Chiloscyllium plagiosum; assembly: GCF_037043375.1. Lineage (NCBI taxonomy): Eukaryota > Metazoa > Chordata > Chondrichthyes > Orectolobiformes > Hemiscylliidae > Chiloscyllium > Chiloscyllium plagiosum. The sequence continues at coordinate 19,538,202 of NW_028270188.1, forward strand.
AATTACTCCGTAATCAATTTAAACGGTCCTACATCTTAATAACCTAATTAAAATGGACCGAATCAGGTCGATTCATTTTGTGCATCTCTGATCACAAAAAGCACAAATGGAATTCCCTTACCCCAATCAGCTGGATAATCCTTACCATAAACATTCAACATGGTCTTTAATGTTTGATGTTACCTTTCTCGTGCTCTCTGCGATTTTGGATGGTTCACAGTAGATTTGAATTGGTTTATGACAGAACTGCCCTTAACGTCCTTGAATAGTTTGGATGTGAAGTTTGAACTTTGATTGCACTGTATCTCTATTGATAGTCCGTATATACTTAAAAAAGAGTATTCCCTCTACAATCCTTTTCGCTGTGATGTTGCTTAATGCAATGACCTCCAGAAATTTCGTGCATACATCCATTATTGTTATCAATTACTGATTCACTTTCTGTTTTGTTTGATATAGGGGACCTAGCCAATCAATTAAAACTCTTGCAAAGTGTTCCTCGACTGCAGGAATAGTTATTAAAGTGTCAGGTTTTATTACCACCTGTGGTTTTCTAATTACCTGACATATATTATACGTATGGCAAAATTCAACGACATGCTGGTGCAGTGCAGGCCAGTAAAAATGCCTTCTATCTTATACTGTGTTTTTCTCACTCCTAAATGACCTCCACGTAGTAATTCATGCTTCACTTGCAGCACCTCCTTTCTGTACCCCATTGGAAATGCAATTTGATGAATTTCTGCCCATTTCTCATCTCCTTGAATATGTTCCCAATTCTTCATGCAGACACCATTTTAAAAGTAATAACACTCAGGGATACATTCTGAATTCCTAATGTATATGCCCTTTTGATACAACTACTTAAAAAATTCATCTTTCTGCTGTAACTCAATTAGTTTAGCTGAAGTAAACACGTTTGAATGATCACCTATTTACTCCTGTTTTGTCTCAACTGTCTGATGGAACGAAGTCTCTCTTAATGCCACTTAAGCTTACTTATCTTTACATTTTTGATATCTCCTGTTTCAGCTGGTGACATTGGGACCTTGTTTCCCCACAATCAGGAAAGATTCCAGGATAAGGTTCCTGCATTGCTCCAGTTGCCTGTGCCTCCACTGGCTTTTAAACCAGAGCAGGAAGCACTCCTACTGGTGAATCAGCTACATACTTTACAAGGGCAAATTGTATTCCTGGAGCTGACAGTTTGTCCAGTAATCCTATCACAATTTCTCCACACTTCACTGGACACTCTATCCTCGCTTAACATAAATGTGCTTTTTCTTGCCTCACAATTAATTCCCTTTAATAGTACCTTTTCTGGAAATAATCCCTCCAGTGTATATATCTCCTCATCTTTCAGCATCACAGACAGAGAGAATTATCTGTCCCTTAATATTGCATCCTCTGTACCTGCTACGTCTGGCCTCTGTGAATAAATTTTCCCTTTGCAGGTATATTGTGTAAGCAGATTCGTCACTTCCTCCTTGACCAATCTCCGATCAGCTTGTCGACTGTGATGCAGCTTTCTCGCATCCACTGTGCTTTCCGTTACCGCTTCAACAAAACTCCCATGCTTATCCAGCTTTCCTTCCTCTGTCTTTTTTTCTAGCACACCAACAGAGTGATTTCCTGTGACCTAATTTATTGCTATGAAAACAGCGGAGTTTATTAACTTCTTTGCCCTCTTCTCGGGTTTCCTTTTTACCCTGTGGTAAGTTTTCCTTCTGATCTTCACTGAGATCTACATATCCCTTTCCACGTGCGTATTTCTCTTTGCCCCAGTTTACTTCCCTCATGGACTGAAATAGATTCTGAAAGCCAAACCGTGTTGTATGGACTAATTCATAATCTTCAGCTAATTCAGCTGCTAACCTTTCTGTTTACACTCCCTGCTCTTCTACATGAGTTTGCACTACTTCAGGCAGCGAATTTTTGAATTCCTCAAAAATAGTTACTCTCTAAGTGCATCATAGGTTTGCTTGATTTTTGAAGTTCTTATCTATCTAACGAAATTATTTGGTTTGTTCCTTTAAATCTCAATATAGATTTGACCCGGGCCACTCCTTAGATTCCTGAAATGTTGTATATATGCTTCTGGAACAAGTTCATGTGCACTTTCTTTACATCCTCACACTCCCCAGATCCCTACGTTTACCTTCAGCCTTCACTTACATCCTTTTCAGCTGACTTTCCATTCTAAATGTCCACATCTGAAACTCAAACGCTCTCTCTTTTTATTTTTATCCTGCTAAACATTTTTTTTTTTCTTTTTGTCTTTCCTGGATTAAACCTATTCGTCCTCTTTCTTTCTCTTCTAATTTTAGTCGCAACGCAAACAGCTTCATTTCTGCTTCCAAGACAAGCGGCTCTAGTTGGGATGGAAGTTTAATCATCTGTACATATCCTGATGGAGTTTCTAGCAAGTGTGAATGCAGAGCTACTGCTGCAATCATCACATCTTTCCACACATTAGGAGGCAGCTTCAACTGCAGCTTGCCTACTAATTCCTGCAGCTTGAACTTATGTGCATTTTGTAAAATCCCCAAGGTCGATTCTTCCACCTCCAAAACATTCTTGGTTCCTGCAAGAGCCATTGCTATTTGAAGCTCTGTTTACCAAGCCAAATCAACACACAAAATAAGAGACACTAACACCTGCCACTCGCTGCCTAAATCCTGCAAAGGGACCCCAATCTGTTATGGACCAGATCCGACCCCTCAAAAAAAAAATGTAAGCAAGGAGCCCAGACCGTAACTTTATTATTTGTTAAAGGTAAGTGTATAGTGGATATTCTCAGAGTGAATTAGCTGGTCAGACTGTAGTATTTTAAACAAACAGTACTTATTTCCCAAATTACAGAATGAAGCGCATGAACTGAAGGGAGAATACCCGAATAACTTATCCTATCCAACCGTCAGGCTATCCTGACTGAAGGATGCTGCACAAAAATACTTGCAACAATCGTAATAAACAAACCCCTTAGCACAAACAGTAAATCTGCCACAAAATGCTTGCAGGTTATGAGGTCAGAAGTGCAGAAGGAGGGGGAGAGCATCCAATTTCAACAGTGACCCTGACTCAACTAGACCCCAAACTGAACAGATCTGCCCAGCTACAGAGCTGGCCACGTACTCTTGCTTGTACAGGTTATTTTAAAGACTTGAAAGCGTTCTGCCTGAGGCGTTATCTGTTACGTATAAACAAAAGGATGCCAATAAAGCTTTTAAAAAAATAGACACATTGGAATCTTGGGTCATTTAGAACATCTCTGAAAAAAAAATCAAAAACAACAAAACCCTGTAAAGGGACCAACATTGTAACAACATGCCACATTTGGCTTTGGACTGAATTCAAAAAATGACATCGTTTGTGGTTTTATTTAAAACATGCTGAAGCGCATTGTGTATTGCAGATACAATATTGTCTTATTAGAGCAAGGAGAGGAATGTCCATACAGATTCACACTTCCTTTGTATGGTCAGAGCACATATACCCACTGTAAATCTATTGGCTGGCGCCTGTTCAAGTGGAGGAGACATCAGTATGGCAACTACATCTAGATTGTGCATTTTGAGGCGGTGGTGATGGGAGGTTCAGGTGGTTATAGCATTGCAAACGGACAACACAGCAACATCGTCTAACCTGTGATAGGAAAACATCCCCACTGTCCCTCACAACTAACGTCACGATAGCAATTGGCGATGGGAGAGGTGGCCAATAGCCAGTAATGTTAACATTCAATCCAGTCCAGTTCGTATTGTGAATGGAAGGTACCATACTGAAAGGAGTTAACTGGATCTGTTTGTTCAGTGACTGTGATTGACGTCAGTCTCCATGGATCCTTAACTGTGGCACTGGATGGCTTCCCTCTTCTATGAGTAAGGGGCTTCTTGCAATGCTTTATCCCATTGTAGCAGCAGATGCATCACCTCCAACACTAACAGGGATCAGCTGCTGCAGAGACAGGAAGAGGAGAGATAAACATCTGAGAATAGTCTGGAATGTTCCACTAATGGATCAGATTTTGAGAACTTTAGACTGGAATGCTGCAAGAATGGACAGGAGTTTATCCTGGGGTTTTTCCTATTTTCCTGATCTGGGTTCACATTATCAGATTGGATATATGAGTACACTGATAATTATTCAGGCATGCTATTATCCTATGCTCGCTATTGTTGGAGTTCCTGGTAAGTCTCTTCATCTCTATCCATTTATTAATCCCATAAGCCATAGCGAACGTCATTGCTATTTTCTTTAATCTATATTTGGCAAAGACAGAATCTATTGTCTTCAGTTTCAAATGCAAATTCCATTCATTACCACAAACGTCTGAACAGCCCAACAAGCCTGTCCTCACAAACATCTGAGAACAAGACTTTTCACAATCCAGAAGTACCTTTTGGCCCCGAATTGATTTATTTCTCGGTATTCTCTCCATCACCAAACCTACCCACTACCAGCTCCATAATATCAGCAGTCCCCCGCTTGACATCAGTGCGGGTGCTAGATAAACCATTATCTATGCCTTGATAAAATTCAGAATTTGTAGTTCAAGTTCTTTTACAAACACTATTTCCATTACAAATATATCCGTCAAAACCTTGTTCTTGTCTCTAAAGTAAATTCATGACAGGGATAGTGTGCAGAAAAGTGATGTCGGTGGATACGTAATTCAGAGGCCCAGGTTACTGCACAAAATTCGCTGTTTTAAGTCCTACCTCAGATATGTCGGAACTAAAATTCAAATGACAGGAATTGGAAATAAAAGATAATTTCACTAACATCGACAATAACCCAACCAGCATTTTGTCAATACCTTTATCTGTAGCACTGATTTCCTTTGGTAAAGAAATCTAGCATTATTACCGGACTGTCTTAAGACTGATGTCAGACCCACAACAATGTGCTTGGCAATATTCTGTCTGAAAGAATGACCTCACAGTAAAGGGCATTTAGTGAAGTCAATAAATGTTGCCCTTACCAGCGATGCAGACATCCCATGTCATAACAATATTGAAGTTTAAATATAACAAAGAATGATGCAAAAGATCAGAAACAAAAACAAAGAACAAGAAGCTGACACAGCAACTGATCAGATTTGGCACCCTTGGGTCGAAGGCAAAATAGAATTGACATTTCGAGTCCGCTGACCTACCATCGTAACTGAACACAGCTTGAAAATATTGTGATTGATGTTGGTGACAGGGATGTCTATTATGAAGGGGACAAGGGATGAGTTGAATAGACAGAGAAAGAAAGAGATAAAAGAATAAAGCAAGCAAAGGGATTGAAGATGATCAGCTGGAATGGAAATAAAAAAAAAACGAGATTAATCTCATTTATTTTTTCTCCTGATCCCATATTATTGAAAATCATGTCCATGTAGGGTATACATTAAAGTCCCTGTTTAAAGTGAGTTATGTCGCTTTGTCTGTCTTCCCTGAATGTGATCATCCTCCTTTGTTTATTAATGGGATGCTGGGCCAGTATGTTCCTCATTGTCCTTGAGAAAGTGTTGGTGAGCTGCCTTCCTGACCCACTGCTGTCTGTGGGGTGTAAGTCGTCAGTGCTGAGGTCCGACCGGTTTCATTTCTTTGATGTTTGTAGAGAGTAATATAACTGAGCGACTGGTTTGGCTATTTCAAAGGGCAATTCAAAGTCAAATGCATTGCGGGATTCACATGTGAGCCCAACCAGCTGAATGTGGTAAATTTCATTCCCTGAATAACATGAGAGTGTCAGGTAGGAATTTCTGATAATCGACAATGGTTTCATCGCTTCGTTTGATTTTATTGAATTGAATGCCACCATTTGTTACGGTGGGACTCGAATCCGGGGTGGGGATCAGCATCCGGATCCCTGGATTAAAAAGTTGGAGATAATACTGAGAGGACATCGCCTTCCCGGTATCTCCAACCATCTCAATAGTGGTGTTGCTGTTTGTGTGGCTGTGCTTGAGGCATACTTGGTCGCAAGGCTAAGGAATCGTTTGGCAAAACGTACCATCCTTCGTAATTTTTGAACTTATTAGAACGTTAGAGGATCAGAAGGGCCTTTGGCGAAAATGAGCTGGGTTCCTTGGTTAGGAGTCACAATCAGAATTCATACCAGACAGCAAGTAATCAACACAGTAAATTGTATACTGTCCTTCATTGCAAACTGATTCAAGAATAGGAGCGAAACACCTTCCTGCAGTACAAGAGTGTTGTTCAGAAGGTACCTGGGGCACCGTTTACAGATTATCTCTCCTTTGAAAGGAATTATCACCTGGCCACACAGAGCCAGTGTAAACGAGTTTCACTGGACTAATCTGTGTGGTGATGGTATCATGAAGAGACTGTGAAGGAAATAATCTGTATCACTACAAAAGAAAAAATGTGATTGCATTAAAACCTGAGAGTTATGGACCAACACTCATTATTTTCAGAACAAAACATTGACAGTGTTAACTAAAACATGTGTTTTTGCATGATACATGTTTTCACATGGGCAAATATACAGGGAGAAAACGATTAGAAGGATGTGAGAGAAGTGTAGGGAAATGGGGTGAGCATGGATGGACATCTTGGTCAGCATGGACGAGTTTGGGCTGAATGGCCTATCTCCGTTCAGTCAGATTCTGCGATACTATGACATTTTACTTACCTGAGTGGTACCTCATGTTGGCAAGCGAGAGCTCCAGGCTCTAAATGAACTGTCACTGCCTCAATGTACAGTTGGTGTGTGATCCTGCACTGAACTGCACAAACCTGTCAGCAGCCACATTCTGATAGAGTTCGCCATTCCCACCAACGTCTGACCTCCATACAGAACACTAGTCCGCCTTCTGGGAGATGCCTCCTTGAGACATGGCACAAACCGTCCGCTGTCCCTCCTCACTGATAGCAAACCATGGTATCGTTAACATAACATGTGTGCACCATTAGCAATGGAGCCAGGAGGAACAACATTGTCCAGTCTGTCTGTGCAGTCTGTGCTTCATTGGTTTGTCATGTTGGAGCATCAGTGACATCCTACTTTGTGTTACAGTCTGGAGGGGCTGAATAGCTTCTTCTCTTCATTCGTTCGTGTTTCAAGTGGTTGAAAGTCCTCTTCTGGTCCCAGGGAAAAGGTTCACGGACATTATTGGGCGACCCTTGGTTCCTGCTTACCAGCGTAATGTACTGACTGAGCTCATTATCTTCCTGTGTAATAGCAGGCAGGCAGTGGCATGGAAGAACACAGTAAGTCAGGACACATTGAGTTCTCCAATTTCAAATAACCTCCCTTCCCATCCCCCAACTCCTTTTCCACCCCCTTCTCTTCCCTTCCATTCTCGCTTCCCTACTTTCAGATTCAACTGGATTCCGTCCTCCCATCAGAACGGACGGAACCCAGTGGTACCCCCTTACCTGTGTTAATCTATCCCCACTTTACCACCCTGACTCCTCCTCTCTCGTCTTGCCTCTTTATCTGTGGCTCCATTCCCCCACCCCAGTCCTGAAGAATATTTATCCGCAAGTAGTTGACTTCTCCACCTCCTGATGCTGCCTTGCTTACTGCGTTCTGCCAGTCTTCTGCCTGTCTACCTTTCACCCTCACAGGTACATATAGATCTTGAACTCTAGCTGTCTCACTTTTAAAGGCTTCTCAATTGCCAGAGGTCCCTTTGCCTGCAAACAAACTACTGCAATCAATCCCGGCAAACTCCTAATTCTGTCAAAATTCACCTTGCCCCAATTTAGAACTTGAATCTTTGGACCAGTTTTTTTTCCCTTCTACATAACTATTTTAAAATTTATAGAACTATGGTCACAGATTCCAAACTGCGCATCCACTGTTACCTCACTCACCTCTTCTGCCATATTTCCTAAGGATAGGTCAGATTTTGCCTCTTTCTGGATCAGTGGTGCTGGAAGAGCACAGCAATTCAGGCAGCATCCGAAGACAGGCAAAATCGACGTTTCGGGCAAAAGCCCTTCATCAGGAATAAAGGCAGTGAGCCTGAAGCGTGGAGAGATAAGCTAGAGGAGGGTGGGGGTGGGGAGAGAGTGGCATAGAGTACAATAGGTCAGTGGGGAAGGAGATGAAGGTGATAGGTCAGGGAGGAGAGGGTGGAGTGGATAGGTGGAAAAGGAGCTGGGCAGGTCGGACAAGTAAATTTAAGATCAGGGTGGAATGTGTTGGTGAAGTTGATGAATTGCTCAACCTCCTCGCGGGAGCACGAGGTGGTGCCAATGCAGTCAACAATGTAGCGGAGGAAGAGGTGGGGAGTGGTGCCGGTGTAATTACGGAAGATCAACTGCTCTACGTAGCCAACAAAGAGACAGGCATAGCTGGGGCCCATACGTGTGCCCATGGCTACCCCTTTGGTCTGGAGGAAGTGGGAGGATTCAAAGGAGAAATTGTTAAGGGTGAGGACCAGTTCGGCCAAACGAATGAGAGTGTCGCTGGAGGGGTACTGTTGGGAACGTCTGGAGAGGAAAAAACGGAGGGCTTGGAGGCCCTGGTCATGGCGGATGGAGGTGTAGAGGGATTGGATATCCATGGTGAAGATGAGGTGTTGGGGGCCGGGGAAACCCAAGTCTTGGAGGAAGTGGAGGGCGTGGGTGGTGTCTCGAACGTATGTGGGGAGTTCCTGGACTAGGGGGGATAGGACAGTGTCGAGGTAGGTAGAGATGAGTTCAGTGGGGCAGGAGCATGCTGAGACAATGGGTCGGCCAGGGTGGTCAGGCTTGTGGATCTTGGGAAGGAGGTAGAACCGGGCAGTGCGGGGTTCCCGGACTATGAGGTTGGAAGCTGTGGGTGGGAGATCTCCTGAGGTGATGAGGGTCTGTATGGTCTGGGAGATGATGGTTTGGTGATGGGGTTGGGGTCATGGTCAAGGGGGCGGTAGGAAGAGGTGTCCTCGAGTTGGCGTTTGGCTTCAGCGATGTAGAGGTCAGTGCGGCAGACTACCACTGCTTCCCCTTTGTCCGCTTATTTTGCCTCTTCCCGATTAGGACCATCTACATACTGTTTGAGGAAACTTTCTTGACGCACTTAATGAATTCCATCTCATCAAATCCCTTTACGTTCTTGCAGTCCCAATCTGGGTTATAAAAAGTAAAACTCCTGTTCCTGAAGTCTCCCCTATCTCCCTACATATTTTTGCTCCTGTAATTACTATTGAATATTTGGGGGCCCATAGAACAACCCCAATAATGCCACCATCCCCTTCTTATTTCTTAGTTACACCCACAAAGCCACACTGATTGATCCTTTAGTCATTTCATGTCTGATGTTTTGTGATACTCCCGTTAATCAGAAATGCAAATTCCCCTCCCCTCTTTCCATTTCTGTCCTTCCTAATGCACTTTACGCTGGTACATTAAGCTGTCAATCCTATCCGACCCTTAGTCATATTTCCGTAATAGCTACACTATCCCATCCCACGTACCTATCCACACCCGGAGTTCATCGATCTTACCTATCACCCCTTTTGCATTGAAATAAATGCAATTTAATCCAACAGGCATTCCTTGTTCCGCGTTTTGTTCCAGCCTGACCTGTCTTTTCACATTACAAATCCTGATTACTCTATCTCTTTCCAGCCTCCCTGCTCTTGAGGATACCACACCCCCTGCCAATCTCCTTTCAACTCTTTCTTGCAGCACTAGCAAAACTGGCTGCGAAGATATTGGTGCCTTCTCCAGTGCATGTGCAACCTGTCCCTCTTAAACGGGTCACCTTTTTCACAGTAAAGATCCCAATGATTTAAAAATTTGAATCCCTCCCCCGCACCAATTCTTTAGTCACATATTTATTTGCCATATTCTACTATTTTTAACTTCACTGGCTCATGACACTGGAAGTAATTAAGAGATTACCACGGTCGAGGTCCTGGTTATTAACTTTCCTCCTCGTTCTCTGTAATCACTCTGTAGGACCTCATTCTTATATCTACCTCTGTCATTTGTGCCAACGTGCACAATGACTTCTGGCTCCTCAGCCTCCCCCTTGAGAACGTTCTGCAGCCGCTCGGAGACATCCTGGCCTCTGACACCTGAGAGGCAACACAACATCCTGGATTCCCGTTTGAGGCCACAGAATTTCCGATCTGTCTCCCTACCAATTGACTCTCCTACCTCTAAGACCCTGCTTATCTTTACCCTTTCCCGCTGCGCCCCAGAGCCAGTTGTACTGCAACCAACCTGGCTACTGTTGCTTTCCCTTTGCACGGTCATTTCCCGACACCCACCCACTCCCTCACCCCCACAATCAGCATCCAAAATGGTATATTTGTTTTCAAGGGGAATAGCCACAGGGGATTCCTACACTCTCTGCCTACTCCCTTTGCCATTCCAAGTTGTCGCCCAGCTACTCTCTGCCTGGACATGACAGGAAGCAAGGAACGCCTGTTGGATTAAATAGCGTTTATGTAAAGGCAACACGGCTGACAAGTAAGGCAAATGAACTCAGGGTATGGATCTTTACATGGGACTGGGATATGAGAGTCATTGCAGAAACAGGCTAAGGGAGGGACTTGGGTGTGACCACCTCTCTAAAGCTCTTAGTTATGAAGTTCTCTGTATCTCGGATGACGCTGAGAGCAACCAGCTCCAGCTCCCGAACACTTCCCATGCACGTGTAGTCATCAGGGACTGTGGAAGTCTCCCTGAGCTCCCACATCCCGCAGGAAGAACATGTGACTGCCCTAACTGCCATCTCGACTGCTGTCAGACGAGCATTAAAGGGACTTTATCTGAGCTTACCTGCACATTTTGCTGAGCTGCTGCTTAGTGAAGCTTCTCGAACCAAAGCATTACTACCTACTCTGCCAATTACAGCATGTCAATCAATATAGTTTTGGTTCGGGAAGGAGGGAAACACTTTTTTTTATTTCAAAAATATACTTTATTCATAAAATATTTTGATGATCTATACAATTGATGATGCAATACATATGTGCACATTGCATTTCTTTTGATACAGAGATTAGAATTAATCCGTCGCATATACAATTCTGTGTGTTTACCATCCATACATTAAGCTGAGATGTCAGCGGAGCCCACTTACAGCGTGGGCCCACTGTTCTCCTTTGGTGGACAGACATTACCGCGCCTTAGCGGCAGCTGCCCCAAGATTCAGCGTGTCCCTCAACATGTAGTCCTGGACATTGGAATGTGCCAGTCTGCAACACTCAGTCGGGGTCAACTCCTTCAGCTGGAAGATCAACAGGTTTCAGACAGACCAAAGAGCGTCTTTGACCGAGTTGATGATCCTCCAGGCACAGTTGATGTTCGTCTCGGTGTGCGTCCCGGGGAACAGACCATAGACCATGGAGTCCTGCGTCACGGATCTGCTCGGAACGAAGCTCAACAACGCCACTGCATTCTTCTCCAGAGTTCCTTTTCATAGGCACATTCCAGAAGGAGGTGTGTAACAGTCTCGTCCCCTCCACAACCGCTTCGAGGGCTGCATGCAGTGCGGCAGAGAGTCAGGGCGTGCATAAATGATCTCACAGGCAGACCCCTTCTCAAGAAGAGACAAGCCATACCTTGGTGCTTGTTGGAAAGTTCTGGCAATGAGGCAATCTGCCAAATGGCTTTGACAGCCTTCCCAGGGAGCCGCTCAACAGGATCCGCCCTCTCCTTTTCCCGAAGGGTCTCAAGGACACTATGTGCTGATCACTTCCTGATGGACTTGTGGTCAAAGGTGTTATTCTTCAGAAATTTCTCCACGAAGGACAGGTGATAGGGAACGATCCAACAACTTGGAGCATTCCATTGCTGCGAGGCCAGGCCCATCCTTTGCAACACAGGGGACAGGTAGAATCTCAGTACGTAGTGACCCTTGGTGTTTGCGTACCGGGGATCCACGCACAGCCGCACGCAAAGGTTGCCATCAGGGTGAGGGTGGCATTGGGAGTGTTTTCTCCCCCGTTGCCCAGATCTTTACACATCGAGTCCATCTTTGATCTCCATATAAAATGGAAGACGACCGGGGTGACTGCAATGGCACAGGTTCTGGGAATAGGCCAGACCTGTGCCACATATAACAGCAATGACAGTGCCTCACACCTGATGACCAGGTTTTTCCCGCAATGGAGAGCGACCGTTGCTTCCATCTGCCCAGTTTCTGCCTCAGTTTCCTGATACGCTCCTCCCAAGATTGGCACACGCTCCAGCCCCGCCGAAACAAATACCCAGCACCTTCAGTTCGTCAGTCCTGATGGTGATGGGGATGGAGGGTTGGTCGGCCCAGTTCCTGAAGAGCATGGCCTCACTCTTGCCTTGGTTTACCTTGGCCCCCAAGGCCCCTTTGAACTGGTCACATATGCACATGAATCTATGCACGGACAGCGGATCCGAACAGAAAACGGTGACGTCATTCATGTAGGGGGAGGCCTTATCCTGTCGGCCCCCCGCTGCCAGGAATAGTCACCCCTCTCAGGCCCATATCCTTCCTGATGGACTCCGCAAACGGCTCTATGCAGCACACAAACAAGGCAGGAGAGGGAGGGCAGGCCTGCCTGACTCCAGATCTTACTGGGAAGCTAATTGATTCCCACATATTGATTGAGACTGCACTGACAATGTTGGTGTAGAGCAGTCTGATCCAATTGCAGGTTCCATCCTCAAAGCCCATTTTGGAGAGAATATCTCTGATATACGTATGTGATATCCTGTCAAAGGCTTTCTTCTGGTCTAGTCTGATGAGGCAGGTGTCCAACCTCCTGTCCTGCACATAAGCGATCGTATCCCTGAGGACTGCGAGACTCTCAGTGATCTTCCTGCCTGGTACAGCACAGGTTTGGTCAGAAAGAATCACTGATCCCAGAGCAGACATGACCCGGTTGGCGATCAACTTTGACAAGATTTTGTAATCCCTATTCAATAGTGAGATCGGTGTCTAATTTCTGATTTCCTTCCTTTCCCCCTTCCGCTTGTAAATGAGGGTGATGATGCATATCCTCATGGATTCACTTATAGTACCTGCCAGAAGCATACTGACATACACCTTCAGCAGGTCCTGGCCAATCAGGTCCCATAGAACAGAATAGAGCTCAACCGGTAAGCCGTCACTTCTGGGAATTTTATTTTTTTCAAAGGACTCGAGTTCCTTGGTCAGCTCGTTCACAAATAACGGCTGGTCCAGCCTCTCCCGTGTTCTGTCATCTAAGACCTCCGTGATAGAGGACAGGAACGACTGGGAGGCCGTGCTGTTGGTTTGCTTCGAGTCATACAGACTGGTATAGAAGGATTTGCTGATCGTCATGGAGTCAGCCTGAGATGACGTGAGTGAGTCATCTTCTTCCTTCTTTGTGCAACTTCTGGAAAAAGAAACTTGATCACGTCCTGACCTGCTCCACGTCGTGAACCTTGGACCGGAAGATTATCTTGGAGGCCTCCGTGGTAAAGAGCGAGTCTTGCTGGCCCTTCACCTCCTGGAGATCCTCCATGACATTGACCACCATCGTCTGCAGCAGGAGCAGGTTCTGCATACTTTCCTAGAGTTGGGACAGTTTTGCCCGCCTCTCTCTCGCCTCCTAAACACCTTTGAGGATGAAGAACCTCTTGATATTCCCTATTACTGTTTCCCACCAGTTTGCTGGAGACTCAAAGAGAGGCTTCATGTTTCTCCAACGTGCGTAGTTCCTCTTGAGTTCCTCAATGTTTCCAGGGGTCAACAGATTTGAGTTCAGCTTTCACGTTCCCTTACCAGCCTGCTTCTCGTCGTGTAGGTGACAGTCGGCCAGCAGGAGGCAGTGGTAAGAAAAGAACACCGGCTTGACGTCGGTGGATCTGACGGAGAATGTTTGGGATACAAACAAGTAATCTATCTTTGAGCGCATAGACCCGTCTGCCCGTGACAAGTGTATCTACACTGTGCTCAGTCTGCAGGGGTGCTGAAGACGTAGCGCAGCTTGGCATCCTTTACCGTTTCCATCAGGGCTCTGGAGGTGGCGTCCAGTTTTCTGCCATCATCCCCCCCCCCCTCCCCCCACCCCGGCCGCCGGATCGTCCATCTGTGTCAATGATACAGTTCAAGTCTCCGGTCAGAATGACCAGCCTGGACGTAGCCAGCAACAGTGGAAGCTGTTGCAGGACGGCCAACCGTTCACTCTTACCCACTGGGGCATACACATTGATCAGTCTCGGGGAGCATTCCTGTACATGACGTCGGTGACGAGGAGGCGCCCGCCCACCATCCCCTTAATCTCGGAGATGGTGAAATTGCCTCCTTGCAGCAGGATAACCAGGCCGGAGGCGCGGTTATCGTTGCCCCACGACCAAACCGACGTCCCATGTGCCCACAAGCTCTACAATCTCCTGTAGCTAGTGAGGTGCGGTTTCCCACACTCCTGCAGAAACAGGACACCGGCTTTAACGTTGGCCAAAGAGGAAACGCATTGCATAGCAGATTTAATGCTATGCACATTAATGCTGGCAATTTTATACCCATTTTAACAGTTTATGAGGTTACCAGTGTACATTGCTGTTGGTTCTGCCTCTCTGGGGTAGCTGTCTGCATCCCTGTGGTGTAAGCGAACTGATGGACCCTTGCAGGGCTGAGGAAGCTGTCCGACTCCACGCTGTGGACATTTCCCTGTCTGGTGTCATCAGGCTGGGACCAAGGTCCGCACAGTCCAGCTCTCTGTCTGACCGCAGGGCTGTCAGAGGATCGCTGCTCCCAGTTACCTGGAGCTGTGCGGCAGTGTGCACCTACTAATTCTCAGTGGGTGGGGGGTTGTCTTTACCAGTCCCTTCAGAGGGTTTGTCTTTTCCTGTTTCTCCGCACGGCGCTTTGTCTCTTCTTCTGGTGACGACCCTCCTTTCACCCGTCCTCACCATGTGAAGAGCTGCCCATGTCCTCCTCCTGCAGGTGTCGTTTCTCCCTTTACTGGGTGTTTTCGGGGAAATAGAGGGTTTCCAACTTCCTGTTTTTTACAGGAATCCACTCCTCGCCCCCCTCAGTTCCCTCCTCTTCCATTACCTCTGTCTGACCTGTAGGAGCTTGGATTGGCTGCAGCACCTCCCCGCTGGCTGCGGCCTGCTACGCTCCAGCGTTTCTTTCCTTCTGGGTTACACCAGACACAGTTCCCTTGCCGGTTTATGGTGCCTTGCTGATCTTTTGCCCTACACCTCCGGCCATCTGTGCGTAGGTGGCGGCCGCTCGTCTTGGGCAGGCCTTGTACATGTGTTCTGCCTCTTGGCACAATTACAGTTCTTGTCCTCGTTGCATTCCTTGGTTCTGTGACCTTCCTGCTTGCAGTTTCGACAGATAGTCACCTTACAGTCCGCTACCATGTTTCCTGCATAAGCAAGTTTGGCACAATTTCTGCTGCCCTGCAAACTCATGTAACTTCAGCTCCCTCTGACCTGCCGCTTTCTGGTCAAGATTCCGAAAGGGTCGACCACATCAGTGCTTTCTCCCTCGACTTGGATATATCTTCTCAGGAAGGTCAGGACATCAACTGCTGTGACGTGGGGGTTGAACATATGAATTGTAACAACCCTACTCCTCTGTGCAGGAAGCACATACAACTTGACCGCTGACCACATGGAGAACAGAGACCCCCTTCCCTTCTCTTTGAACACCTTCAGGAGCTGCTCGAACTGCTTCACGCTCCCGAAGGTCACATCGGAATAGCCTGCCCCAGGGAAATCCTGCAGGCAGTACACGTTTGCTGCGTCAAACCCGCAGCACTCGAGCAGAATAGTCTTGAGGGACACAGTCCGATCGACTGGTGTACATTCCTCCACCTTCTTTACAGTAACCCTGACTGTGTTGCAAATGCCATGGCCTGGGCTGTGAACGGATGCTGAGGCCATAGCTCCTAGGTTGTCAGGTCCCTGATATGGCGTTAGGCTGAAACCACCATAAGGACCTACCAAGAGCAGGTCAGCACAACCAAACGGTCGTCCACTCACAATCTCAACCAGCTCTGACGATTCGCAACTCGACACCTATTCTAATAAGAACAGACACTTGATCCTAGACTCGTCTTGGGAAGAGCCAACTTATTGATCATGTCATCTCCCCTGCCCGAGAAGGAGGGAAACACTACCGTGATGGAATATTTCGGCTTTAAGCACTCCTTGACACCAGGTTCATGCGTGTTCATGGAGAATGTGTTGATGAGGTCTTCCTTCTGTTAGTGTCGACTGCGCTGATGCAAATCTTCACCCTGACAGCCAATCGGCATTGTCACAGTCCTCTGCTCTTTGCTGTCGTTCTAATAAGAACAGACGTCACCCTTGTTGAAAAATATGTCCATCTCAGCCTTGAAGATATTCAGTGCTCCAGCCTCAACAGCCTTTACAATTTTCTACAATGGTTTCCCTCCCATTGATGTGAGACTTGGTGATCTTTAGTCCCCATGGCTTTTTTCTAGCACTCTGCATGGAAGTTGAACTTTCATGAGATTTTGTCCTGTTCAATAACACCTCCTCTGTGGCCAGAGGCAAAACAAAAAAAAAACACAAAGTTTAAGAGCCTGTAACCTGCTCCCTCATCTTCCACATCAGTCTAATTTGCAGTTCATCCGGATCTAGGGATTAGCCCACTTTTAGTCCTGCATCAACTTCCAATTCTTCCTCAGCATCTGTGTAAATTTGCTCAAAGACACACTGTCAGGAGCTGACAGGGAATCCAGGAACTGCTTCTCCTCTGTGCACAGGCTGTTCCTCGGTCCCTAATACTCCCCATTCTTTGTCTTGTTACCTTCTTACCCTTAATACACTGATAAAATGTCGTTGAATTCTTGAAAATATTGCCAGCTAATGATTTATCATTCCGCTGTTTGCTCTTCTACTTATTTTCTTGAGTTTATCCCTATGCGTTCACTACTCTTCTGAGACCTCCATTGACCTACTCACTTTACACTTGTTTTAAGCATCTCTATCATATTTAATTCCATACTGAATATTTGTTGACATCCAAGGAACTCCTGTCTTGTTTTCCTAAATTTCATTTTCAGTGTAACATGTTGTGGTGACACTGGCATCAATTCCACTTTGCGAATGTGACCCCCACCCCCACGTTCTTCTGCTACAGTTTCACCCAGAAATAACTGTACTATGGCCAGATCATGACTTATTTTTAATACATCTGCCTCAGCAGTCCAAAAATCAGTCTAGTTCTAGTTGCTTCATTATTGGAAAGACGATGCTTTGAAGAGAGTGCTGAGGAAATTGACGAAGATGCTGTCTGAACAGGAGGTCATGTCTCACAAAGAAAAGTTGAGTGAGCTAGAGCTTTTCTCATTGGAGCAAAGAAGAATGGGAGGTGACATAATAGATGTGTTCAAGATGATGCGAGCCATAGATAGAGTGGATAGCCAGAGAATTTTCCTATGGTGGACATGGCTATCTCGAGGGGGCATAATCTTAAGATGAATGGAGGAAGGTTTAGGTAAGATGTCAGAGGTAGGTTATTTATACAGAGAGTGGTGGATGCATGGAATACACTGCCAGCAGCAGTAGTAGAGCCAGCTGCATTAGGGATATTTAAGCGACGGTTGGACCGGCACATGAATGATAGTACAATGAAGGATATGCAAGTTAGTCTGATCTTCGAGGAGGATAAAAGGTTGGCAGGACGTCGAGGGCCGAAGGGCCTGTACTGTGCTGCAATGTTCCATGTTTCTTGTTTCTCCCATCTTGTCGATTCTCATCAATTGTTTCCGTGTGCGGGAGTGATGTATATGAGATCAGGAAGCTGGGTGGGGCATTAGCCCAAAACATTCAGTTATGGAGTGTACTATCACCTGAGTGCCAGTACAATATGTGTTTGTGATGACATACACCGGACAGAATCCGCCAAGTTCAGTTATTAACGTGATTCTTGACTTGCTATTTGCTCGTGTTTCCTTCAGATACAATCTGTTGGGTGACCCATGTATTAATCAGATGTTTGCTATGTTTCGTAAATTGGTCAAAAATAAGATGTGAGCTATGATTATTCAACTGAACTATAATCCCTGAAAACAATTAAGTTGATTCTATGTTTATGGAACTAAAATATGTACCCCTGTCATGATTTTCTAACACAGAAATAAAGAACGTACATTTTATTTTATATCGGAAAAAAACAACATGGTATCTAACTATATTGGTGACCAGAATTACATATTGAATGTCAGGATTCAAAACAATGCAATTTCACTCCAATTGTTTGAAACTGGTTGGCTTCTGAATGATTACGTGTTCAGCATGAGCAAACGATTGAACAAAATAATGCAATTAGCGTTCTTATACATTTACATATAATCAATCAGTTTAATTTCTCACTGAAATATACAAGCTTCAGCTAATTGCCAGCAGTTTAGAAATGGTATTAATTCACCTTGCACTGTCAAAATTAAACTAAATAAGTGATCTGTGTTATCAAATTTTAGCGAGCAATACGTTGAAAGCTTCCAATTTTTAGTAAGAATGAAATTTGATAATAAATGTGGACAGTGAATAAAACGATGAACGTATTATCATGTGAGTGAAAAGTCAGACATTTTCAAACAGATTTGTGCAAAAATTATGGCATATTTGGTTTAGCAATTGGAATCCCACATTTAAAGTATTCATGTTCTGAGTAATAATTAGATTTTATAATGAAGCTGACCTTGCAATATTTGCATTTTAAATGCTTATGTTGAACCAAATAATCAAATATTTGCAAACATGTACAATGGGAAATAATCTGATACTGACTTTTATTCGCATCTGACACATGACAGATTACAAAAGTTTAAAGTACGGGAGGAGACTATTTGCAACTGTGTGTGCATCAGCTTCAGAAATGTCTCCCGAGTCCCTCCGATTTGCCAGCCCTATCTCTGTAGCCCGTTAAATTCATAATTTCCAAATATATCCAGTTCTCCATTGCACCTTTATCGACAACTCTCCCAGGCAATGCATGCCAAATCCAAACAACTCTCTCAATAAATAAGTTTTTTTTAACTTATTTCACTCCTAGCTCCATTGCTGACAATTTTGAAATTAGAACTCATTGATGCTGTAATGCCAGCTATTGGAAACAGAGTATTCTTGTTTTACTCCGCAACTTTTTCTTTTCTTAATTTTGAGCACCGCAAAAAGTTCACATCTTTATCTGTTCTGCTCCAGGAAGAATAAGCCCAATGCCTTGCAAGAACTGTAACAAACACTACATCGGAAAAACAAGCAGGAAACTAGCCACCCAGATACACAAACATCAACTCGCCACAAAAAAGACATGGTAAAAACAATGACTGCAGATGCTGGAAACCAGATTCTGGATTACTGGTGCCAGAAGAGAACAGCAGTTCAGGCAGCATCCGAGGAGCAGTAAAATCAACGTTTCGGGCAAAAGCCCTTCATCAGGAATACAGGCAGAGAGCCTGAAGCGTGGAGAGATAAGTGAGAGGAGGGTGGGGGAGGGGATGAAGTTGATAGGACAAAGGGGGAGGGGGTGGAGTGGATATATGGAAAAGAAGATAGGCATGTAGGACATGTCATGGGGACAGTGCTGAGCTGGAAGTTTGGAACTGCAGTGAGGTAGGGGAAGGGGAAATGAGGAAAACGTTGAAGACTGCATTGATGTCCTGGGGTTGGAGTGTTCCGAGGCAGAAGATGAGGCTTTCTTCCTCCAGGCGTCTGGTGGTGAGGGATCATTTCATTTCAATATTTCAACTCTCCCTCCCACTCTGCCAAGGACATGGAAGTCCTGGGCCTCCTTCACCGTCGCTCCCTCATGAAGCTACATGAGATGATGCTGGTTTGTAATATAGCCACTTATTGAGGACAGTTAAAGGAACAAACTGGCAATTGTCATTGATTATTGCTTCAGAATATATCAGAGTGTTCATGGCTGCCACCGCATAGAATCATGCAACGAAAAACAGGCCTATCACTTCTGCGCCAGAAAGTGCAAATCTAAAGTCTTTTTAAACGTCTGTGAGGTTACCTGCGTCAACCACCCTCCTCGGCAATGCATTCCAGACACATACCACCCTCAGTTCGAAATAGACTCCACAAATCCTCTCTCAATCCCCTGCCTTTCGGTTTAACAGTATGTACCTTTGTTTTCGATTCTTCAAGTAAGGCAAACAGCTGGTGACTGTTCATCCTCTCCATTCCCCTTATGCTTTTCTAAACCTGTACCAGTTCTCTCCTCAACCTTCCCTGCTGCAAAGAAAACACGAGCAAATTTAGCCTTCCCCACTCATAGTTTGAGTACTCACTTGTCTTATTACGTGCATCATCCCACTTTTATCAAATTTCATTCTTACTAAACATTGGAAGCTTTCAACTTATTGCTCGCTAAAATTTGACAACATGGATCATTTATTTAGTTTAATTTTCACAGTGCAACGTGAATTAATACCATTTCTAAACTGCTGGCAAATAGCTGAAGCTTGTATATTTCAGTGAGAAATATACAAGTTACACCAGTAAGTTACACCAGTTACTCCAACTTCTTCTGGCCATGCCTTTCCCTTTTTGCCTTCCAACTGGGATAATGGGAGCTGCTGGCGTCTGTGCTGCTATTGGTCATCAGTGAATAATGGGATTGAGATGATCAATGTCCAATAGGAACAGACAATAGTGTGTGTCTGTCACTGTCTGATGCATCGTCAACAGGGTTGTTTTGTTCCCCATAGTACAGAGTGTAGTGTCACAGGGCTTAAACAAACAGCCTCATCACAAATAAGACAAACCTTTCCTCAGAATCCGAAGTCCATGTATCAGTTTTCCTTTAAACATTTTGAGGAGAGTGAATACATTGTTCAAACAAGCCGTGTTCGATCCTTTTGCTCTTTATTATTTTAACTGATTTTCCAATGTCATTTGAGTGAGATCAGAGTAACTTCCCTTTCATCAAAGCAGTATTTGGCTCATTTGGCATCAGGGACACTCAGTAAACTGTGGTCAATGTGAACCGAAGGAAATTCTGTGCTGTTAATTTCCTCACTGAACATTGACACCTTCCCCAGTGCTATTGGGAAAGACAAATAAACTCTGTCCTTGCTAGTGCCTTCCAAAATCATGGATACATTTGTCCTGTTAATAACATCAAGGCATATTATGTTTTTACAGTTTTGTCAAAACTGTCAGAAAGATTAGAGCTTGCAGGTTGAGTGCCACCCCAAAAAAATCAGTACGTTTCAATAAGATTATGTTCCCGATTATTTTCAATTAGTTACTTTCTGAGGACTGATCGTGCAATGTTAGTGCCACTGAGAGCAACATTTTCTCTGTCCAACAACATCGTATCACATTGGGTCAAGGCTGCAGAACTCAACTATTCTAATTTATTCCCCAGCTCATTAGCCATGCCCACCAGGTGTAGTAGGCTCCCGAATTTGCAACAATGTAGAGATACCCATGATACTCTGGAAGCCTCCTGTCCTCCCATACCCTACCCTCTGACTCCATGCACTCCCCCAACTCGACCTCCTGTCGTATATTCACCATCCCTCCTGAACTTCCACTCTCTGATACTGAATGTTCTGAACTCAGCAAATATCTGAACTTTGCCTCTGCGTGCCACCACCTTAATGAATTTTGGGCTCGACATGATGTTGAACTGTTCTTCTGCTGTCTTCGCCTCAGTGCCCATTGTTTTGGACACGACTCTTCTCCCTATTCAATATACCCCGTCACCCAGCTCCAAAACTCTCTCTACACATGGACCCCACCCTCTACACTTTTATCTGAACTCAATCTGTTCATTAAGAACTCTCGATGTAACATTGGTTGTCTTCATTTTCTTCTCCCCCTCACCGAATCCAACCTATCACCCTCTGAACTAACTGCATTCCATGTGCTTATATTCAACCCTGACTGTGTTATTCAGCCTGTGCTGATAAGGGTGGTGCTGCTGTGGTCTGGTGGACTAACATCTACATTGCAGAGACTGAGCACCCGCTCTCAGATATCTCCTCCTATCTTCCCCTGGACCATGACTCCAACATGGCATATCAGGCCATTGTCTCAACTACGAAAATTGACCACATTCAATCTGGAGATTTCCACCCCACTTGACCCCTCCCCCCTTAACGGCCTCAAGCTGATGGCTGCCTGATAGCAGAGCTTGCTTCCATCTCTTCCTGAAAATCCACAAACAGAACTGCCTGTGCAGACCCATTGCTTCATTCTGCTCGTGCCACACAGAGGGGGTGCATGGATACACACGTGGCCCCGTTCTACCTGTTTCTTCATGGGGTACATAGACCACTCCTTGTTCCAGTTCTATTCCAGCCCCATCCACCGCTCTTTCTCCGATACAAATATGTTATCATCGCTGCTGCTTCTCTCTCTTGTCCAGAATTAGAAACGTTCATTCATTTCACTTTCAAATTTCACCCCTCACTCACTTTCACCTGATCCATCTGTGACTCCACCTTCCTTTCCTCGACATCTTTGCTTCCAATTCTGGGGATAGACCAACCACTGATATTCATTATTAACCCACCGACTCCTAAAGCTATCTGAGGTGTACATCCTCACACCCTGTTTCCTGAAAATACTCCAATTCATTCTCTCAGTTCATCCATCTCCACCGCATTTCTTCTGATGATGCCAAATTCAACATGGACGCCTTTTAAATGCCCACAATGTTCCTCAAACAAAGATTCCCCAATACTGTTGTCAAGAGGGTCCTCAACTGGGTCTGACTCATTTCCTGCCCGCCCAGCCTCCCCCTCCACTTCCCTGCTGCTGCAGACTTACCCTTATCTTAACCTAGCATCCCACCAGCATTCACATGCAGAGGACCATCAGCCGCATACCCCCCCCCCCACTCAAGTGAGATGCCACCATCAGAGACATATTCGCCTCCCCTCCCTTGTCCGCCTTCTGCAGCGACCAATCCCTCCAGGATACATCTGTCCGCTCTTTATTCACTCCCAACACCTCCCCACACCCCCCACCGCATGTCCACTTCACCTTCCCCTGCCGAAGGTGCAACACTTCTCCATTTACTGCCCACTCCTCATTATCCAAGGGCCCAACCTTACCTCCCAGGTGAAACAGCACCAAACCAACATTTTCCACAATCTAGCCCACTACATTCGCTGCTCAAAATGTGGTCGCCTTCTACATTGGGGAAGTGAAGAGTAGGCTAGTTGGCTACTTGGCAGAACATCTATGTTGAACGTCTGCAAAAGACCCTGAGATTCCAGTTGCTTGCCTGTTTAATACCCTATCCTGTTTACTGGCCATTATCTCTGTGTCAGGCTTGCTGCAATGTACCAGGAAAGCTCTATGCAAGCTGGAAGAACAACATATCATTTTCCGCATATTGTCCCTGCAGCCCTTCAGACTGAAAATCAAGTTCAATAATTTTAGGGCCTGAACTCCCCAATATCCTTGCCCCCTACCCATACAACAGGCCTGGTTCTCATATAACCTTCCATGACGCATCCTCTATTGTTAGCTACTAATCGTTACCATTAACACCTATCCAGCCTCTTCTGCAAATCAATAACATTTTACTAGCTACCATCAGTTCTGAGGAAGTGTCACTGGACCCGAAACGTTAATTCTGATTGCTCTGTACCTAAGCTGCCAGACCTGCTGAGCTTTTGCAGCAACTTCTACTTTTGTTTCAACATTTTCATAGCAAGTTCTCACAATGCATTACGTCAGCGATATTTAGAGCCCTGTCAAACGTCAGAACTTTGTAATTTCTCATTTAATGCCCATAACAAATTATTTGAGATTCAACTAAGATAACGATTTTGCTGTTATCATTCAGATCAGACACTTTGTCACAGTTCAGAAAGAAAAAGAAATCGAAAGAACTGAAGCAAAACTTCGCAGCTCTGATAATATCTGAGCAGAGATGCACAGACTTAACCTTTGATTCCAATATGACTTTTCAGAACAATGTCTCATCATATTCGATATGTTAACTCTGTTTCTGTCTGCAGATACTTCCTCATCTGTTGCATTTCTCCACCATTTTCAGTTTTTATTTCAAATTTCCATATCATTATATTTCATGTTTCGTGACAGGTCTACATGTTGAACTTGGTTATATTTGGACAATTTGGTCCTTTCCTACTCCTATTATATTTGGTGCGTCGGTGACACTTGTATTACAGCTGAAGTCTGTTTCTTTTTGAAGTTTCAAATGAAAAAAAAAATCTTTTTAAGAATATCCTGCAAATCTCAGGAAAGACACTTTGTTTGAAAATACATTTTAGAGGCAGCTGAACTTCATGAACTAATAGGAATAGATTATTGATGATGGAACACTCTGTGTCCTTCATTGAACAAGCGTATCTCCCACTCTTGAAAACCTTTCAATATATATCACCTAATTGGTACAGCAAAGGTGATGGAAACTCAGTCCATCGTGTCTTCCAGCTTGGAATGAGCTGTATCTCTACTGCTGTTCTCCTGTATTGTCCCCATTGCCCATCACGTTTTGTTATCAGTGTCTGTTTTTAATACAAGTATCCTGTCCAGATGTAAGCAATAATATCAATCTCAACAAAAAAAAACTGAAATTGGAGGGTAAGTGAAGCAGGTTAGGTGTATTTGTGAAGCGAAATCGAAATTAATGTTTCAGTTCCGGTGACCCTTCCTCAAGCTGTATTCCCATTAATTAAATAATGTGTATAAAAATATAGTTCATTTTATCACATTTAAAATTATCCTGTTCAGTTTACATTGTCATTCAGGATTGCATCTCCCAAACGTTGGCTGTTTCCTTGTGCATTATGGTTAATTCTATCTGTCAGAAAGAGTGATCATGATTGGGGACTATCATTGTACTCCCCATGCAGTCTCCCCAAGGCTTTCAGTTGCCAGTATACAGAGCACTGGGAGACAGGCAATTCCAAAATAGTTCGCGAGAGAAACAGGAGGACAGTCAGTCAAATAGAGAGAAAGGAAAGCCACTGCACCCATTTCATCCCATCTTCCAGCCAATGTCATATTCATTTCAACCTGACTCATTAATGCATAGGTTTTAATGAATAAGTTCATTGTAATTATCACTTTTGGTTTTGGACTGAGGCCGAAAAGCGTAAAAATTACTGCTTCACAACAAATAAAACTGCATTAAAATGTTTGTCATTTTATATAAATAAATTACTGAAGCAAATTCAGTATGGAAGTTCCAAAGTTGCCTTATTAGAGCAGTATTAGGAACATTCAGCAAGGTCCACATTTCCTAATCCCATATACAGTAGTATGTTTTGTTTTGTGAGTAGTGGAGGCACGTGGTTTAATAAACAAGAAAACAGAGATTAAAAATGTGTTGCTGGAACAGCGCAGCAGATCAGGCAGCATCCAAGGAGCAGGAGAATCCACATTTTGGGCATAAGCCCTTCTTCAGGAATGAGGAGGGTGTGCCAGGCAGGCTAAGATAAAAGGTAGGGAGGAGGGACTTGGGGAAGAGGCGTTGGGAATGCGATAGGTGGAAGGAGGTTAAGGTGAGGGTGATAGGCTGGAGAGGGGGTGGAGGCGGAGAGGTCGGGAAGAAGATTGCAGGTGAAGAAGGCAGTGCTGAGTCTGAGGGTTAAACACCTCTGGGACACCCGCACAAACCAACCCAACCGCCCCGTAGCTGAACACTTTAACTCCTCCTCCCACTCCGCCAAGGACATACAGGTCCTTGGCCTCCTCCATCGCCAGTCCATGGCAACACGACGCCTAGAGGAAGAGCGCCTCATCTTCCGCCTAGGAACCCTCCAACCACAAGGGATGAATGCAGATTTCTCCAGCTTCTTCATTTCCCCTGCTCCCACCTTTTCTCAGTCCCAACCCTCGGACTCAGCACCGCCTTCTCGACGTGCAATCTTCTTCCCGACCTCTTCACCCCCATCCTCTCTCTGGCCTATCACCCTCACCTTAACCTCCTTCCACCTATCGCATTCCCAACGCCCCTCCCCCAAGTCCCTCCTCCCTACCTTTTTTCTTAGCCTGCCTGGCACACCCTTCCTCATTCCTGAAT
Source organism: Chiloscyllium plagiosum (assembly GCF_037043375.1). Classification (NCBI taxonomy): domain Eukaryota; kingdom Metazoa; phylum Chordata; class Chondrichthyes; order Orectolobiformes; family Hemiscylliidae; genus Chiloscyllium; species Chiloscyllium plagiosum. The sequence goes on from NW_028270188.1 coordinate 19,564,116, forward strand.
AAGCGCTTATGCCCGAAATTTCGATTATCCTGCTCCTTGAATGGTTCCTGACCTGCTGCGCCTTTCCAGCAACACATTTTTAAGCTCTGATCTCCAGCATCTGCAGTCCTCACTTTCTCCAAGAAAACAGAGATCACAGGGTATTTAGACAGAGTGAGGCACACAAGGATACATCACACAGGTGGCGTGCAGAGCAAGATCGACGTTAGCACGTTTAATATTATTTGAAGTTAGAGAGGTTAATTCATCAGTATAATGCAGGAGTTTGCAGGAGATAATTATCTGGGTGGGAGAGATCTTTGATGTTGCCAGACTTTCTGCGACAATGAGAAGTATAAATGGTGTCCATGGATGGGGTGTTGGCTTCTGTGATGGTGTGGGCTGTGCACACAACTTTCCGTAGGTTTTCATGGTCCTGGGCAGGACAGTTACCATATCAGACGATTATGCACTCGAATAGAATGCTTTCAGTTGCCAGTATACAGAACACTAGGAGACAGGCAGTTCCAAAGTAGTTCGTGAGAGAAACAGGAGGACAGTCAGTCAAAGAGAGAAAGGAAACAAAACAAGGAAACAAACAGTCACATGGGCAGGGAGAAGGGGAGAGAGTAAACTCAGGGGGACAAACAGAAAACGGAGAAAAGGAAAACACAGGGAAACGAAGTGAGAGAAACAGTGAGGGACAAACGATATTGGGAGCTGGGGTTGGGGATCGGGAGAAGCTGGAAGTGAGGACCGGAGGGAGCTCGGAGTGAGGATCAGAGAGATCTGGAGAGAGGAAGATGATGATTTATTGTCACTTGTACCAAGATGTCCAGGCAGATGATAGTAAGAAAGGATATACAGAACAATGGCTGTAAAACATGTCTGAGAGGCATTAGGTTACGTTGCACAGGGCGTGCGCAAGGCGAGATTAACATGAACAAGATCAGCATAATCTGAGATAAGAGATTCCATTCATCAGTTTGACAACAGTTAGGAAGAAGCTGTTCCTGAACCTGCTGTTGCGTGTGATCAAGCTTCTGTATCATCGAGCCCTGATGGACGAGGTTGTAGGAGATCATTACTGGGGTGTGATGAGACTTTGATAATGTTAGAACAAAGAACAAAGCAAATTACAGAACATGAACAGGCCCTTTGGCCCTCCAAGACTGTGCCGATCCAGATCTTCTGTCTAAACCTGTCGCCAATTTTCTGAGGGTATGTACCCCTTTGCTCCCTGCCCATTCACGTATCTGTCCAGAAAAATATCTTAAATAGCGCTATCATACCCACCTCTACCACCACCGCTGGCAACGCATTCCAGGCACCCACCACCCTCTGTGTAAAGAACCTGCCATGCAAGTCACCAATAAACGTTTCCCCTCTCAATTTGAACTCGTGAGCCCTGGTAATTGAATTCCCTACTCTGGGGAAAAGCTTCTTAATATCCACCCTGTCTTCATCTCTCATAATTTTATAGATTTCAATCAGGTCCTCTGTCAACTGTCGTCTTTCTAATGAAAATAATCATAGTCTACTCAAGATCTTTTCACAGCCAGCGTCCTTCATACCAGATAATATCCTGGTGAATGTCCTCTGCACCCTTTTCCAAAGCATCCACATCCTTTTAGTTATGTGGTGATCAGAACTCGACGCAATATTCCAATTGTGGCTGAAACAAAGTCTTATCTAACTGTGACATGTTCTGCTAACTCTTGTTCTCAATACTCCGTCCAATGAAGTGAAGCATACCATATGCCTTCTTGACCACTCCACTGACCTGCATTGCCACCTTCAGGGAACAATGGACCTGAACATCCGGATCTCTCTGCACATCAATTTTCCCAAGGGTGTTTCCGCATACTGTATAGTTACGCTTGAATTTGATATTCCAATATGCATCACGTCCCATTTGAACGGATTGAACTCTACCTGCAATTTCTCTGCCCAACTCTCCAATCTATCTATATTCAGCTCTATTCTCTTACAGTCCTCTTTGCTATCTACTTCTCCACTAATCTTAGTGTCATCTGCAAACTTGCTAATCAGACCACCAATACTTTCCTCCAAATCATTTACATGTATCATAAACAACAATGGTACCAGCACAGATCCCTGTGGAACACCACTGGTCACAGTTCTCCATTTTAAAACCTCCCTTCCCCGACTACTCTCTGTCTCCTTGTGCCCAGCCACTTGTTTATCCACATAGCTAGCACACCCTGGAACCCATGCGACCTCACTTTCTCCATAACCCTCACATTGGAAACCTTATCAAATGCCCTGTAGAAGTAAATGTATATGACATCAATAAAGGGTCAGATAGACTCGAAACATTAGCTCTTTACTCTCCTTACAGATGATGCTCGACCAGCTGAGATCTTCCAGCATTTTCTCTTTTGACATCCACAGCCCTTCAGTCAACTCATCAGTCAACTTTTCTCACTTTCTCAAAGAATTCTGTGAAGTTCGTAAGACTTTACCATCCCTGCACAAGACCTATCACTGATAAGCCGATTTTCATCCAAATGAGAATAGATCCTATCCCTCAGTATCTTCTCCAGCAGCTTTCCTACACCTGACGTCACGTTCTCCGGTCTATATTTAACTGGAATATCCCTGATACCCTTCTTAAACAAGGGGATGAGCAATTCTCCAGTCCTCCGGGACCTCATTGTGTTCAAGGATGCTACAAAAAGATATCTGTTAAAGCCCCAGGTGTTTCCCCCCTCACTTCCCTCAGTAATCTGGGACAGATGTTAATAGCCTTTCTGCGGCAACGAGCCGTGTAAATTGAGTCAATGGTTGGGAGGTTGGAGTCCGTGACGGTGTGGTCTTTGCACACAACTTTCTGTAGTTTCTAACGGTCCTGAAAATGGTGCATTTGTAGAAATAGTGCATGCTGAATTTCCTGAGCCACCTGAGGAAGGAGAGGCGTTGTTTAACCTTCTTGACTGTCACACCTATGTGAGAAGTCTAGGACAGGTTGTCAGTTATCGTCACTCAGAGGAACCTGACACTCTGCACTTTCTCAACCATCGGTGTAAATGGGAGGGTGTTCCCCTCATTTCTTTCTGAAGTCAATGATCAGTTCTTTACTATGGCTGAATTTCAAAGAGATGTTATTATCATTACACCACGCTACCAAATGCTCTATCTCCGTTCTATGTTCTGAGTCTTCGTTGTTTGATATCCGTCCTGCTATGGTGGTGTCAGCAGCGAACGTGTAGATGGCGTTTGTTTGAAATTTGCCAACACAGCCATTGGTGTACAGTGAGTACAGTAGGGGGCTGAGGGCACAGCCATGGGTGTACAGTGAGTACAGTAGAGGCTGAGTACACAACCGTGAGTGTACAGAGAGTGCAGTAGGGGCTGAGGACACAGCCGTGGGTGTACAGGAAGGACAGTTGGGGGCTGAGGACACAAACGTGGATGTACAGTGAGTGCAGTAGGGGTCTGAGGACACAGCTGTGGGTATGCAGGGTGGATGGTAAAGGGTTCAGGACACCGCCATGCTTGTACAGGGAGTACAGTAGGGGGCTGAGGACACAGCCATGGGTGGACAGTGTGTACAGTAGGGGGATGAGGTCACAGCCGTGAGTGTATGGGGAATACAGTAGGGGACTGTGGACTTATCCTTCTGGAACTCCTGTGTTGAGTGTTATTGTGGAGGAGGTGCAGTTACCTATCTTCACTCATAGTGATGTCTGTGCCAGAAAGCTGAGGATCCAGTGGCAGAGGGAGGAGATGAGACTATACTCATGGGGTTTTGTGATCAGTCTGAAGGGGATCTTGATGTTGAAGATGAAGCTGTACTCAATGAGCAGCAGTATGATGTAGGTGCCTTTGTTGTCCAGATGTTCCAGGGATGAGTGCAGGGTTCGGGATATGATATCCATTGTTGACCCATAACATCAGTCAGCAAATTATTCGGGATTTGGGCAGGCTGGGAGACTGGAGGTGGTGTGGATCATAACCAGTCTCTTGAATCACTTCATATTTATTGAGTTCAGAGCCACTGGGTGGTAATCATTAAAGTAAGTTGCATGTGCTTTCTCACTTACTTTCTTCAACTTCTTGAAGCAGTTTGGGACGTGGGCTTCAGTGGGGAGAAGCTGAAGATGTATGTATTTACCTTTGCCAGTTGATCCACACAGGATCTGAGTGCTCAGTCCGGAACACCAACCAAGCCTATCACTTTCCTTGATTTGACTCACAGGAAGACTTATCATGCCTGCAGCGGTGACAAAGCGCACAGGTACATCCGAGGCTGTCAGGTCAGATTGCATCCTAACAGTCACACAGTCATTCATCATAGCCAACCCCTCCCCCACCTCCCTCCGTTGTCATCAAGACACAGTGACATTGGTCGATGTGAGCGCCACACAGTTAGTGTGGCCAGATGGAGTGACATCAATGCACTGGGATTGTGCACAATCAAGTCCTGTGTCACCATAATGAGGTAAATTCACCACAAAAGGGGCGAAGCATGTGCTCCTACTGGGTGTCTGTGGCGCAGAGAGTGAAGATTTTACAGATATTATTCCAATTAATCCACTATGTTAACCTGAACAGAGTCAACACCGATAGCGTTGACCTTTGTAGATGGTGGTCAGTCCTTCGGGAATTCAGGAAACATCTTATACAAGAACCACCTGGCTCAAGGATTGAGGGAATATTTGCTAAGTTTGTAGATGATACAATAATGGTTGGATAGGCAAGTGATATTGAGGAAGTGGGGAGGCTGCAGGAAGACTTGGACAGTTTAGGACTGTGAAAAAACACGTGGCTGATGGAACGTAATATGGGAACATGTGAGATTATGAACTTAAGTAGGCGGAATACAGGCAGACACTACGTTCTAATAGGATCCACTAAATCTGAAGCACAAAACGATTTTGAAGCATTCTTCCTGTCTTACGGTTAATGCGTAGGTTCAGTTGGCAGTTTGGAAAGCAAATGCAATGTTAGCATTCATTTCAAAGAGAGTTTGAAGAGACATACTGCTGAGAATGCAATGGACTATGTTGGGGGGATCCATCCTGGGGATGACAGCTTCTCAGATGAGCAGCATTTGAGGGCTCTTTTATCCATACTCGATGGAATTTAGAAGAATGGGAGGCGAGGCATCTGATAGAAACTGATCGATTACTGCAAAGATTGATACAGTCAACATTTAGAAGACATTGCCACTAGTCATAGAGACTATGACAAAATAGCACAGTTTCAGAGTGAAGGGATAGGCTCAAAGGCCTAAATCTATTGCTATATCTCTTGCCGTTATGATCATATGGTGTACTATTCAATGCAGAACTGTAATTCTCTGACCTGCTCTTGTAATCATGGTATTTGTATGTTTTTTTGCCTTCACGTTCTGGTCAACGTTAACACCTGTGATACGGACGGTGGGAGGATTCAATGTCGGCCAGTAGTCCATTAATATTTTGAATATGAGCTCCTATCTGTGAGTCTCATCTGGGGGGAGCACATTGTCTCTATGATGATTGCCATTTTCAGTCTGGTATTTTTGAAGAATCGATCCTGCTACGCAAGTATTGTTAAATTTAACAAAATGGTGCAATTTATCACGGCACTCAGCAACAATATGTCATCAAATACTGAACGCCCTTCTAATAACAGAAAGGTCTAAAATGTTCAATAATAGAAACACTGATTTCCTGTTCGTGTTCAAACCAGATAACCTGTCCCATCGAGATGATCAACTTGGAACTATTTGTAAAAAATCTTTTTTGGATGTGGGCATCGCTGGATGGGCCCAGCATTTCTTGCCCGCCCCTAGTTGCCCCCGTGAGAAGGTAGTGCCGAACTGCCTTCTCGAACTGCTGCAATCCACCTGCTGTGTGTTGACCCACTAGTGATTAAGGAGGGAATGCTAGGGTTTTGACCCAGCAACAATGAAGGAACGGCGATCTATTTCCAAATCAGGATGTTCACTGGTTTGGTGAAGAATTTGAAGGTGGTGGTGTCCCCAAAGGTTTACTGCCCTTGTCATTCCAGGTGGAAGTGTTCGTGAGATCGGAAGGAGCTGTCCGAGGATCTTTGAGGAATTTCTCCTTTGTGTCTTGTAGATATTACACACTGCTGCTTCTGAGTGACCACGTTGAAGGGAATGAATGCTTGTGGATGTGGTGCAAATCACATGGGCTGTTTTTTCCTGGATGGTGTCAAGCTTCTTTAGTGTTGTTGGGGCTGCACTCATTCAGGTAAGTGAGAATATTCCATCTCATTCCTGACTTGTGCCTTGGAGATGATGGACAGGCTTTGGGTAGTCAGGAGGTGAGTTACTCGTGCAGTATTCCTAGCCTCTGATCTGCACTTATATTCATGCGAGTCCAGTTGAGTTTATGATCAATGATAATCCCCAGGATATTGATAGTGGGGGGGGGGGGGGGGGGGAGGGGGCGTTACTGATGATAACGCTGCTGAATAAAAAGTGGTTATATTGTTTCTTATTGGTGATAGTCATTGTCTGAATTTTTGTGGCGCAAATGTTACTTGCCACTTGCCAGCCCAAGCCTGGATATTGTCCAGATCATGTTGCTTCGGGCATGGACTGCTTCCGCATCTGACCATTTGCGAATGGTGCTGAACATTGTGCAGTCATTATCGAATATCCCCACTTCTGACCTTATGATGGAAGGAAGGTCATTGTTGAAGCAGCTGAAGATGTTTGGACCTAGGACATTATCCTACGGACGACTGCAGAGATGTACTGGAGCTGAGATTACTGACCTCCAACAACAATGACCATCTTCTTATCTGTCAGGTATGACTCTAATAATGGAGTGTTGGCCCTCAATACCGTTTTTGCTCGGTGTCCTTGATGTGACATTTGGCAGAATGCAGCCTTGATGTCAAGGGCTGGAATTCAGTTCCTTTTTCTATGTTTGAACCAAGGCTGTGACGAGTTCAGGAGCTGAGTGACCCTGGCAAAACCCAAACTGGGCATCACTGAGCAGGTTAGTTTTGAGCAGGTGTGGCTTGATAGCACTGTTGATGACACCTTCCATTGTTTTACTGATGATGGAAAGTATACTGATAAGGCGGTATTTGGACGGGTTGAATTTGTCCTGCGTTTTATGTACAGAACATATCTGAGCAGTTTTTCCCCATTGTCGGTTTGTTAACATACTGGAAGAGCTTGGCTAGGGGAGCGGGAAATTCTGGAGCACAAGCCTTCAGGACGATTGCCAGCATGTTATCAGGGCCCATAGCCTTTGCAATATCCAGTACCTTCAACCATTTCTGTATATCAGTTAATCTAATTTGCTGGAGACTGCTACCTAGAATGATGGGGATCACGGGAGGTGTCCGAAATGGATCATTCACTCAAAACTTCTGACTGAAGATTGCTGTGAAAGCTTCAGCCTAATCTTTTGCAATGATATTCTGGGCTCTTCCATTATTGAGGATGGGGATATTTGTAGAGACTCCTACTCCAGTGAGTTGCTTAATGGTCCACCACCATTCACGATCGGATGAGCAGGACTGCAGAGCTTAAATCTGATGCATTGGTTCTGGGATCGCGAAGCTCTGTCTGTCCTTTGCTGTTTATGCTATCTGGTACGCAAGTATTTCTGTTTGGAAGCTTCAGCAGATTAACATTTTATCGTTATATATTCCTGGATCTGCTCCTGGCATGCCCTCCTGCACTCTCCATTGAAACAGGGTTAATTGTCTGGTTTGATGCTAATGGTTGAGTGGGGGGGGGGGGGGGGGGGGGGGGAGGGGGGGCCATGCTGGCCATGACGTTACAGATTGTGTTGGAGTATAGTTCTGCTGCTATTGATGGTCCGCAGTGTCTTATGGACGCTCAGTCTTGAGTTGGTAGATCTGCTAAAAGTCTGTGCCATTTAGCATGGTGATAGTGCCACACAACACAATAGAGGTTATGGAGACAATAGACTTTGTCTCCACAAGGACAGTGTGATGGTCACATTTACCGATACTGTCATGGATATATACATCTGCAGATGGTAGAATGGTAAGGATGAGGTCAGGTATGCTTTTTACCCTCTCGTTCATTCCCTCACCACCTTCTGCAGACCCAATCTAGTAACTATGTCCTTAGGAGCCGACCAGCATGATCAGTAGTATTGCTGCCAAACCACTCTTGACAATCGACTTTGAAATCCCCCAGCCAGAATACACTTTGCGCCCTTGTCACAGTCAATGCTTTCTCCAAGTGTTGTTTAACATGGAGAAGGACTGATTCAGCTGAGGAACGACGTTACGTGGTAATCGTAAGAGACTCCTTTGTCCATGTTTAATTTCTGTTATTTCTGTAAGGCATGATTCCGTGAGTATGGCTATGTCAGGTTGTTGCTTAACTAGTCTGGAAGGCAGTTGTTCCAATGTTGGCACCAGACCTCAGATGTTAGTAAGGAAGACTTTGCAGGTTCTACAGTGATGTTTCTAATGTTGACTTTTCTGATGCCCATTTTGGTGCCAAGTGGTCCATCCGGTTTCATTTGTTTGAAACGTTGTAGCGATTGGTACAACTGAATAACTCACTAGACCATTTCAGAGGGCGATTGGGAGTCAATCATATTGCTTTGGGGTCTGGAGTTGCATGTCAGCCAGACCACGTGCGGATGGAAGATTCCTTCATTGCAGGATATTAGTGAACCAGGTGGACTTTTCTGACAATCAGCAATGATTTCATTCTCATCAGTCGATTCTTATTTCCAGGGATATTTTTACATTATTGAATTGAATTCCCACCGTCTGCAGTGGCGGGATTCAACCTGGATCCACAGAACAGGAGCTGATTTTTCGGAATTGACAATCTATTGGTAATACCAATGACCTATTTGAAACCACATGTTGAACTCAGTCATTTCTTTTGTTGTCCTGTTTTTCAATCATTGCTTATGTTATTCTGGAATCTCATCCTTCACTAAATCCTGATTGAAATATACTGCCTTATCGACTGCTCGAATTTCATTCAGTCTGCTTTGTTTGAACAGACATTTCAAGGCAGCTGTACATCAGCGAAGAGCAGGAAAAGATAATGGGTGATGTGCACTGTACCTGTCACCGGACCAGCAGGTCTGCCCACGAGTTAGTTATTGTGGGTCAGAGAACCTCAGAATTATTTTGGTATGGATGGAGGCCATTCAGCCCATCGTGGAGTCGCAAGCTCTCCAACTGCACAATTGGAGATCGAGATAGTGTGTGAAGATAGATTGTTTGACAAAGAAATAAACTGAGAGAAAGTAAGTGAAGTGGGATAAACTGAGAGAGACTAGAAAGGGGAGTGACTGACTGAGTGCAAGAGGAAGAGGTGTTAGATGAGGGTGAAATTAGTAAGATCAGAAGCCCGTTAGAAGCTTTATTTAGAAATTCCTCTGGACGGCAAGCCCATTGTCTGTGCACCACACAGTGTGAGCACTGTGCTGATACTGGCTGTCATCCCAGATTATTTATCTCCAATAGTAACACAGAGCTGGGTTACTGACAGACAAACAGAACCCATTAGGCCAATAGATTGGTTCCATGGAAAAAGCTGAATTTTGAAGTAGACTGTGCCAAGAGCAGCAGGAAATGATAACCATCACCCCGCCTCCACGACACACCCCTCCCCCGATACTGCATGAGAGACTAGTCCAGAGAATCTCAATGAGGAGACTCACTGACAGAGGGGAAATCACGATCTCAGCTGTGGGTCAAATAATGATTGATAACTTCTAGTTAGGTAATTCACATTTCAATTTACAGAGCTCAATATCAGGAGTGTATTTTAACAACCTTATCTCTTTGTACTTTGCATATATTGGTGTTTGCAGAAAATCATTTTGTTCCTGTATTTTATATTGTATAAACGCATTTCATTAATATTGTCTCTGCTAATTCCTCATTGTAGATGTATTCTTGAATCTGTTCTTCATATGAGTTATAAAGAGTAACGTTCCAATTCTGGTAAGTCCCTCCACACAGTCTAAACAGCCATGTCCCCCAGACCTCTCCTACTTCTGTCTTTTCCCCAATTCATAATCACAATGTAATTGAAGTCCATTAAATTACACTTCATGACATTTCCTTAACATCGATAACATCAACAGCATGACGCAAACCTGCCCTCTCTGATCCTTGAATAGCAATTTGAACTGTGTTTGTCATGTGCAATTCTCTGTTGACATATCGACACAATTTGTTTGTTGTAACCCTCGTTTTCTTTGGCACATTTTGCTATCAGATCATGGATGATAGATGTTCTCTCAATGTTTTACTGATTTTGCAATGACTGATCATTATTTACGGGATTTATTTCGGTATTCAAGAACAGAGAAGCATGTTTATGTTCTGCTAAACCTCTGGAATTACTTCCATATCCAAGGCCGACGAATGGATACACACAATCAATCTGCCATCTTCAACATTCCTTCCTTCAGTCACACTCACATATCAAACCCAGAATGCATAAATGTTCAAAGGTATTTTGAATTTTAATAAATTAGCATTGAATTCAAAGGGGTTAAGTGGAGCTATTTGTTCAGCTATTGTAAATATGTCAGTCTCTGTGGATCCTATGCGCCTCTGGAGACGTTCTCTCTTCTATTAATAAGGGAATGCGGGAGCATGTCCAACAGCAGTAACAGGGATTTGCAGCATCAGAGAGAAGGGCAGGATAGATGGGAATCAGGTAACACTAGACAATGGACCAGAATCTGAGAATATTAGACTGGAATGTTCCAACAATGGATAGGAGTTTATCCTATGATCTTTACTGGCTTTCCCAGCCTTGGATATCATTAGCGTCGTGGATTGAAGATGTACTGATGGTTATTCAAGCTGGTTACTATCCTATCCTTGCGATATTTAGTGTTCCTGGTAAGTCACTCTGTCTGTCTAGGGAAATGGTCTGAACTGTTCATGATATGTAGATTTTGGAAAGGTGTAAGCCAACGTTTTCAGTTCCAATCAAATATGCCATTCCTTAGAAATTATAACTAGCAAATTATTATTTACAAATTACTCACCAATACGCTAGGATAAACACACTGTTCTCAACCTCATTGATTCATTTTCTCCTGCAAAGTGTACGTCTTCATATCCTCCCCATATACCAATCCTGCCCAGTACCACCATTAAGGCATCCCAATCTCCTCCTCAGCCTCAGCTCAATTCCTGAATAAACCATCGTTTGTGCCTTTGTTAATTCCAGATACATCTGTTTCAAGTCCCTTCTAACCACGTGTCCATTGCAAAATAATTGCACTTGAGATGTTTAACTTGTTCTCTCCACAAAATCTGAAAGATGGGCAGACAGTGTACGGTGGGTCACGTCATTGTCTCGTATTCTAGAGCCCAGAATGATAATCTGTTGATATCGGCTTGCCTTATGCTCATTAGAGAAGGCAGTGGGGCATCCTTCCCTGGTCAAGTCTCTGTTTAACTGCAAACCCACGGCAATTTGTTTTACAATTTATTGTCCTGTGGAACAGCTGAAACAGCCACTCAGTTCAAGATCGACAGAACACGCTGGCCTGACCAGGGCTGCACACATCCCGTGAGGGCAGAACAAAAAGAAAGGTAGCTCCCTTCCTCTGCCTGCATCCCATATTCCAACGGCTCATTTCCATTCAGGTAGGTAGCCATTCACTGTTTTCGATGTATTCTTTGTGATTGAGTCTCTCCGAAGAGTGATGTCCATCTCCATGGGCACCTTTGGTGCTGGCTGTATTGATGCTGACCTACAGATGTAAGGATGTTTTAAATTCCCCATCAGTGGCAGTGCATCGTAAATGAATGGTTTCCTGTGTCACACGAAAGAAATGGAGCCAGCAAAGTGAGGGAAAGGAATTATTGTGATTAAACCTGAGAGTGTTGTTGAGGCAGTATTTGGGGTATTGTGGTCAGATTTTCTTTCCTTTATATTGAGTGATCTCCATACCACAGCCAGAGTGAAGAGGAGTTCCACCAGATTAATCCCTGTGATGATGGCACCATGAGGAGTGAGTGAAGGTTGATCTGTCGCGCTGTGAGAGAATAAGAGGTGATTGCACTGAACCCTGAGAGGGATGGACAATGACTCCTTATATTCGATACAGACAATGAGAAGGTGATAAATTCATGACTGCTGTTTCACTCAGGATGCATGATTCAGGATAGTTGAAATGACTGGAAGGATGTTACGCCCACCCATCCCAACCCCTATTCCCCATTGAGAGAGTCAGAGAGGTCCAGGTTTTGAACACACTCTCAGCACATAATACAGTACAGTTCGTGTATGACCCTGCACAGAATGTCATATTATACACCAACCCGACAGCAGCCACAGTACTAAAACAGTTAACTATTCCCAACAGCTTCTGACATTCATGAAGAACATGAATCTATCTTCTCAGAGTTGCAAGGTATTTCTTTAGATTTAGACCAGAAGACTATAAGACATTGGAGCATAAATTAGGACACTTAACCCATCGAGTCTGCTCCGTCATTCATTCATCGCTGATAGGTTTCTCAAACCCATTCTCCGACCTTCTCCCCGTAACTCTTGATCCCCTGGATAATCAAAATCTATCTATCTCCGTCTCAAATATACTCAATGATCTGACCCTACGGCCTTCTGTGGCAATAAGTAACAAAGATTCACCATTTTATGGTTAAATAACTTTCTCCACATCACTGTTCCAAAACGTGTTCCTTTGTGCCTCGGACCCTAGTCTAATGGAAACATCTTATCAACATCCACTCTCTCCAGGTCATTCAGTATTCTGTATATTTCAATTACATTCCCTCTCATCCTTTTAAACTTTATCGACTATAGACCCAGAGTCCTCAAACATTTCTCAATACAATAAGCTTTTCATTCCTATGACCATTCTCGTGAAAATCTTCTGAACACTCTCTAGGACCAGTACATCCTTCCTGACATATGGAGCTCAAAAGTGAGCACAATACTCCAAATGTGGTCTGATAAGAGCCATATACATCCTGTTCTTATATTCAATTCTTCTCGTAGTAAATGCTCCCAATCATAATTACAATTGCCCTCCAAACTACTGCCTCAACCTGCAAGCTTACCTTGAGAGAACACTGCACTAGAACTCGCCAGTCACTTTGCACTTCAGATTTCTGAATTTCCTCGCCATTTAGAAAATAGACCATGCCTCTATTCTTTGTGCCAAAGTGCATGACCTCATACTTTTCAATGTTGGAATGCATCTGCCGATCTCTTTCCCTGCCCAAATCCTTGTTCAGCCTCTCTGCCCACTCAATACGACCTGGCCATCTGCCTATCTTTGTATCGTCTGCAAACCTAGCCAGAGAGCACTCAGTTCCCTCATCTAGATTGTTAATGTAACAAGTAAAAAGATATGATTCCAACACTGAGTATTGTGGATACTGGCTTTTATTGGTAGAGGAATTGAGTTCCGGAGTACTGAGGTCATGTTGCAGTTGTATAAGACTCTGGTGCGGCCACATCTGGAGTATTGTGTGCAGTTTTGGTCGCCATACTATAGGAAGGATGTGGAGGCACTGGAACGGGTGCAGAGGAGGTTTACCAGGATGTTGCCTGGTATGGTAGAAAGATCGTATGAGGAAAGGCTGAGGCACTTCGGGTTGTTTTCATTGGAGAAAAGAAGGTTTAGGGGTGACTTGATAGAGGTGTATAAGATGATTAGGGGTTTAGATAGGGTCGACAGTGAGAATCTTTTTCCTCGTATGGAGTCAGCTATTACAAGGGGGCATAGCTTTAAATTAAGGGGGTGCAGGTATAGGACAGATGTTAGGGGTAGGTTCTTTACTCAGCGAGTCGTGAGTTCATGGAATGCCCTGCCAGTAGCAGTGGTGGACTCTCCCTTTTTATGGGCATTTAAGCGGGCATTGGATAGGCATATGGAGGATAGTGGGCTAGTGTAGGTTAGGTGGGCTTGGATCGGCGCAACATCGAGGGCCGAAGGGCCTGTACTGCGCTGTATTGTTCTATGTTCTATGTTCTATGTTCTATCACCACTTGTCACCGGCTGCCATCCTGAGAAGTACTCTTTTTTCCCCACTCTCTGCTTTCTGCCAGACAGACAAGCTTCTATTCATGCCACTACCCATGCTCTAACACCACGGACCGTTATCAAAACCAGTAATCTCCTGTGTGACACCTTGTCAAAGGCCTTCTAATGTCCAGGTGGATAGCATCCATTGGCTGTGTTTGGTCGAGCCTGCTCATTCGTCTTCAAAGCATTCCAATAGATTTGTCAGGCATGAACTTCCCTTGATGAAATCATGCCAACTTTGCCCTATTTTAACAATCACTTTCAAGTATTCAGAAATCTTATCCTTCACAATGAATTCCGGAATCTTACCCACGACCGAAGTTAAACTATTCATGGTGGGTTTTTGTTGTCTTTTTCTTTATTCTCTTGTTACAATGGGGTGTCATGCTAGTGGGTTTCCAATGCTCGGGATCGTTCCTTACTCGAGTGATTCCTGAAAGATCACCACGATCGCCGCTACTCCTTCTTCAGCTAGCTCCTTTATAATCCTGGGATGTAGTCCATGTGGTCAAGGTTATTTAACCACCTTCGGGCCATTACATATTTTTTTCTAGCATGTTCTCCATGGTAGTGGCCATCATACACAGCTCTGGCCCCTCAATCTTTTGAATGTTTAAGGTATTACTCGTGCCTTCCACAGTCAAGGCTGATGCAAAGTAATTATTCAGTTCCTTGGCCATTTTCTCGTTCCCCACTACTATCTCTCCAGTATCATTTTCCAGCAATCCAATGTTCACTTTTGCCGCTCTTTTGTACTTTATATATTGAATGAAACTGTTACAGTCTTCCTTTATATTACCCCAACTTAATAATCTCCCTCCTTATTTTATTTTGTTTGCCCTCTGTTTTCTCTTTGTAAGCTTTCCAATCCTCAGGTTTCCCACTGCACCTTGCCACATTATATCATTTCTCTTTTGCTTTTATGCAAGACCTGAGTTCCCTAGTCAGCTATGGTTTCCCCCATCCTCCCTATATAAGCCTCTTTTTCCTCAAGACAAATCTCTGCTGTGCCCTGAATTACTCCAAAAATCTCTTGCCACTGCTGTTGTACTGTCTTTCCTACTGGGCCTGTCTCCCAGTCAATTCTATCTAGCTCGTCCCTCATTTCCATGTAATTGCCTTTATTCAGCTGTAATACCGTTACTACTGATTCTACCTTCTCCATCTGAAATTGCAGTTAAAGTTCAATCATATTATGATCACTGCCTGCTAAGAATTCCTTAACCTTATGCTCCTTCATCTAGTTCGCCTGTACAAGCTGCTCCAAAAACCCATCTCATCGACATACCACAAATTCCTTTCCTTGCGAACCACTACCAACCTGAATTCCCAGTTCACCTGCATAATGAAATCCCACAGGATCACTGTAACTTTGTCTTTCCTACAGAACTTTCTAGCTCCTGGTGTATCTTGCACCTCAGCTCCCTGTACATAACTCTAACTGCATTTTTCACCTTTTTGATTCCTCAGTTCTACCGACACAGATTCTACTCGATCTGACCTTACTTCATTTCTTATTATTGATTATTGATTCAATTCCATTCTTAATAATGAAACAACTCTATCTCTCTGCTCACCTGCCGATCTTTTCGACAGGATGAATATCCTTGAATATTCAGCTCCTAATCCTGATCCTCTTGCAGTGATATCACTGTAATGCACATGT
This sequence comes from Chiloscyllium plagiosum, assembly GCF_037043375.1. NCBI lineage: Eukaryota > Metazoa > Chordata > Chondrichthyes > Orectolobiformes > Hemiscylliidae > Chiloscyllium > Chiloscyllium plagiosum. Next base: position 19,579,785 of record NW_028270188.1, read on the forward strand.
CATACCTGCCAATTGGTGAATGAGTCACAAGCGTATTTACCTTATTCCTTATGCTGCATGCATTTCGATATGATAGATCAGTCCTGTATTACCCGTCGCTCTTTTCACTGTCATTTGTTTGTCCAGCCGTTGGTACCGACACGGACCCTGACCACTGGATCATTTCCCGCCCAATCCAAGTTCATCTGCAGCCCCGATGATATATCCCAAACCCAAGCACCAGATAGACAACACATCATTCAGGACGCTCAATCCCAAACGCAGAGAACAGTAGCTATGTCTCTAACTCCAATTATCCACCATTGGGCGGCACGGTGACACAACACTGCTGCTTCAAAGTGCGAGGGACTCGGATTCAATTCCAATCTCTGGACCCTGTGTATGTGGACTTTGTAAATTCTTCCCGTGTCTGCATTGGGAACTTTAATTCTTTCGTCTCTCCACAGTATGTCTCTGTGTTTGTTTCGGATTTCTATCATCTACAGTATTTTTGCTTTGGTTTGACAGAGAAATCCAGCAAACGTGACAGATTTTTGTAAAAGCAGCCGTGCATCGCGGGTTCCCTGGTTGTTTAGGAATCTTGCCCAGCCCTTTCCATGTGTGCAGTGTCCCTGGATACCCATTCCATCCCTTTCAGTTCGTCGTCACTACATGCAGCCTTTTCTTGTGCCACCCATAGGACTCCCCACACCCCATTGCCTGGCACTGGACAATCCCTTCGCAGTACTGTTCACACAACAACACTGGGCACTTTCTGACCCACTGGGGATGCTGGGTAAAGATCCTGCCATTTAAAGGAACAGAATAACAAAAGTCCAATTGAATAGAAAAGCAGAGTAAACAAGCTGCATGACATCCATCTGCTCTGGCATTTTCTAGTTTTCTGTTTATCCTCGTCCATCTGTAAATATGGTTCATATGTATACCATGGTAAAAACAATGACTGCAGATGCTGGAAACCAGATTCGGGACTGAACTGCTGTACTCTTCCAGCACCACTAATCTATATGTATACCTTGTCAAACAGGTTTAGTGGCCTGGGATAGATATCAGATCCTCTGGGCATTGGACTGATTCAATGGACTTCACTTTCCTGAGGTCACACTTAAGTTTTTATTATCAAGTCTAACCACTTGAAAGAAAAGGCCTTGCTAGAGTTCTGTTGAAAGGATATTTGAATTTGGAGACACTGGAATATGTCACGTGCGAGTGAGGTTAGGAATAGGAAAGTAGCACAGTTAAATACATGGCCAAACAGCTGGAAGGGGAGGTCGCACTTCTGATATGTGGATCATTGGAATTCCCGAGTCGGTAGGACCTACACAAGTAGGACAGGATGGACCTGAACTGGCAGCAATCTCCGATATGTGGAGAGGGGTATAGCAGGAAAGACAGTAGAACAGCAATGGCAGGTGATTCGAAGATTAATGTACGAGACACTAGAGATTCATGCTGAGGAATAGAGGCATGATACAGGGAGGATAAGGCAACCAGGGCTGACGAGAGAAGTCAGGGATTGCATACAAGGAAAAGAGCAAGCATATAATGTGGTGAAGGGCAGTGGGAAACTAGAGAATTGGGAAACTTATAAAGACCAACAGAGGGCAAAAAAAAAATAAGGAGGGAGAAGATTAAATATAGGGGTAAGCGAACCAGCAATATAAAGGAGACTGTAAGAGGTTCTTGAGAAATATAAAGTGCAAAAGAGAGGTAAAAGTAATATTGGACACTGATAAATGATGCTGGAGAGACAGTAGTCGGAAACAAAGAAATGAATGAGGAACGTTGCATCAGTCTTCATGGTGGAAGACATGAATAATTTCACAAAAGTTGAAGAGAGTGAGAGGGCAGAGCTGAGTATGGTGGCCACCATCAAGAATAACATGTTAGAAAACTAAATGGGCTGAATGTGGATAAATAACCTGGACCAGATGGGCTACACCCCAGTCTTGTAACGGAGATAGCTGATAAGGTAGTGCAAGTATAAGTAATAATCTTTCAGGAATGACTAAAATCAGGAAAGGGCCAAGAGGCTGGAAATTTCTAATGTCACACCCCGTTTAATAAGGAAGTTAAACAGAAAATGGAAAATTACAGACTGATTAGCCTTGCCTTAGTTGTGGGTAACAACCTGGAATCCTTCGTGAAGGATGGGATTTCTGAATACTTGGAGGTCTTTGGTAAAATAGAATAGAGTCAGCATGGTTTCATCAAGAGGAGGACAGGCCTGAAAAACCTGTTAGAATTCATTGAGGGAGTAACGAGCAGATTAGACCAAGAAGAACAATAGATGTTATCCACTTGCTCCTCAAGAATCCTTTGACAAGGTGCTACACAGGAGGCTATTGAGAAAGATAAGGGCCCATGGTGTTAGAAGCAAGGTGCGAACATGGATACTAGCATGGCTGTCTGACAGAAAGCAGAGAGTTGGGATAAAAGAGTCCTTCTCAAGATGGCAGCCAGCGACAAGTGGTGTTCCACAAGACTCAATGGTGGGACCACAACTTTTCCCTTTTTATGCATTAATGATTTACATGAAGGAACTGAGGGGATTCTGGATAAGTTTTCAAACAGTGCAAAGATAGATAGAGGGACAGGTAGCATTGAAGAGGTGGTTCGCCTGCAGGAGGGTGCTCTAGCGCATCTCCTCAACTTCCCGCACCTCCGCCCCTTGGTCGTCTTCCATCCCACCAACCACAGGATACAACGCATCATCCTCCGCCATTTCCGCCACCAACAGTCAGACCCCACAACCAGAGGTATAATTCCCTCCCCACCCATATCAGCAGAGAGCATTCCCTTCACAACTCCCTCGTGAGGTTCACGCCCCCCAACCCCACCCAGCTACTTTCCACTCCTGACACCTTCTTTGCCACTACAAGAGGTATGAAACCTATGTCAACACTCCCTCCTCACCTCCATCCAAGGCCCCAAAGGATCCTTCCACATCAGGCAAAGAACATCCTGTGCATCCAAACACCACATCTGCTCTGTCCATTGCACCGGATCTCCTCTCCATTGGGGAGACATGACATCAACTTGCATAACGGTTCAGGTAACACACTCGAACACACACACCCAACAACCCCACTTCCCTATCCTTGAATACTTCAACTCTCCCTCCCACTACAACAAGGACATACAAGGTTTTGGCCTCCTCCATGGCCAATTTCTAGCCGGCAGTCTTCTGGAGAAAGAACGCATCATCTTCCACCGAGGGACCCTCCAACCACACGGTATCAAAGGCAATTTCGCCAATTTCCTCATCTCCCCTCCCACCACCTTATCCCAGATCTAACCCTCTAGTTCAGTACCGCCCTCTTGAACAGTCCAACCTGTCCTTCCTTCCCATGTATCCACTCCACCTTCCACTCTGTCCTTTCGCGATCACCACTCACCTTCATCTAGCTATCGCTGTCCAAGCTACCTTCCTCCCAGCCCCAGCCTCTCCCATTTATCTCTCATCCCCCTTCCGCCCAACCCTCTCGTTCCTGATGAAGACTTTATGCCTGAAACATCGAATCTCCGGCTCCTTGGATGCCGCCTGACTTGCTGTGCTTTTCTAGCTTCACACTTTCTGACTCTGATCTCCAGCATCTGCTGTCTTCACTTTCTCCTACTGAAGGATTTGTACAGGTTAGGGGAGTGAGCAAAGGTGTGGCAGATGGAGTATAACGTTGGCAAGTGTAACATCATGCACTTTGCCAGGAAGAATACAGGCATGGACTATTTTCTAAATAGCGAGCAAGTTCAGAATTCAAAAGTGCAAAAAGCCGAGGGAGTTCCAGTCCAGGAGTCTCGAAAGGTAATCTTGCAGGTTTTCAATAGTTAGGAAGGCAAATACAATGATGGTATTTATTTTAAGAAGGCTTGAACATAAAAGCAGGGATGTACTTCTGAGGCTGTATAAGGCTTTGGTCAGGCCACATTTTGATTGTTGTGCACAGTTTTGGGTCCCATATCTCAGGAAGGATGTACTGGCCCTGGAGCGTTTTCCAAGGAGATTCACGAGAATGGTCCCAGGAATGAAAAGCTTAACATATGAAGAACATCTGAGGGCTCTGCGTCTATATATGATAGAGTTCAGAAGATGTTAGGAGGTCTACTCGAAACTTACAGGATACTGAATGGCCTGGACAGAGTGGATTTTGGGAAGGTATTACCAATGGTAGGAGAGACTAGGACCCGAGGGGACAGACTAAAGAGAAGATCTTTCAGAACAGAGATACGGACAAACCTCTTTAGCCATAGAGTGGTGAATCTATGGAATTCACTGCCACAGAAGGCTGTAGAAGCCAGGTTATTGAGTATATTTAAGAGTGAGACAGATCGGTTCTTGATTGTAAAGGGGATCAAGGGTTACAGGTAGAAAGCGGGAGAATGCGGTTGAGAAGCTTAGCAGCCATCATTGAATGGCGGAGCAGGCTCAATCGGCCTAATGGCCAAATTTCTGCTCCAATATCTTCTGGTTGTATGGTTAATATTGGGTCTCCTCATGCCTCATTGGAGTTGTATCCCGAAATTTGATCTTCATATGATTTATGAAGAATAAAATTCCAATACTGATGGCTAGAAAATATCATATTCCCTCCCTCCCTCAGCAGCCATGTCCCCAATATCATAATCATACTGCAATAGAAATCCAGTGAAATTTACTTCATTATAGTTGATTGACATCGATAACATGAACGGCATGACCCTCACCTGCCCTGTCTGATCCTCGAATAACCATCTGAATTGTGTGTCACTTCATATTCTCTGTTAACATATCCATGCTATTTGTCTATTATCACTCATGTTGTTGTATTCACATTTTCCTATCAGATTATAGACTAGAAAAGTTCTCTCCATATTTTACTGACATTATAATTACTGATCAGTAGTTACAGACTATATGTTTCGATTTATAAACGGAGAAACTTTTTTTAAGTTCTGACAATTCTTTGACATTACTCGCATATCTAAAGCAGATTGAATGATGACATACAATCAATCTACCATCTTAAATATGTCTTCCCTCTGTTCATCCCCCAACACATCTCCCATGCCAAATGTGTAACTTTAAACGTTTTTTTGAATTTTAATAAAATCAATATTGAAATCAAAGGGGTTAACTGAAGCTATTTGTTCAGTGACTGTGATTAATGTCAATCTCCGTGGATCCTAATTATCACAATGGAGAGTTTTCATTGTGGGAAGATAAATGGGCTCTGTTCAATGTGCTATCCCATAGTATGAGTAGGAGCATCACTGACAGCACTAACAGGGATCACCAGCTCGAAAGAGAGAGAGACGGGGAGGAGAGATCAGAATCTGAGAACATTCGACTGGAACGTTCCAACAATGGACAGGAGCTTATCCTCGGGTCCTTACTGGCTTTCTCGGCCTTGGATATCATTAGCATCACGGATCGAAGATATCCTTTGGATTATTCAACGTGGTTACTATCCCAACCTCGCTATAGTTGGTGTTCCTGGTAAGTCATTATATTTAATAGGAGAAAGTGAGGACTGCAGATGCTGGAGATCAGAGCTGAAAAATGTGTTGCTGGAAAAGCGCAGCAAGTCAAGCAGCATCCAAGGATCAGGACAATCGACGTTTCGGGCATAAGTTCCTGAAGAAGGGCTTATGCCCGAAAAGTCGATTCTCCTGTTCCTTGGATGCTGCCTGACCTGCTGCACTTTTCCAGCAACACGTTTTACAGCTTTCAAGTCATTATATTTGTCTACTAAACCGGGTTGACCTGAATTTCTGCTCATTATATATAAATTTTGGAAAGTGCAAGTCAATGCCTTCATTTCCAAACAAAAATTCCTTTCCTTATATATTATAACTATCAAACTATTATTTATAAATTACTCACTGATATGCGAGAAGGAACCAGACTGTTCTCAAACTCCATAATCCATTTTGTCCTTCACAGATTTACTTTTCCATGTCCTCCCCACTCACCAATCCTGTCCAATACCACCATCATTATATCCCAATCTCGTCCTCAGTCTCAGTGCAAGTTCTGAATAAACCATTTGTGCCTTTGTTCAATCCGAGTGCAATAGTTTCACGTTCCTTCTAACCACATGTCCGTCCCTAAATAATTGCTCTTGAGAATGTTTAACTTGTTATCTGCACGTACGGGAAGACAGTTTATGGTGGTCAAGCCATTGACTGATAATCTAGTGCCACAGAATAATGGTCTGTTGATATCTCATTAAGGAAATTGGGGTGTTTAAAAGCAACCATTATCATTTGTTATAAAAAATCAATCTGCTTGCCTCAAGACATTTAGGGAAGTCAATGTGTCATGCTTCCTTCGTCAGGTTTCGGTGTGACTTCCGTGATGAACATGAGGGTGTACTGTACCTTTGAGAGAATTAAAAGCCAGCAATAACTATCTGACAGCACCAAGTGTTCTGAAAAACAGATATAATGTAACATTTGGTCGAACAACCCGATTATCTCATTGTCTCAAAACAAAAACAAATTCAGCAAAACATTATAAATTATACCCCAAAATACCCACCTCCAACCAAGTATGAATTTATTATATTGACAATCTTAAAAGCCAATGATACAATCCCCAATAGTTTGGCGGTACAAGACCATGGAAAAGTGAACAGTTGAGAGGAGAACTGCCAAGCTACCAGCATGCAAAGACTGCCTGAAAAATAGCTCTCCTAGTGGTACCTTTATTAATTAGTAACTGGTGAAGCAGAGTCCCCAAGAAGAAAAGAAGACAGGAATATGGAGAAGAACCGAAAGCTTCCTGATTTTGAGATAAGAAGTTTTGTTTTGTAAATCTTAATTAGGAGTCTTATCGGACTAATATTGTTGAGGGGGAAGGTAAAAGGCAGGTTAGAGGAAAAAGTTGTAAATAGTCGTTCGTTTATTATTCTCTGTTATACTTTAAGAAATAAAGTTGTTAATTTTTACTTTAAATAGATTTGGACTCGAGAATTATGACAGATTACTGCATGGGATAAATCCTTTCTCTGTTGCTGGTTTTCATTAAGCAGGAAGATTTATCCTGTGTTGTAACACTACAAACCCACAGCTATGCGATTTACTCTTTATGGTACTGTGGAACAGTTGAACCACCCACTCAGTTCAAGATCTGCATAAAATGCTGCCCTGACCAGGGCTGCATACATCCTGTGAGAGAAGAACAGAAGTGAAGATAGCTCCCTTTCTCTGCCTGTTTTCTGTATTGCTACATCTCATTTCCATTCAGGTACGTGATCATCCCCTATTTTAAGTGTATTCAATCTCATTGAAATTCTCCCTGAGAGTGATGCACAGCTCCATAGACAACTCTGGTGCTGGCTTTATTGATGCTGACGTACAGATGTAAGGGACATATAAATTCCACGTCCGTCATAGTTCATAGAGAAGAAATGGCTTTTTGTGGCGATGTCTAAGGGAGAGAAAAGGTGTTTTGTGATCATCAAGGAGAGTGCTGTTGAGGCAGAATTTGGGGTACTGTGGATAGACTTTCTCCCCAAGTTTCGCCAGACTAATCCCTGGGATGATGGCACCATGAGCAGTGAGTGAGGCTCATTGAGAGAATAAGAGGTGATTGCATTGAACCTTAAGCGGGATGGACAGTCACTCATGATGTTCTAAACAGACACTGATACGGTGATAAGTTCCATTGCTTTTTTTCACTCAGATTACATGATTCTCGATAGTTTAAGAGCGTCTGAGAACTTTCTACCTAACCGCCCCCACTCCCTATTTCGACTGAGAAAGAGAGGAGAAAGAGAGGACAGAGAGAAAGAGGGAGGGAGAGAGAGAGGGGTTCAGGCTTTCGAATAAACTGTCCCAACATTAATACAGTTCAATTGGTGCGTGATCCTGCAATGCACGTCATGTTATCCATAATCCCGACAGCAACAACAATACCTTCATTATAAAAGAGTTAACACTTTCCAGCAGTGTCGAGAGAAGGAAAGTCTTTTTTACGCTACAGGAAAGAAACGGAGATGTCTCAGAGGAAAAAGAGTTATTGTGATCATCGCTGAGAGTGTTGTTGAGGCAGCATTTGGGATGTTGTGGACAGACTTTCTCTCCTTTATAAGGAATGATTGCCTTGCCACGGAGAGAGTGCAATGGAGTTTCACCAGACTAATCCCTGCGATGATGGTACCATGAGGAGACAGTGAAGATTAATCTCTGGCGTTGTGAGAGAATGGGAGGCGATTGCATTGAAACTTGAGGGGAAGGGACAGTCACTCACGATGTTCTAAATAGACACTGATACGGTGAAAGATTCTATGGCTTCTTTTTTACTAGGGTTACATGACTGTCAATAGTTTAAGAGCATCTGAGAATATTCCCCTCACTCCACACCCAATCCCCATTTCGCATGAGAGAGACAGTCTTTGAGTAAACCCTCCCCACATTAATACAGAGCATTTGGTGTGTGGTCCTGCACTGAAAGTCCCATTATCCGCAATCCCTTCAGTAGCCACAATACCTTCATGCTAAAACAGTTAACTTTTCCCACCAGATTCTGACCCCCATGGATAACATGGATATGTCTTCTCGGAGATGGAAGTTGTCTCCTTGAGACTTGGCACAAATCATTTGGCTTCCCTCCTCACTGCCAGCAAACCTTGTTAAAGTAACACACGTTCTACAAACAATGGAACCATGATTAACATCATGGACTCCTCTCTCAGTGTAGTCTCGGTTTCATTAGTTTGTCGTGTTGGAATATCAATGACCCCCTCTTGTTCCTGTATAATTGTCTCGTGGGGATGAATAGCCTCCTCCTGGTCTCATGGAACAGGTTTAAGGGTCTGATTGGGGTCTGCCTGTTCCTGGTTAACAGCTCGATGCGCTGAACATACCACTCTTCTTCCTGTGTAACCGGCAGGAGTATTGAATGTGCTGTCACTTTTCCTGATCCTGAATGCTAGCTCATGCCCGTGTGCAGCCACCTTGAAATGCTGAATGAGCTCCTCTTTTATCTGCGGAAATGGGCAGTGTCTGACCGTACTGTTACATAAATGTTACCGACACTTTAACAGCAAAACCGGAATGCTGTCCGGGTCTTGCTGCACATGGACGCAAAATGGTTCAGGAGCTGATGGGGACAAAATGTTCTGAACATTGTGTGATCTTCAGTCATCATTCCCACTTCCGATCTTATGATGGGAAAAGACATTGATGGAGCAACTGAAGATGTTTGTGCTGAGGAGGCTAACGTGAGGATCTCCTGCAGAGATGTCCCGGGACTGAGAGCATTGTTGGCGACTGACCCCAAACCTTATTGTGTTCTGAAATACCCCGTCCAGTGGGAAAGTTGCACCTGATTCCCATTCAGCTCAAATACATAGGTGGTCCCAATGCCATCCTCAGTCAAATACTGCATTGGTATCATAGGCATTCACTCTTTCCTGAGCCCCTGTGTTCGCCTCTTGTTCATATCAATATGTGACGGTGTATGTGTAGGGAGTGTTTTCCTCTCACAGAAGGTAATCACTGTTAAAAATTATCTGGGCTAGAGAGCTATGGGAGCTACATTACTGAAATCGTTTAAGGAGGAGGGAGATGGAGTTTTGACCTGTCAGAGAGCTAAGGGGTGAAGAATTGGGCATTAAAGAGGGGTTAATGTCTTCAGTAGATCAGCCATGATGGTATACAATGGCTTGATCATCCGAATTACCTGATCCTGTTCCTTTTATCCTCATATTCAGTAATTGCAAAGTTAATGTTTGTAATTTTCCTGAACTTTCTTTTATTGAACTTTGAAATCAGAGAGAGTGAAGTATTTTGTGAGTCATCTCTGGTTGAGGTATGGGGACTGTATTCACAGTGAATCTGGGTCTATAATATGACCAACAAATGGAATCACACGTTGCAGAGAGGAAACACTCTGTAATGAGACCAGAGGCGTCTTGTGAAGCAAATAACATTTCCAACCTACACCAAACCATGTGTGACAGCCTTGAGGGACTGAATGAGATCCTGTGTTACTGTTGACCAGGTATCTGGGACAAGTGGCCTCCATCTGCTCCTTGCAGGAGCTGTGAGTGGTTGAATAGAACACAGCAACATAGGACTGAGCAGCATTAGATACTATGTCACCACTCCATGTGCTTTTGGTCTCAGCAGCACATTTCTGTCTGTATGCCATTTTACTACGTACCAAAAACAACTTTGAATAAATGCAAACATCCAGAAACCACAATCCTCTGGGGAAGGGAATTTCCACTTCAACAGCCCTTTGAGAATTTCTCATTTGTGTTCCAACAAATGTTGGAAGGTCACTATGTTCTTTTCCAGTCCCACTCCTCCAGTGGTTACACCAATCTGAAATGCAAGCAGTTTAGTGATATGGCCAATGATATAGATCTCAGAGTAAATCATTTTCGAGAACAAAGTGAGACACAGAAAGTTGAACTCATAACAATGGTAAAATGACAGAGTGCCCCAAATGTTATTCTGCCTTTGAAGTTACTCTGCTCACACAAGCTACTGCTAGTGGGATTTCTTTCTGGAACAGTTGGATTTGGCTGAATTCCCTTCGTTTTAGGCAGTGGAGATATTCTAATGAATCCTCACCAGAAATCCTTCACAAGTGGTAAAGATGACGCAAGGATTTTATGGTCTCACACTTTGCTATCTGGCGGAACAAAGTAAGAGAGACGGATCAATCGGCTGCTGCTTCTCAGGCAAGGAACATTATTCTCCCTCTCTGTGTTGGAATAGACAATAATGTCAACTGAACACAAAAGTGTAACATGTGCGATCTCCTGGAACATTCTCTGGAAAACCTGATTATAGATTATATGCAGGTGCGTCATTGCTCTTGTTGTAAACAAATCCTTCCAATCCCAAAAATGTTCTCACTTTATAATTTGATGACATGCTTATATGTGTCTGTGTAATTTGTAAATATTGGTAGGTGTCATCATAGTATGTATGTTAATATCAATGTATCTTTTCCTTAAAATTTATTCTCGAGCTTTAGTCTCCCTGACAGGAGATAATATGCATCCAGCTGATACACTTTTCAGAAAGTCATGAATGGTGTAATACTATTTCTCAGCTAAGATCAAAACTGATAATCCCCATAACAAAAGACCTGCATTCCAGGAATGAATAAACCTCTTTAAAAATCTTCGAAAAGAATTATATCTTTTTTATTTCAGTTTAGGGGATCAAACCTGCACACAGTGTAATAGGTGTGATCTCAGAAATGCCCTGTACAGATGCAGTAAAACATTCCTGCAATTAAACATAATGCTTTTTTGCCAAAAACAGCATTATTCCACTTACCTTCCAAATCACTTGCTACATCTGACTTCATATGATTCATGTCGCAAGAACATGGAAACCTCCTGTATCACAGAGTTCGGCAAACTCTCCCCATTTAAATTGTTTACCATTGTTTCATCTTTCATGCCAAAATAAATAACTTACCTTATGTTATTTCTGCTGAAGTTTTGCTCACTAACCTTCCCTGCCTGCATCACTTTGCAGACTCACTACCTCCATTTGACGACACATTTAATGGCCATCTTGGTGTACGAGCTAATTGACCTCCCCTTCTTCCAGATCTTTGATAAAGATTATTGATCATTGATAACCCCATAGTGATGTCTGAGTCACTCCATCGGTTACAGCTTTGCAGCCTGCAAATAAACATTTGTCTCTATATTCTATTTCCTGTTGGCGACAGCTTCCCTGTTCCTGTGTAGCAGCTCAGGTGGGTTGAAAGGCCTCCTCCGAGACTGTGTAGTGTCCTGAACGAGTTGAATTACTTCATTCTATATTCCTGTGCATTTCATTAGAGGGGCAGAATGGTCTCCTATTGTCTCATTGCAACGATCCTGTCTGACTTAATGGAGTGGTCCCCAACCCTGTAACATCCTCGAGGGGTGGATTGAGGGAACACATAGGGTAGGGGCAGAAGTTGCCCATTCGGCTGCACCATTCAGAATCTGGATTAATGGTGCTGGAAGAGCACGGCAGTTCAGGCAGCATACGAGGAGCTTCAGCAAAATCAACGTTTCGGGCAAAAGCCCTTCATCACGAATAAAGGCAGAGAGCCTGAAGAGTGGAGAGATAAGCGAGGGGAGGGTGAGGTGGGGAGAGAATAGCATAGAGTACAATGGGTGAGTGGGGGAGGAGATGAAGGTGATAGATCAGGGAGGAGAGGGTGGAGTGGATAGGTGAAAAAGGAGCTAGGCAGGTCAGACAAGTCCGGACAAGTCAAGGGGACTGGAAGTTTGAAACTAGGATGAGGTTGGGGAAGGGGAAATGAGGAAGCTGTTGAAGTCCACATTGATTCCCTGGGGTTGAAGTGTTCCGAGGCGGAAGATGAGGCGTTCTTCCTCCAGGCGTCTGGCGGTGAGGGAGCGGCGGTGAAGGAGGCCCAGGGCCTCCATGTCCTCGGCAGAGTGGGAGGGAGAGTTGAAATGTTGGGCCACGAGGCGGTTTGGTTGATTGGTGCGGGTATCTCGGAGATGTTCACTAAAGCGCTCTGCTAGGAGGCGCCCAGTCTCCCCAATGTAGAGGAGACCGCATCGGGAGTAACGGATACAATAAATGATATTAGTGGATGCGCAGTTAAAATTTTGATGGATATGGAACGCTCCTTTAAGGCCTTGGATCGAGGTGAGGGAGGAGGATTGGGCACAGGTTTTACAGTTCCTGCGGTGGCAGGGAAAAGTGCCAGGATGGGAGGGTGGGTCGTAGGGGGGCGTGGACCTGACAAGGTAGTCACGGAGGGAACGGTCTTTGCGGAAGGCGGAAAGGGGTGGGGAGGGAAATATATCCCTGGTGGTGGGGTCTTGTTGGAGGTGGCGGAAATGCCGGCGGATGATTTAGTTTATGCGGAGGTTTGTAGGGTGGAAGGTGAGCACCAGGGGCGTTCTGCCCTTGTTACGGTTGGAGGGATGGGGTCTGAGGGAGGAAGTGCGGGATGTGGACGAGATGCGTTGGAGGGCATCTTTAACCACGTGGGAAGGGAAATTGCGGTCTCTAAAGAAGGAGGCCATCTGGTGTGTTCTGTGGTGGAACTGGTCCTCCTGGGAGCAGATGAGGCGGAGGCGGAGGGATTGGGAATACGGGATGTCATTTTTGCAAGAGATAGGGTGGGAAGAGGTGTAATCCAGGTAGCTGTGGGAGTCGGTGGGTTTGTAAAAAATGTCAGTGTCAAGTCGGTCGTCACTAATGGAGATGGAGAGGTCCAGGAAGGGGAGGGAGGTGTCAGAGATGGTCCAGGTAAATTTAAGGTCAAGGTGTAATGTGTTGGTAAAGTTGATGAATTGCTCAACCTCCTCGCGGGAGTACGAGGTGACGCCAATGCAGTCATCAATGTAACGGAGGAAGAGGTGGGGAGTGGTGCCGGTGTAATTACGGAAGATCAACTGTTCTACGTAGCCAACAAAGAGACAGGCATAGCTGGGGCCCATACGTGTGCCCATGGCTATCCCTTTGGTCTGGAGGAAGTGGGAGGATTCAAAGGAGAAATTGTTAAGGGTGAGTACCAGTTCGGCCAAACAAATGAGAGTGTCGGTGGAAGGGTACTGTTGGGGACGTCTGGAAAGGAAAAAACGGAGGGCTTGGAGACCCTGGTCATGGCGGATGGTGGTGAAGAGGGATTGGATATCCATGGTGAAGATGAGGCGTTGGGGGCCGGGGAAACGGAAGTCTTGGAGGAGATGGAGGGCGTGGGTGGTGTCTCGAACGTATGTGGGGAGTTCCTGGACTAGGGTGGATAGGACAGTGTCGAGGTAGGTAGAGATAAGTTCAGTGGGGCAGGAGAATGTGGAGACAATTGGTTGGCCAGCGTGGTCAGCCTTGTGGATCTTGGGAAGGAGGTAGAACCGGGCAATGCGGGGTTCCCGGACTATGAGGTTGGAAGCTGTGGGTGGGAGATCTCCTGAGGTGATGAGGTTCTGTATGGTCTGGGAGATGACGGTTTGGTGATGGGGGTGGGGTCATGGTCGAGTGGGCAGTAGGAAGAGGTGTCCTCGAGTTGCCGTTTGGCTTCAGTGGTGTAGAGGTCAGTGCGCCAGACTACCAGTGCGCACCCTTTATCTGCTGGCTTGATGGTGAGGTTGGGATTAAAGCAGAGGGATTGGAGGGCTGGGCGTTGTGAGGGTTAGTGGTTGGAGTGGGGGAGGGGGTTGACAGGTTGAGGCGGTTAATGTCCCGGCGGCAGTTGGAAATGAAGAGGGCAGGTAATAGGCCAGCGCGGGGTGTCCAGGTGGATGCAGTGTGTTGTAAGTGGGCGAAGGGGTCCTCGGAAGGTGGGCGGTGGTCCTGATTGTGAAAGTAAGCTCGGAGGCGGAGGCGGTGGAAGAATTGTTCGACGTCACGGCATGTGTTAAATTCATTGATGCGTGGACGGAGGGGGATAAATGTGAGTCCTTTGCTGAGGACTGATCGTTCGTCCTCAGTGAGTGGGAGGTCCGAAGGGATGGTGAAAACTCGGCAGGGCTGGGAATTGGGATCTGGTGTGGGTGTGGAGCTGGGAGTGGGATCGGAGCCAGTACCTGGAGTGGGTGTGATGGTGGGGGGAATGGGGTGGAGGCATGAGCAGGGGTAGTGCTCCCCTCGAGGTTCTGGGGGTTGGGGATACTGACAGTGGAGTCTGTGGGGGGCGTGTCAGCAGAATGCAGGTGAGTGGCGCTGGTGGGGGCGGACGTGGTGGCAGACACGGCCGTAGAATGTTCATGGCTGATCGGAGTGTGCCTGACCATCCATTTCCTGTCTGTTCCCAATAAACACTGACCCTTCTGTCCAGTAAAGATCTCAGCCTGGAATATCTTCTATAACCGAGTCTTCACTGCTCCCTGAGGATGAGGACACCACAGGCAGCACAAGACTAAAGTGAAAGGGACGTCCCTATTTCATTGTGGGACAACTGTTATTTTAAAACTGTGTTAACTGAACATCAAATCACCACCTCTTTTCAGACATAAGGACAGAATAATTAGGAATAAAGATAAACCATTCAGAACTCCAAACCTATCCCACATTCCCACTGACCGTTTCCAGTGAAATATCTATCACACCCAGCCTCTGCTGCTGTCTCAGGAAGAGAATGCCGTATAGCATAATCCCGCAGGAGCATTAAGGAAATGAGCAGATTGAGGCCATTCAGCCTATCGAGTCTGAAATTCCGTTCAATAATTTCTTATTAGTACCTCGACCTCATTCTTCTGCCTTCTCCCTGGAATCCTTGATCCCCTTACAAATCAAAACCATCGATTTGTATCTTAACGACAATATTGACTCTGCCTCTGTGTGTCTGAATGTGAGTAAGTGTTTGTGCGTGCATCTGTATGTGTGTGTGTGTCGGTGCCTGTGTTTTTGTGTGTCTGTATGTGTGTGTGTCTGTGCCTGTTTGTGTGTGTCTGTATGTGTGTGTGCGTGCGCCTGCGTGTGTGTGTCCGTGTGCTTGTTTTCTGTGTGTTTACGTGTCTACATCTGTCTGTTGTGTTTCAGCCTGTGTTGCTATCTGCTTTTATGTCTATTTTTATGTGACTGTATATGTCTCTGTGTGTTTATACGCGTGTGTATGCCTATCTCCTTGTAAATATTGTGTGTGTTCGTCTGTGTATTTCTGTGTCTGCGTCTCTGTGCAGTGAGGTATCTGTGGGTTTTGTTTTGGAAGTGAAAGGACTGTTGTGACTGTTGTGGGAGCTGCTAGTGGTTTAAACTGAGAATTGTCTTTCACTGAACATTGCTCCGTAACTGGTAATTAGGACGTGGATGTTTCAGGTTCTCCACACGAGGCGTTCTGGTCCTCTCCAGCTCTTTAAGAGTCCTCCCCACATGGCGGGGTGAGGGGAGTGAGGGAACGGATATCGGGCACTCCACTACCCGGCTGTGACCTTTCTATCCTATTCCAGGAAGTTTCTCCTGGAATGGGAGAAAGGGATGGAGGGACAGTGGGAATGGGTGACCCTGCTGTTTGTGCTGGTGTAGGTGCCTGGAATGAGTCAGTCGACAGTTTTGAATCCATATAGTATTATTAGTTGCTGAATTCAATAGTGAGAGTGGTAGTGCCTGAGCCTTATTTGGAGACAGAGCGTGAACCTTGTTCGGGGTTAGGTGCTACAACAGATATACAGTGAGTGTGAGGGAGCAGAGAGTATATGGTAACTCTTATCCGAACAGAGCGAGGAGGATATTGTTGCTTGTCCAGTATTGTGGGACATTTCTTCAGATCATCTCAGCGTCGAGGTGAGCCTACCTTAATGTCTTGTCCAGGTCTATCACGAATAACGACACAGACCTATCCCTCAGCTTCCACAGAATCAGTTTAGGTCGAGTTTACAGATAGCAAGGAGAAGCAAATATTGGTGTGTTATATATCGAAACGAAAACGGTAGCAGAAAATCGGAGCATCATATGCTCTGGAAATTAGATAGGCAAGTATTGTGGATACCGCAGTCTTATTGAATGGTTAACAGCGTTAACTAAGTGACTGCTGAAGCTGTGAAAAATAAGTTCCGTAAGTGTATATGTAATGGGTTGAAGAGTATGTTGTGAACCAAACTTGTGAGTAGGTTATTTCGGAATTGATGTTGTGTGGTCAGAAGGACGAATTATTAACCTTGGTCTGAAGCAGCTTTTCAGGAATAATGGCATTTATAAGGTGCAGTTTACAAGGTGCCTGCATACAATTTAGAATGCTTGAATATTCCAGTCAAACATCATGGAAGACTGGAGGCAAGAGTGTAAAGATATCTTCAGTAAATTGGGAAAGTACAATATAACATTCAGTGGGAGATAAGCAATGGTTGTTAGAGTCATAGAGGCAGACAGCACGGAGACAGGCCCTTCAGCCCAAACTGGGCCATTGCAAACAAAATGCCCATCCACGCTAACCCCATGTCCCTGCCATTGTCCCGTATCTTTCTAATCCTTTACTATCCATGTATTTGTTCAAATGCCTTTTAACCTCAACCACTTCTCATTCCATATGCGTAACAGCCGTTGTGTTAAAAAGTTGTTCCTCAAGTTCCCTTTAAGTCTGTCCCATCTGACCTTAAACTTATGCCCTCTAATCTGTGATTGCCCAACCCTGGGAAAAAAGTCTGGGTGCATTCACTCTATCCATGCCTGCCATGATCTTAAAAACTTCAATATGAGCCTCCCTCAGCCTCATGCACACAAAAGGAAAACGTCCTACCTTATCCAAACTCTTTCTGTAAATCAGACCATTGAGACCTTGGCAATATCCTTGTAAATGTTTTCTGCACTCTTTCCAGTTTAATAACATCCTTCCTATAGCAAAGTGAACAAAACTGAACATAACGCTACCAATATGGCCTCACTAGCATCCTGTATAACTGCATCATAACTGTCTAATTTCGATACTCAGTGATATAAACCGATTAAGGCCAGTGTGCCAAAAGCTTTCTTCACTGCCTACATCAGAATCAACTTCCAGAGAATCATGCACCTGATTTCCAAGGTCCCTCTGTTCCATTACACTCCTTACGACCCAACCATTCACCATGAAACTCCAAACTTGATTTGACTTTCTAAAATGCAAGAACTTACACTGATCAATATTAAAATCCATTTGCCATTCCTCAGCCCAATTCTCCAGCTGATCAATGTACTGCTGTAATTTCTGAAATTGCTGATAACCTTCCTCACTCTCCATGATGCCGCTTGTTTTAGTGCCGTCTTCAATCTTACAAATCATGCCTATACATTCTCATATAAATCATAAATATATGTAATATGTAGTGGTCCTAGCATCAACCCCTGAGCCATTCCACTATTCACAGGCCCCCAGTCTCAGCAGCATGTTTCCAGTATTAATCTCTCCTTCCTACCATCAAGGCAATTTTGTACCTAATTTGCCAGCTCCCCCTCAATTCCATGCGATCTAACCCTCCAGAGCAACGTATCATGTGGACACTTACTGAAGGCCTTACTGGAATCAACCTAGACTACGTATACCACCCGGACCTCCTCAATGTTGCTGGTCACTTTATCAAAGAACTCCAACAAAATTGTGAGTCATGATCTTCCTTGCACAAACTCCTGTGCTGAATTTGATGAAGGGCTTTTGCCAGAAACATCGATTTTTCCGCTCCTCGGATGTTGCCAGACGTGCTCTGCTTTTCCAGCACTATTCCAATCTTACTCCAAATCACACCCTGCCTTTCCAAATGCATGTATATCCAATCTCTCCAAATCTTCTAAAGTAACCTACCCACTAGATTTTAGGATTACTGGTCTTTAGTTCCCAGGTTTATCTTTGTAGCATTTCTTGAATACGGGCTCAGTATTCGCTACACCCCAGTCGTCCAGGACGGCACTCGTTGGCCAGTGATGATAGAAAAGAGCCAAGCAGTGTTCCCGCAATTTTTTTCTCTATCCTCCTATCCTCCTGCTGTGTTCCTGAATATAACTGGTCAGGACCAGGAGTTTTTAGAAATACTGCAAAGTCTGAAACACACATCTATTTATTTCAGGTGCAAACATCAAAGAGTGAGAAAGTGACTCAGTGATGGTTAACATAACAAATTAGAAAATATGTCAATCGTAGGAAGTGACTTCAGAAGAATTCCATCTATTGTGGAAACCCGAGAATTCTCAGAAATAAAAAAAGGAAGGCCATGAAACTGAAACGGAAATCAAAAAGAGAACATACATGCGAACAAACAGGAACACAAAGACTGCATCAATCTGCAATCTACATTTCAAAGGAAACAAAACAAAAGCAAGGTCAAATGTGGAAATTTGTAATCGGGAGAGGAGAGGTCCTTGTGGAGAACAGGGAAATGGCCAAGAAAACAACCAGTTACTTTGCATCTGTCTTCATGGATGAAGATTCAGAAAATCCCCCAGTAATACCAAGTGATCATATCGGACTCCTGGAGCTAAAGACAACGTCAATTCATATCAGTAACAAGGTAGTACTTGAACATGTAGCTGGATTAAGCATTGCTAAGTTTGCCGAAACAGATGTACTTCATATCAAAATGCCAGAAATAAATCACTAATAGGAGTATTAATTGCACTGTCGATGACTGTTTTATTTTCCTGTGTATTCTGCAGAGACCGGAAACTATGGTGGATAAACTATAGATGAATGGAAGGGATCCAAACAGCTACAAAGGGAAAAAGACATAGTGTGGAGAACTGTAGACCAGTTAACTTGACATTTGTAGGGAAACTGTTGGAATCTATTACACAGGGTGACATTTTTGGTATTTAGAAATTAACAGCAAGAAAGGAGAGA
This sequence comes from Chiloscyllium plagiosum, assembly GCF_037043375.1. NCBI lineage: Eukaryota > Metazoa > Chordata > Chondrichthyes > Orectolobiformes > Hemiscylliidae > Chiloscyllium > Chiloscyllium plagiosum. Next base: position 19,599,013 of record NW_028270188.1, read on the forward strand.
ATCAGCATGCATTTCTGATAGAGAAATCATACTTGTTAAACTTCGGAATTGTTTGAAGTTGTTTCTTACAGCATAGATATTGGGGAACCAGTAGAACCGGCATATATTGGATTTTCAGAAGGGTTTCTATAAGATCTCAGTGAGCTCGTAAATGCAATGAATGTGAAGGGTATTTGGAGGAATATATGTAAGTGGAAAGTCAAAGTTTGGTTCGCCTTCATTTAAGGGAGTCAGAACATTGATGTAAAGACATGTTGAAGCAGTTTCACAGCGTGTTGATGGGACTGTAGCTGGAGTAGTGTGTCCAGTTTTGGTGACCGAATCTTAGAAAGAATATACTGACCTGAGAGGAAGTGCAGTGGACATTCGCCATATTAATCCCTCAGATGGTGAGATTGCCTGATGAGGAAACTCGGTCTGTGTTCTCTAGAGTTTCAAAGAATGAGAAGTGGGTCACAGTGAAATTTAGATAATTCACAAAACATCTGACAAGTTGGAAATTAACAGAACGCTTCCCTCGCTATCTATTCCACATTCAAGGCAAATAATGGCAGGATCTGGGACAGGCCAGTTAAGACTGCAATAAGGAGGAAATTAATCACTTGGAGGGGACTGACTAACACAGCGGCATGGAAACCTACTGGTAGGCAAGATTCGGGAGAATCTCCAGATACTCTCCAAGTGTCTCCAGCGGAACAGAATAACCAGGGAACAGGTAGGACTCATTAGTGACTTGCCAAGTTGCAACCAAATCAACCTTAGTGGTATGAGACAGAGGGTGGTGGTAGAAGGCTGTTTGTGTGATTGGAGGCTAGTGTCCAATGGTGTACCACGGGGATCAGTGCTGTGTCTCTTAATATTTGTGATTCGGAGGTGTTGGTGTTGGACTGGAGTGGACAAAGCTAAGTTGAAACTTTATTGCTGGAACAGCACAGCAGGTCAGGCAGCATCCAGGGAACAGGAGATTCGACGTTTCGGGCACAGGCCCCTAAGGGCCTATGCCCGAAACGTCGAATCTCCTGTTCCCTGGATGCTGCCTGACCTGCTGTGCTGTTCCAGCAATAAAGTTTCAACTTTGATCTCCAGCATCTGCAGACCTCACTTTCTGGACAAAGCTAAAAATTGCAGAACACCAGGTTATCGTCCAAAAGGTGTTTACGGTGGCACGAGCTTTCGAAGTGCTTCATCAAAGTCCACAACCACCTGATGAAGAAGCAGCGTTTTGAAAGCTCGTGCCTCCGAACAAACCTGTTGGACTACAAGCTGATGTTTTGTGATTTTAAACCTTATCATAAAGGATGCAGCTGTGAATATGGACGAGCGGTGGGGAGTGTCATAAGTAAGTTTGTGTTTGATACAAAGATTGGCCGGGTAGATGACAGTGAGGAGGAAGGCCTTATGTTGCAGGAAGACACAGATGGAATGGTCAGATGGTCACATCAATACAGAGAAAATGGTCAGATGGGTGGATCAATGGCAGATGGAATGTAACCCTGATAAATATGAGGTGATGCACTTTGGAAGAAGGAACCAGGCAGGCAAGGACTCAATGAATGGCAGCACACGAGGAAGCTGAGAGGGTGCTTCTCCACACATCCTTGAATGTGGCTGGACAGGGTAACACACAATTTGAGAAAGCGTACGGGAGCGAAAACAGAGCTTTCACATATTGAAGCATAGATTATAAGAGCTATGCGGAACTTTCATTAGCCAAGATGGAATACTGTGTGTAATTCTGGGAGCTACATTACACGAAGGATGTGATTGTACTGGAGCGGGTGCAGAGGAAATTCACCAGGATGTTCCCTGGGATGGAGCATATCAGCTATGGAGAGAGGCTGGCTAAACTTGGGTTGTTTACTTTGGAGCAGAGACGGCTAAGGGGGACGTGAATCAGGAGGATAAGATTACGAGGGATATGGACGGAGTGGATAGACAGCAGCTGGTCCTTTTAAAGTGAAAGGTTTGAGGCTCAGTGAGGATTTGAGGACTGTTTTTCAAGCAAAGTGTGTTTGGGTCTGGAAGCACTTCGTGAGAGGGCAATTGTCATGGTAACCTCAAAACCATTAGAAAATACATGGTTGTGCACTTGAAATGCCATAAGATTCACAGCGACAGGTTTTGTGTTGGAAAGTGGGAAAATGTAGACCGTGCTGTATTTCTGATAGTACAGAGTCTGTGCTTCTGTGATTTTTGGCTGTGGAAGGTCAATCATTCAGTAGCTTAAGATAGAAATTGATGGGTTTCTGAAGAATATCTTATCACAGTGTATATGAATGAACTTGTAATATCTTCTGAGAATATGCCAATGGCAAAATTAAGAGAAATTGGTGCAGCTTCCTTAGAGTCTGATACCAGATAATTGAGGACAGGGAAATAGCAGATCAATGGAGCAAAAACTTCGGTTATGCCTTCACAGAAGAAGATAAAAAACAAAACTAAAATTTCCTCGCAATACTAGGGAACTTTAGTCTGGTGAGAAAAAGGGAATAGAATGAAATTAGTAACTAAAACGTTTTACAGAAAATATTGGACTGAGATTAATGAGCATAGACAAAGTCAACAGTGGTTGATGAAATAGGAATCATGTTTGAGAAAATGGTTTTTAGCAAAATTATTGAGAAGGTATCAACGCAATACGATTGGATTTTCAGTAAGATTTTTGATAGAGCCCCAAGCCTATTGTGCAAATTCGAATCCTATGGGACTGGGGCTAATATATGGTCATGGTTTTAGAATGGGAGAGCTGGCAGGAAACAGTGAGTATGAACAAAGCTTTTTGAATGGAAGGCTTGGGGGATATAACAAGGATCGACATTTGGCATCCAACTATTCCAAATACACATCATATCTTTGGTTGAGGGGCTCAAATGCAATATTCCCAAGACTGCTGACAGCTCTAAACGATGTCAGCTTGTGAGTGGATGAGGAGGATGTAAAAAAGGCTCCAAGTTGATTGAGACAAGTGGAGTGACTGGGCAAATACCTGGCAGATGGAGAGCAATGGCAGAGATGAGAGGTTGTGTACATTGATGGGATCAATTGAATGGCAGCCTATCATTTGAATAGGGATTGGTCGAAAAGTGTTGATCTATAAATGAACTTAAGCTGCATTTTTGTTTATTTCTGCTCAGCCTTCCGAGTCCATGAAGGGCAGTGAGTTCTGAACACGGAAGTCAATACTGGGAATGGCATTGGCATGCTGTATACAGTGTAATAGACCCAGCAAGTAGGGAGCTGTAACAGTGAAAAGAATCTGGACCTCCCTGTACACTAGTCACTGAAAGCAATATTGCAGGAGCAGAAAGCAGGTAGGAAGATAAATGGTTTATGCACCTCCATTTCAGGGGGATTTAGAATACAGTAGTAAGGGTCATTTACTGCAACTGTTCGGGGCCTTGGTGGGACCCCATCTCGAACATTGTGCAGTATTGTGTGCAGCTTGGTGTCCTTACCTAATAAAGGGTAAACCTGACATTGAAGGAGTGCAGTGAAGGATGACAGACTGATCTCTGGGATGACAGTTAGTTGTGGGAGCAGAGTTTAGGGTGACTCGGCCTGTATTCCATGGGCATTAGGAAAATGAGTGGAGATCTCAGTGAGATATATAAAACTCTGACAGGGTTTGACAGATTGGAAGCAGGGATGATAGTTCACTTTATAGAAAATGGTTCACGAATCGCATTGCAGTCAAATCGCACTTAATAAATAAGCATTATCAGAGAACTCCCTATATATTGATGGGCCGAAGGCACTATCGTTCATAATGTTTAAACATATTTTGTGATATTAACATTGTGTGGGGAAAACTGCATTGAGGAGATGTTCGGCCATGAAATAGCATGGGGCAACCTCAATGTCCTGAATGACCTCCTCCTCTCCCGATGTTTCTGTGCAGTCTGTGGGAAAGCTCTGTAAATGTTGTCACAAGCTCTCAGATGTTAGGAAGGAGGTCTCTGCAGGGTCAACAGGACTGTGTTTCCCATTCCCTTTTCTGATAACGAGGTTGATGCCGGGTGTTCTGTCAGGTTTTATCATTTAATACCTCATAGTAGTTTGACACAATTGAGTGTCTCACGTGGCCGATTCAGAGACCATGTCTGTGCGTCTGGAGTCACTTTTCAGCCAGACCAGGAAAGCACGGGAGATTCACTTCCTGAAAGTATATTGGTGAAGGAGATTGATGTTTACAATCAACATTGGACACAAGATCACTATTACTGACACCAGTATTTAGGTCTCGATACTTTATTAATTATATTTAACTTCCACCAGCTGCCAGAGCATTGACCTGGTCTGGATTCGTAATCCAATGATATGTTCACTACAGCACTATCTCCACATGGGGACCGATCGGAAACCACACTGACCTGATTATTTCGGTGCTACTTGACAGCTCTATCAAAAAGTATTCCCACCAATGTGACTGTCGAGATGGGACTGAAGGTGTGGTAATTGGTCAGATTGTAATTATTCTCCTATTCAGGGACTGGACATAGTTGAGTAATTTTCCTCATTGCCAGGGAGATGTCAGAGTTGGAGCTGGAATGAAAGAGCTTCCCCACACGGCTTGTTGTGCAGCACAAGTCTTCAGTGCTGTTGCAGGAATGGTGTCAGGGCACATTGCCTTTGTCGTATCAATAGTGTTCAGCTGTTTCCTCATGACTGTACAGCAAATCGAATTGCTTGAAGACTGGCACCTGCGATTCTGTGGGAATCAGGATGAGTGTGAGGTGGATCATCCATTCAACACGTCTGGCTGAGGATAGTGCAGACACCACATCCTTGTCTTTTTTCATTATGTGCAGAGCTGTTCCGATATTTTGGATGAGGATATTTGTGGAGTCCTCTCCTCCAGTAAATTGTTTAATAGTCCATCGACATTATTGTTTGGATTTGGCAGGACAACAGAGCTTAGATTGATCTGTTAGTCTTGGGATCATTTTCCCCTCTCCATCTGGTTCTGCTGGTCGGAATTTAACCAGTTAAGTGTGGTAGCTTTAATGGTTGTCAACAGGTTTAGGTCCACGTGATTTAGACCCTGGCATGTTCAGCCACACTCATCACTGAACTATGGATTGGCTTGATGGTAATGGTAGACTGATGAATTATCGTCGCAAAATGTTCCAGATTGTCGTTGAATACAGTTCTGTTTCTGCTGTTGCTGCAACATCAAATGATAACCCAGTTTGAGTTGCAATATCTACAATTCAATTCGACTGACTGTCCCCCAGTTCACACCGAGACCCATTCACCCATCAGCCCTGTATTGTCTACCTAACCTGGTTTCCGATGCGGTAACACTTGCATTTTCATATTCTCATTCTGCTGAGGACCTCTCCCTGGTGTCACGCCTCTAATTTGTTACTTTAACTCAATCCATTTAAAGTAATGATCTAAATCGTTTCTCTTCCACAATGTCAACTTCTGTATTTGAAGTGAATGTGTTTCCCTCTGTTTTTCTCCCTGACTATGATTAAAAGCTCTGTAGTGTCAGTGATGCCAGACTTATGTAGTTTCAGAGTCAAGGAACTTGTCCACCATGCGTTACTGTTCAGTTCGCAGTATACGACGCTCCATGTTGGACAGGATGTTTGAGCATCTTTGACATACTTCTTTGGAAATTGCCCAAAAACAGAAATTGCTGAAGAAATTGCTGCATCTTCTGGAATGAATGCAGTGCTTATCTTTCAGGTACAGTGACCCTCGACAAAGCTCCCAGTTTCTAAAGCAATTTTAGTATTTTTATTACCAGTATCCATAGTTATTTGTTTTGTGAAAATTTGTTCTGTGCAAATTCATTTCTGGAGAAATTCAGCAGGTCTGTCAGCATCTGCAGAGACAGAGAAACAGTGTTCGCATTTCAAGCCCAGTGTGACACTTCACAACTGAAAAGAATTGGAAACTTGGATTTTTAATAGCTTTCCAGAGGTGGGAGATAGGTGACAGGGAAAAGAGCGGGTGGCAAAGATTAACCGGCTTTTAGCAGTGATGAATGAGAAGATGATATAAAATGGGTTTAAATTAAGGTGTGAATGGAGGAAGGGGTTCTCTCTATTGAGTGCAAGATAAAGAAGACACAATCACACAAGGTCATAGAGAGGCCAGGAGGGAGAATGTTGACTATGTGGCATTATAAAGATCTGGCCATAAATACGTTTTCACTTTCGAGATCATCGCTCCCTTTAGACAAACGATTTCAGGTGCTTGACTTCTTATTGGCACTAGTAAGCGTTTCATGCTGCCTTAGTATAGTAATAGGGAGAGAAAACAAATCACAGTATGACGTTTGGGCTGAGTGTTGTTTACCTGTCATGTTTACTATAGTTTCAAATTTGCAGTATTTATCTTTAAATGCTTGTTCTTGAAGTTAGTTTTTGATGGAGTGTAAAAGGTTCAGGGATGACATTATGGAAGTTTCTAAAATCATGAGAGGTATGGATAGGGTGAAAGCCAAGTTCTTTTCCACAGGATGGGGGAGTTCATCCATCGAAGGCATAGGTTTAAGGTGAAAGAGAGAAAATTTATAAGGGACGCAGGGGCAGTGTTTTTACACATTGGGTGGCGTGGGTATGGAATGAGCTGCCAGAGGCAGAGTGGTAGATGCATGTACAGCTAAAACATTTAAAACTCATTTGGACAAACATATGGATGGGAAACATTTAGAGGCATATGAGCCATATGAAAGCAGATGAGACTAGCTTAATTTGGAAAACCTGGCCAGCATGGACATTTGGAAAAGCTTCATGCAGTTTCACAATGGGTTTGTGAAAGGGAAGTTATATTTTGCCTTGTAAAATCATGTAAAGTATTTCTGGAGATGCCTGAGAATGTAACAAGCGGACTTGATAAAGGGGATCTGTTAGACACCAGGCTTTCCAGAGTTTTTCCACAAGGTATTACAAAATAAAAGTTTTTACACAAGACAGAAGCTCCTAGGATGATGGAGAATGTATTAACATGGGATGATGATTGCTTAACATATAGAAATCGGAGAGTCAGGATTAATGGTTCTTCATGATAAAGGTATATCTGCTGGAGGACCACAGCTATTGGTCCGATGGCATCAGTTATTTACACTCTATACTGATAGTCTGAAGGAGGGAGCTGAGTATACAGTTGAGGATGACACTGAGAATCAAAAGGCAGGCTGTTATTTAATGGAGAGGACTTCCAGAAAAAGAACAGTACAAAGGGATTGGAGTGTTCCTGTGTATGAAACATAAAGTCAGCATGCTGATGCAGCAAGTAACTAGGTTGGTTCATTAGCCGGCTTCCAGGGATGAAATGATTGTGTTATTGAGAATCTGTAAAATGGAGAGGCGATTATACATTGGGGTTTAAATGAATGAGGAGTGATACTGCTGAAAAATACAAGACACAGAAGGGACTGGAGAAGGTAGATGTTGAGAAGTTGTTACCATTCCTGAGTGGAGTCTCGAACTCGATGACATAGATAACGAATATGGAATATCGATTTCTATCTGAGATGCAAATGATGTCTTCTCTCAGAAGGTAGTAAATGTCTGGAATTCCCTAACCCAGAGAGGTGTGGAGGGATACAAGGAGTTGGCAAGAAAGTGGAGTTAGACCTGGAGTAGATCAGCCATGTTCGTAATTAATGACAGGGCAATTTTGAGGGGCCGAATAGCCAACTATTGTTCCTATTTATTAATTTCACATGTTCTGCTTTTGCAAAGTAACTGGTTATTTTCCCGGAAGTTGTGTTGTGTCATGCTACATTCGGGTGAGCAGAAGATTTGTTTAAGTTAACGCTGGGTGGGGTATGGAGGCTGTATTCACAGCAAATCTGGGTCTGAAACATGACCCACATCTGGAGCAGACGTTGCGGAGAGAGGAAGCCTGGAAACAGAGATTGGGGGTGAGTGTCACTTCCTGACCCAGCCATCCCAAACTTCTGGGAAAGAGAATTCCCACTTGAATGAATTCCCACTTTGTGATTTTTTTCTCACTCCATTTGTGACTGAGGATGGAGGGTGTCACTCTTTGCTTTTCTAGTCCCACTCTTCCACAGCTCACAACAAATTTTAAATGTAACCAGGTTGGTGATATGGCAGATGATAAAGGTCTCAGGCTGAGTCAGGTTCAGTGATAAGAACAAGTCAGGCAGATTTCTTTAGTCAGCCACAAGTTACTGACAGAACTAACGGAGGAGTATGGTGGATCTGTGGGTAGCACTGCTGACTCATATCGCCAAGGAGCTGAGTTCAATTCCAACCTCGGGTGCCCCTCTATGTGGAGTTTGAACATGCTCCCCGTGCCTGTGTGGGTTTCCTCTCAGTGCTCCAGTTTCCTGCCACAGTCCGAATATGTGCAATTTAAAGTGGATTGCCCATAGTGCCCAGGGATGTGTAGGTTAGGTAGGTTAGTTATGGGAATTGCAGGTTTACATGGATAAGATTGGGGTCATGTCCAGGTGGGATGCTGTTTTGTAGGTCAGTGTGGACTTAATGGTCGGAATATCCTGCCTCCATACTCTCGAGGTTCTATGACAATGACAATAAATTTGGACTATATAAACACCCAGTGGGTACATACCTAATCCACACTTATCAAGGTCTTGTATGTTTCATTCTCATTCCAAGAGTAACCTGTTAAAGCCTTCATAATATAAACCCTTCACCCCAGGAATATGTGAAATGAAATATCTCTGAAATGCTTCCAATTTAATTATATCCTTTCTCACATAAGGAGACACAAAAAAACTAATCTCACACTCAGATCATAATGTTTATAATTGTTTTCTCAAAGTGCTATGAGTCTTTGGACCACTCTTCCCCACAGACCATTGGAGGCAGAAATATTGAATATTTTTGAGGCACAGATGGAAGGTTCATAAATAACAACAGAGTCAAGGATTATCGAGGAATGGGCAGCAATGTGCAGTGTGGGGGGAAAGGTAGACAGTGGTATCAAATAACACGGCTTCAGAAACTCCAGGAATATAATGCAAAATGAAATGATAATATCGATAAAATGTTAAGGGGGAATACAAGATGGCAGCGATCAAGAAGGTCTGCTTTGCTGGTCTCTGCATCAACGCACGGGCAAAGTGAATCTCTAACCCACTCCATCCCATCCATTTATGTAAACTTCAACACTAATACAGCGATAGAATCTTTACTAATCCCGTTTGATCAAGTGGAAATGACAAAACACGGGAAAGGATCGACTAAGTCCCAACATACGGTGAACCCGTCGCATGTCTGAGGCTGGAGCTGCAACCCACTCTGCTCGTTCCATGGACCCAGTTACTCACCAGGCGTTGGTCACTGAGTTCACCAAGTTACGTGAAATGATTGAAGCCATGATTGAAGAAGTGTTCAGCAGTGGCTAGAGCCGCTCTCAGCCGCGCACCAAAAACATGAGCAGCAACTTGACAGCCTTGGAAACAGAAGAGATGATGCCAAGCGCCGAACTGCATCGGCAGAGACCGTGATCGATTCCTCTTGGGAGAGGATCCTCGCCCTTGAAAAACAGGTCTGCACCTTAACTGAACAAGATGACGACCTCGAGAACAGGGGTAGGATGAAGAATATTCACATCGTCGGTTGACTGGAGCGGACAGAAGGTAGTCAGCAGCTGAGTTTTTTCAAGAACTGGCTGCAACGATTCCTTCACTTCAAAACTGAGGAGGGACGGGTGAAAAGTGAGGAAGTACATCGGGTTACGGCGCGGAAGTCAGGCTCAGACAAATGCCTTCATCCTGTCCTTGTTCGGTTACATAGTTATGGGGACAAACAAAGACTAATGGAATCTTCCCGAACCCAGGGGAAAGATCCGATGGCTTTAATTCACGAGGGCTCCAGTATTATGTTCTTTCAGGACTTTTCAGCGGCGGTGATTCAGGAAATAAAATATTTTGATGATATCAAGAGAAGAGTAATGGAATTCTGGATTCAATATTTGTTACGGGACCCAGCGGTGCTCCGTATTGCTTTCAATGGATCCACGAACTTGTCTGACTCTCCAGAGAAAGCGAAAACTTTGTGGACATTTTAAAGTAAGCTGGATATTTAGATAATCCTGTTTCTCTCTTAAAGAAATTTTGTTGGATTTTTCTGCTATTAACCAGTGTTAAATTATAGCCAGGAATGGGTAGGGTACTCATTTTTAACTTCTTCATTAGTATTACTACTCTTTCTTCTTGCATTGCTTGTGTCTGGGGTGCAGCTCAAGTTGGATAGAGTTACAAAGGTAGTTGTGATGACTTAGTTCCGACCGAAGGGCAGTTCAAGACCGATTTTTGTTGTTAATTACCCTGGATTCCATATTGGTAGCGGGCAGAAGATAAAGTTTTGAGATATGTAAGCATCCCCAGTGGGCGGTGGGGGTTAAATTCCCCAATCGAGTGTCATTGGCATTTTGGATTTTATTTCGTTTTTTGGATTTTTATGTGTTTAGCTTTGGAAAGTTTTGAGAGCTTGTTGGTTGTAGTAGTTTTAGTTTGTACATTTTTTAGGCCCAATGAGTCTTTTCTTCATTAATGATCAGCGATGTGTAATTCGATGTGAAACTTGAGAGTTGAAACGTTGCTACGGTGTGTTCTGGATAATGATGTGCTTAAATGTTGTGCCTGGAGCATTAAGGGGATCCATCTGCCAGTCAAGAGAAAAAATGTACTTTCTGGTCTTAAAACAGAGAGATCGGATGTTGTCCTATTGCAGGAGATGCACCTTGATGACAAGGAACATTTGACGTTACAGCAGGGTGGGTTTGATCCGGTTTATTTCTCGTCTTTTAATACTAGGAGTAGGGGAGAAGCCATACTAGTGAAGAAGAATCTTCCATTTAAATTACAAGATTGTATTAGACACTCACGGAAGGATCATCATTCCCAAAGTCTTGAACTATGGGAAATAATACAGTATTTTAAATGTTTATTGCCCCCTGGCAATAAACATTTAATCCTGGAAGATGCATATTCCAAAGTAAGTTATCTTGCATCGTGGCACATTATTGTAGAAGGAGTTCTCGACTGTCTTATGGCCCCACGGTGGACAGAATGTCCAAAGGTCCCGCAATACCCTCGTTATAATGTAAGTAATTAGTGGGTTCGAGCTGGTGGATACCTGGAGGCAGATCTACCTCACAAGTAGGGATTTTATTTTCTCCTTTAACCCGCACAAATGCCACATGAGTGTTGATCTCTTCCCCATCCCTACAACAATCTAAGACACAGTGGCATCCTGCACAATTGGGAATATTACCCCAACATACCTGCCCCAGAATTAAGATAGAAGTCACATAAGATTATGTTGTATGCAGATGAGGGTCTTATGTTTTTGTCAAATCCCACAGTTTCGGCAGCTCACGTGATGCAATGCATTAATTCGCTTGTCGCCTTTTCGGGCTATAACATTAATTTTACAAAGTTTGTGGCCAAGTCTATGGGAGGTCTTAGGGAAATACCTGATATTGAAGGCAAATCCATGTTTCCTTTTAAATGGTCACGGGGGTGGTTTCCCTATTTTAGTATATTCATTGCATCGGTCCTTGATCATTTATTTAACGTGAACTGTGTCCATTTGTTTGACAAAATAAAACAAGACCTTCAAAGATGGGAGGCACTTCCAATATCCTGGCTAGGTCGGTAGCTGTTATTAAAATGGATGTCCTTCCTTATTTGCTATACCCCATGTGAATGCTTCCTTTGATGTTTCCCAGTCAGATATTTAGGAGACTTAATGGCTGGATTCGCTCTTTTATTTGGCACCATAAGCGACTCTTTACCAAGCTAACCAAATTGCAACTACCCCACAGATTGTGGGGAGTAGATCTCCCAGATTAAAAGCTATCAATTAAGCTCTTGATTATCCTATGAAGTGTCTGGGCCACTGAGGACTCAGCGTCAATACGGTTAGATATTGAACCCTCTCAGACAAAGTGAACCCTTATAAGTCTGTTGTTCTTAGACAAAATGACAACATTTATGGAGTATTGTCATAACCCATTAATTATCAATAAAGTTAAAGCATGAATGACAATGAGTCAGATCGAGAGCAATGCAGCCAAAACCTTGTTTCTTATTCCTATAATTGGTATACCAAGTTGTCAACCGGGGATAATGGATTCCATGTTTAAACTGTGGGAAGCCAGGGGTGTAGCTTGCTTCAGTTATTTAGAATTAATAGAATCCCTACGGTGTGGAAACAGGTCCTTGAGCCCAACAAGTCGACTTCGACCAAACCAGACCCATTCCCCTACCATCCTATATTTACCCTAACTAATGCCCCAACCTTTATATCCCTGAACACTATGGGTAATTTATCAATAGCCAATTCATCTAACCTGCACATCTTTGGATCCTAGTGCTGTGAGGCTGCAGTGCTATCTACTGAGCCACGAAGTTTTATTTGAGGGAGAAAGAATGACATCATTTGATCAAATAATTCATAAGTATGGACTACCTCGTAGAGACCTCTTCTGTTGGTTTTTTTTTTCAAATCAGAGATTTGATTTTAAAAAATACACTTTTAACAGACTCTTACAGATCCAATAGAGAGAAGCAGGTGCTCAGTGCTCAGAATGCACTCTCTGTCAGTACCCTTTATCATTAGTTGGAGAGTGTCCCGTCAGACGAGACTGTGTAGCTTTGTGATGTCTGCAAGAGAGAGTTGGGAAGACATGGGAGGACATTTGTGAAAATGCTCGAAGGGTTTTGATCTGTAATAGGACCCATTCCATGCAGTTGAAAATTCTTCATAGGGTCTATGTGACCCTAGATTGTCTCTCAAAATGCAAAGTGGGATTATCTTCAGCATGTCGTAAATGCAGAATGACTACAGGCACTCTTACTCATTGCTTGTTGTCCTGCTGCAGGCTTCATATATATTGGAGCACTGTGTTAGGTGTGATAGAGTGGATCTTGGGGACTGAATTGGAGATGGACCCGGTTTTCCTTTTCCTGGGCCTGCCCAGGGTACTTTACAGAGTTGCACATGAGGAAAAATTATATCCTTACTTTCTGTGCTAGGAAAAATGTTTTGTCGTAAGTTCCTCATGGAGAATATCCCTTTGGACTTTCTCACCAGTGTGGTACATCAAAAAACAGAGATTTATATAAGACATGGCAGCCCTTTTTGGATTACCACGACACAGGTTTATCTGTCACATTAATAAGGGCGTGTATATAGCCATGACGATATGGTCTAATGAATCTAATATCCAGCGAGGAAGAATTATGAACATAAAAATGTGTATCAGTTAATGCTCTTGAAGAACGAGACCTGTCGTTTTGTTATGCTGAACTGTACTATTTATTCATTATTTATTGTTTATTTTTGTTTTTTCTCTGTCTATTTAGTGCTTTTAACTTATTTTGTATGTACATGAACATGAGTGTAATTTTGATCAGTTATTTGAGTTGTGTTGTTATTGGGTTATTATAATATTAAAAATCTCTTTTTCAATAAAATTACTATTTTTTAAATTAAAATGCTAACATTGATAGAATAGAGTCCCAACGAACTCTCATTAGAGAGAGCACTCATTCTGCTTTACCGTGAGCGTCACCACATCTCGGGTGATGGGGTGATGTTGAGAGAGCATCCCCTTCATGGTAACCTCAGTCAGTTTGAGGAACTGAACCTGCGCAGTTGGCCTCCCTCTACACCACAAACCTGCCGTCCAGCCAACTGAGGGGCGACAGAGTAACTGTTACAGACAGAAACAGTCACAGGCAAAGGACAAGATAAACTTTCATAACAATGAAAAGGGTACAATTCAGATACCGGTCAAGATAACGGCTGAGGGTAAAAATGTACTCTGCTCGAAATTATATTTTATAACACGACGTGCTTAGAAGCTGTCTTCGATTTAATATTATTAAGTTGAGTCAAGTGAAATAACCAGAATTATTAAGTGTGATTGGACATCTATAACCAAAAAAAAGTGTAGATTTTTGTTTGGTCAGTGTAAAGTATGCTGACCGTTGCATGAAAGTATATAGCTGATGGAATATATTGTTAGGAGAGTGCATTACATGGGAAATGCCCTCGAACAGACACTTGAAGAAAACTGGGGTAAAAGTGCCTGAGTGCCGTCTGGTCAGTGACAGGAACCCAGGAAGTTGAATGACTGAAAGTTCCTGTAATATGGAGCTGAGAAAACCATCTCATCAGCCGGACCTTATTAAATGCAAGAGCAAGTTTGAACGGCTGAATGACCTCAGCGTGGTTTGAATTGTATGTGATTTGAAAAATGTACATCTCTACTCCTTCCTCTTATGTGTTACCCACTGGGGCACTGCCATTTTCCTGAAACTGGAACATTATCTGGAACTTTCCATAATTGGCATTCTCCAGAATATTCTATAACTGTAGTGGGGGTGGTGGGGGGAGAGGGTAACGAAACGAGAGAGAGAGAGAGAGAGAGAGAGAGAGAGAGAGAGAAGGCGCTGCAGTGAGCGTGTTGGAGCATGAGCCTTGTTTGGGGATCGGTGCTATAACAGATATACAGTCACTGTGATGGAACAGAGAGAATACGGTGACACTTACCCTGTTCGAGTGGGGAATGTTATTGATGGTTGTCCTGTATTGCTGGATATTTCTTCAGACCGCAGATATTGCACTAAGCTGGGTGGTGAACACAGACCATGCTCGGTGGCTCTGGTGGTATGGCCCCCTCTGGGAAGGGAATTGTCCCCTCCGTACTAGCCCATCCACTCTGCCCGCCGTGCTCTGTCACCAAACCGTGGTGTAATTGCCCCTTATATGCCATGCTCGGGGTAATCTGTGCAGGGCAGCACCAACCTGAGAAAGCTCAACCGTGTGCTCCTTGGCCTTTGAAAGATGGCACCAGTGCCAGGGATCACGGAATATCCAGGGGAACCCAGGCGACTGTGTCTACCTCCAGTCATGATGGGTGGGAGAATCGGGTTGGTATTGAATGAGAGGGACACCATGGGGTGGGGTGGGTAGCTAATGAGGTGAGTTCGATAAGATAGCACCAGGAAACTAGCTCAGCTTCGTACAGACAATCCCTCTGTTACACTCAATGAAAATGAAATTGAGACAAATTACTGTTTTGTACAGCTCAATGTGTCGAAGACTCTGCAGTCCTCCCTCCTAGTTGCAAAGCTGCAGGACAAATGCTCATTCAAAACTCTCCATCGCCTGAACTCACACTTATATACCATTCACTCATAATTCTTCATAATACTGACCCGTGCTGCATGATACTATCGAAATGTCTTCATTTAAGCATTCTGAAAACAGTGAAAATATCTTTCCATGACATTTTTTGTCAGTCTCCCCCTCCCTGTTTCTATCCCAAAACACACGTATTTGCAGTCATACGGTTCTACAGACGGAAACATGCCCTTCTGCCCAGCTGTTCCATGCCGAACAAAATGTCCATCCACACTCATCCAATTTCTCTGCCCTTTCTCTGTATCCTGTAATCCTTTCCAATCTGTGTATTTGTCCAAGTGCCTTTTCAATGTTGTTATTGTACCCACCTCAACCACTTCCACTGGCAGCACAGTCCATATGTGTACCATTATCTGTGTACAAAAAGTTACCCCTACGGGTTAATTTTTATTTTATTCTTCTCGAAGCATTAACGGATGTCCTCTAGTCCTCGATTCCCCAACCTTGCGAAAATAACTTGAACCCCTATGCACGTCTCTCATAATTTGATAAGATCTACACTTCTATAAGAACGCCTTTGGTTTCCTAGGCTGTAAAGAAATAAGTTCTAACCTGTCCAAAATCTCACTAAAACTTAAACCCTTTAGCTCAGGAAACATCTCTGAAATTTCTTCTACGTTCTTTCTAATTCAATAATATCCTTTCTGCAGCAAGGAGAACAAAACTGAACACAATACTCCAACTGCAGTCTTACCAACATCCTGTACAACTCAAACATAATGTACCAACTGCTATACACAATGCCCTGATGAAGGCCAGTGTTCCAACAACCTTCTTCACTGTCCTGTGTATCTGTGACTCAAATTTCAGACAACCATGGACCTGATCTCTAATGTTCTTTTGTTCCACTACACTCCTTAAGGCACTCTCATTCATCGGTAAACTCCTACCTGAATTTGACTTTCCAAAATGCAACACGTTACACTTATCTATATTAAACTCCACATGCTCTTTCTCAGCCCACTCCCCCTGCCGATCAAGGTACTGCTGCAATTTCTGATAATGTTCCGCACTGGAGGCCTCCTATTTTAGTGTCATCTGCAAACTTACTAACCTTGCACTCTGGTCCAAATCATTAATATAGATAACAAACAGCAATGGGCCCAGTACCGACCCCTGAGGCACTCCACTAGTCGCAGGCCTCCAGTCCGACAAGCATCCCTCCACCATAGCCATTTGCTTCCTAACGCCAAGCCTATTGTGTCACCAATTTGCCAGATTATCTTGGAGTCCATGCGATATAACCTGCTCGAGCAGCCTACCATGTGGAACCTTATCAAAGGCTTTACTGAAATCCATGTAGAGTATGTCCACCACACTGCCCTCATCAACCTTCCTGGTCACTTTCTCAAAAAACTCTAACACACTTTGTAAGGCATGATCTGTCATGCACATAGTCAAACTCTGTCTTTCCAAATGCATGCATATCTTATCTCTCAGAAGCTTCTCAAGTGGTTTACCGAAAACTGATGTGAAGTTTACTGGTCTATATTTCCCAGGTTTTTATTTGCAGCCCTTCTTGAATAAGGGCACAACATTTGCTACTGCCCAGTCTTCCAGGACCTTGGCCCCTGACCTGTCTTCTCTCGCCACTTGCAGCGCTCTTGGATATATCTTGTCAGGACCAAGAGATTTATTTGTATTTATTTGACTTTATGCATTCTAATATGGCCAACAGCACCTCCACTGTGATATGACAACTAACTCCCCCAAAGGTCACAGATCTTCATGTCTTTCTTCATGGTAAACGCAGAGGGGAATTTGAGGACCTCACCCATCTCTTGTGGTTTTACACATGAATGCCCACTTTGGATTTTAAGGAGTCCTATTTTCTCTCTAGTCGTTCTTTTTCTTTACTATACTGAAAGGACATCTTTGGATCCACGCTCACTTTCTCAGCCAAGGCTATGTCGTACCTCCTTTTCGCCCTCCTGATTTCCTTCTTCCGTAAACTCCTGTATCCCTTGTGTCTTTCCAGAGATTCCATTGATTCCAGCTGGCTGTACCTGAGCGACGCCTCCTTTTTTGCTGGTCAGAGCCTGATTATCTCTTGTCAACCAGGGTTCTGTCTTCCTGCCTCACTTTCCCTTCACCTTCACAGGAACATATAGACCTTGACTTTTAAAGGCCTCCCACTTACCAGAGATCCTTTTGCCTGGAAACAAGCTACTCCAATCAACCTTTGCAAGTCCCAGTCTAATTCCAACAAATGCGCCTCGCCCCAATTTAGAACTTGAATCTGTGGACCAATTCTGTCCCTCCCATAACTATTTTAAAATTCAGACAATTCTAGTCACCGGTCCCAAAATGCTCCCCCACGTTACCTCCGTCACCTATCCTGCCCTATGCCCCAACAGTAGGTGAGTTTGTCCCTTCCCGAGTAAGACCCTCTATATGCTGCTTATGGAAACTTTCCTGAACACACTTAATATATTACGTTCCATCGAAGTTCTTAACCATCTGGATGTCCCAGTCTACGTTAGTGTAATTAAAGTCACCTATTATGACAATCCTATTGTTCCTGCAAGTCTCCACAGTCTCCCTGCATCTTTTTCCCTCCAATTGGTGGGCGGCACGGTGGCACAGTGGTTAGCACTGCTGCCTCGCAGCTCCAGAGACCCGGGTTCAATTCCCGACTCAGGTGACTGACTGTGTGGAGTTTGCACGTTCTCCCCGTGTCTGCGTGGGTTTCCTCCGGGGGCTCCGGTTTCCTCCCACAGTCCAAAGATGTGCAAGTCAGGTGAATTGGCCATGCTAAATTGCCCGTAGTGTTAGGTAAAGGGGTAAATGTAGGGGTATGGGTGGGTTACGCTTCGGCGGGTCGGTGTGGACTTGTTGGGCCGAAGGGCCTGTTTCCACACTGTAAGTAATCTAATCTAATCTAATCTAAAATTCGCATTGATTATTTGGAGGATTATAGCGCAACCACTATAACATCACCATCCACCTCTAACTTCTTTGCACCATCCACAAAACCTCACTGGACATTATCTCAGTTATTTTATGTTTAAATACTGGAGTGGTATGCGCCTGAATCAGAACTATTCGTATTTAAACTGTTTCCATTTACATATCTCCTTTGCAATGATTTTCACACCCACAGCGGTCCTTGTCAAGGCACAGTGGAGATATAGAGCTGTAAATGGATGGGAGCTGCACATTCTGTCACTGCCAGCATCGGCTGCAAGTTTCCCCACACTGGGCAGTGATCTAACACAGTGTTAACGAACAATGCAAAAGCCAGAGGTTATATATGAATGAACCAGTGGGATCTGCACAGCTCCTCAAACTGGACATTTAGCACAGGATTATAGATCAAGCATTGGTCTGAGCTGCACAGAGTTCCACTCTAAACATTGCTGGGTTGCATTCAGCAGTTCGCTAGCCGGATCTACACAGTGCTCCATCCTGAACGTACAAAGGATGGGCTGGTTATGTGAGTTGGATTGTGAATGTGAGAGAACGAAACATCTGGCAAAGCCTTTGTTTTGTGTTTTCATTCTTGTGATTGGACCCTTCAAATCCTGACTCATCCGATTAGACCCGACCCTCTGGATGAGTCATGGTGACTGCTGTTAAAACCTCTGGGTCTGCAACATGACCAACAAATAGAGCAGAGGCTGCAGCGAGGACAGTCTCCGTAAAATGGAATGAGAAAATCACAATCAGATCAGCCGTGGTCCTAGTGAATGGTAGGGCAGGATTGTGTGGACCACGAATGCAACTTATTCATCTATTTCTGTTTGTAACGGGCAAACTCCCCTTCTCTCCCAGTGTCCCATGCTGGTGGGGAGTGAGTCACCGCCTCCTGTTCCTGCGTAACAGGATCCTCGGAACTCACTAGCCTCCAGATATCCCTGTGCCCTAGTTTCGAGCGGTTGAATGACTGCCTCCTGTTCCTGTGTCCCAGTCTCGAGCAGTTGAGTGACTCCCTCCTGTTCCTGTGTCCCATTCTCGAGCAGTTGAGTGTCTGCCTCCTATTCCTGTGTCCCAGTCTCGAGCAGTTGAGTGACTCCCTCCTGTTCCTGTGTCCCAGTCTTGAGCAGTTGAGTGACTGCCTGCTGTTCCTGTGTCCCAGTCTCGAGCAGTTGAGTGATTGCCTTCTGTTCCCGTGTCCCAGTCTCGTAGATGCCCTCCTCTTGCTACTGACGAACAGGCTCCAATAGCTCTGTGCTCACCTGCTGCTTCTGTGGAATGAAGTTAAGGAACTGAATGGCCTCTTCACATTCCTTACAGCTTCTCTAGACTAAAAGCCTTTCTCCTGTTTCTGTAAAACACCACCAAAATCTGAATGATGTATTTTTGTATTTGACTCTCAGTAATTGAGCAAACAAGCTGACTGACAGAATTCAGAACCTGAATAGCCTTCTCCTGTTCCTGTGTTATACATTCAAGAGTCAACAGAGTCTCAGTGATGTACAGCATGAAAAAAGACCCTTCGATCCAGTCGTCCATTCTGAACAAATGTCCTAAATTTATCTCGTCCCCCTTGCCAGCACTTGGCCATATCCCTCTAAACACTTCCCATATACGTACCCATTAAAGTGCCTTTTAAATGGTGTAACTGTGTCTGCCTCCACCACCTCTTTTGGGTGCTCAATCCATACACACAGCAGTCTCTCTTTGAAAGTGTTGTACCTCATTTCCCTTTATAAATCTTTCTCCTCTCACTTTAAACCTTTGTCCAGTAATTTTCGACTTGCCTATGCTGGGGAATAGACGTTGCCTGTTTACCTTATCTATGCCCCTCATGATTTTATAAACCTCTTTAAGATCACCCCTCAGCCTCAACACTTGAAAATACTCCCAGCCTATTCACACTCTCCCTGTAGCTCAAACTCTCCAACGCCTGCAACATTCTTTTAAATTTCTTCTGCACCCTTTCAAGTTTGACAACATCTTTCCGACAGCATGGTGACCAGAATTAAAGGCAGTATTACAAATGTGGCCAAACCAATGTCCTGTACAGATGCAACATGTCATGCAAACGCATAGACCCAAAATACGCACCAATAAAGGGAAGATCACCGAGTGCTTCTTCACTACACTGTCTACCTGTGACGGCACTTTCAAGGAACGGAGAACCTGCACCACCAGGTGACACAGTATCTCAGTGGCTAGAATTGCTGCTTCAGAGCACAACGATCTGGGTTTAATTCTATCCTTGAATGACTGCCTGTGTGGAGTTTGCACATTCTCCCCGTGTCTGCGTGAGTTTCTTCTGGGTGTTCCTTTTTCCTCCCACAGTACAAAGATATACAGGCAAGTGTAGATTGGCCATGGTGAATTGCCCCAAGTACCCAGGGATGTGTGGGCGAGGTGGATTAGCCATGGAAAATATAGGCCCAGAGGGATAGGGTAGGGGTTTGTCCAGTGGGATACTGTTTAGAGAGTCGGTGTGGCCTCGATGAACCGGAAATCCTATTTCCTCACTGTAGGGATTCTATCATTTCAATGGCGTTCTCTTTGATTGGCAAATTTCGACAGGACCCTACCTACATGTCTTGCCTTGATTTGTCTTGCCAAAGTGCAACACCTCACATTTATCTAAATTTAACTCCATCTGCGACCCCTCGGCTCACCTAATCAAGTTTCCACTTTGATCTGGGATATCATTCTTCACTATCGACTACACCACCAAATTTGGAATTATCTACAAACTTACTGACCATACTTCATATACTCAAATGCAAATGATTTGTATAAGTGACAAGAGGCAGTGGACTCACTATTGACTTTTGTGGCACACCACTGGTCACAGGTCTCCAGTTCAATGAACAAATGTCCACTGTCGCGCCCTGTCTCCAATATTCAAGAAAATGTTGGATCTAAATGGCGAGCTGTCCCTGGATCCCAGGCAGTCTAACCTTGTTAACCAGTCTACCATGTAGATCATTTTGCTTTGCTTACTGAATTCTATAAAGACAACATCTACTGTCCTGCCTTCATCAAGCATCTTCATCACTTCATCACAAAATTCCACCGAGTCAGTGAGACGTGATCTCCAAAGTACAAAGCCCTCATCAGTCCTTGTCCTTCCAAATGCATATACATCCTTTCCTGTAAAGTCCCCTCCAACAATTTAGTCACCATTGACGTCACGCTCACCAGTCTACAGTTACCTGGTTTTTCGTTCCTTTCTTAAATAATGACACTATGTTAACAGCTCTCCAGTCTTTTGACACCTCACCTGTGGAAATCAATGATGCAGATATATCAGCAAAGGCTGAGCAATCCCTTTCCGAGCTTCCCACAATATTCTGGGATACAACTGATCAGGTCCCAGGGTTTTGTTCACATTTATGTGTTTTACAATGTCCAACATCTCCTTGTAATATAGATACTTTTCAAGATATCACTATGCATTTCTTCATTTTCTCACTCTTGTAACCTCCTCCACATTAAATACTGAGAAGAAATCCTTTTTTTATGTCTTTCCCATCTCTTGTGATTCAACACTTAGGTAGCCTTACTGATCTTTAAGGTGCCCTATTTTCTCCCTAGTTAATCTTTTGCCACTAAAAGATTTGTAGAGTTTCGTCAATACCTCATTAACCCTATTTCTAAAGCCAACCCGTGTTCACATTTTTTCTGGCCCGATTTCACCGGTGACTATACACTTACTGCCCTTATACCCCTCTGGGGATTCACTTGATTTCAGCTCTGTTTACCTGACATATGCCTCCTTCATTACTTTGACCAGAGCATCAATATATCTAGCCATCCAGCACTCCCTGCACCCACAGCCTTGCCCATCTCACTAATAGGAACACGTTGGCTCTGGACTCTCTGAATACAAGTTTTGATGGCCTTGCATTTTCCAACCATCCCTTTACCTGTGAATAGCATATCGCAATCAGCCTTTCAGAGGGCTCGCCTAACGCTTTCAAAGTTGGCCATATTCAAAGTTAGAACTTTAATGTTTACATCAGGTCTTTCCTATTCCATAACTAGTTTAAAACTAATATTTATGTGTAACAGACTTGAAATGTTAAATAAACATTTCCTGCCCCTCTGGAACAGGCTCGAGAGGCTGCATAGGCTCCTTCTGCCCCTGTCTAACAGCCATGAGACATTAAATGACACAGCAACACGTGGATTACGAGCAGCCGTTTAACTGTATCTGACGGAGGTCCATCCCTTCTCAGTTACCGAAACACAAATAATACAATGTCCTCCAGGTGTCCTCTCAGTGACACCTCATACAGCTGCAGTGACAAATCCTTTTATTTTGAATGATTTTGTTGGCAAAATGTGCTAATGTTCCCGTGTTCCACCTTTTCAAGTAGCAACAGGTTAATATGGACTGAATGGCCTTCTCCTTTCCTTCTGTAAGAGGCCCATAGGGACAGAATTGCTTTGGCCTGTTCCTGAGCAGCAGTCTCAGTGCTCTGTCTCAAGGTTATGAAAGGATTTGAAAACAGGGCATTAAAACCAGGAGTAGCCTCACACCGGATAATAAGTATCATACTTTGTGTTAATGTATCTAGGAACTTGCCCACCCGACGTTTTTTTTTATGTAGCCGATCCTTTCATGAACAGAGTGGAACATATATAGACCCCTGCAGTGTTCTGTTAATATTCTCGTTTGCAAGTAAAGAAATGATTAAACAATTGAAAGATTTATGGTTCATCCCTCAGCAACCCTTATCCATTCCATCCAAAACCAGTAAATGTTCCCTTTTATAGTGATATGAAAAGTGATGTATGGAACTAGTTAACTGATCCCATTTGTTCAGTGACTGTGCTTAATGCCAGTCTTCATGGATTCTAATTATCCCAGTGGAAGATTTCCATCTGTTAACGATAAATGGGCGCCATTCAATTTGTTATCCCATAACATGAGCGGGACCATCACCAACAGCACTGACAGGGATCAGCAGATCCAGAGAGAGGGGGCGGAGAGATCAGAATCTGGGAACATTAGACTGGAATGTTCCAACAATAGACAGGAGTTTATCCGATTAGTGTTTGGTATCTTTCAGCACTTTATTGGTTGTCATTATCATTGCGGATCTATTATACTCTTCTCATTATTCAATATTTTTATTATCCTTTCCTGGCTATCGTTGGTGTTCCTGGTAAGTGTCACTGTCCAGATTGTTTTCTATAAACCAGTTATGACTGTATTTCTGTTCTTTCCTATAGTCTACACTTCTGGCTACTATTATTGTTCCTGTTGAAACTCTGAATCCAGATATTTACTCTACAGACCACTACTAACTACATCAATGAAGGTGTTTAATTGCTGTCTCCCTCTGCTCTGGCAATGTTACTCATGGGTCTCTATGTTGACCAACTCGGTTTCAGCGGAGAACCGCAATGTATTGTATCTTTGCCTTTGTTATTTAAATATTAAGAGCATGGAGGTCACTGTCTACTGTTCTGGTTACAAACTCCACTTTTTTCCAGTGTTTCCATCCCATCCCTGGCCAATATCTGCGGCTGAAGCAGACGAGTCATAACTGTGGGTGATCCCTTTGACCATGAGCTGATTCCTGACACCATGCCCTGACCATTTATAAATACTCATTTGAAACACTCATCACTCCACAATGTATCTCACAGGCTTATTCCATCTCCTGTTTGAACCTTGAGTTATAAGATACAATCTTAATGAAGTTATTAATCTGCTGCTGACGCTCCCGGCTTCAAACCTGCCGAAGCAAATCTGATTCGACCTCACACCAAACTCCCATCCATCTGTCATTCATGTGCATGCCGATGTACATTGCTATTGTGTCTGGCAATGCCTTTATTTTGACATTCTCAAACACTTTACCTCATCTGTCCATGAAACTTCTCTCGTTCTCTCTCTGTCGATTATCCAAAAGCCTGCCAGTTGTTCGTATTTAAAATAGTTTCATTCACGTGTGTTCCTTTTCAAACAATGAGTTTCGCATTCAAGCACGCCAATCGCGCACGCACCCGCACTCTGTCTCACTCTCTGATGAACACACACACACACACAGACAGAGCAAACCTTCCCATTGGAGATAGTAATCTGATGCGAGTATAGTTAGCATATGATCGTAAAGTTTGCAATGCTCTCCATGCTGGGCAGATAGTGCAGTTTAGTGAGCAGCACACGAGCCTGCTCTGCACAGCTCTCCATGCTGGGCTGTCATCTTGTCCCAGTTTATGTTGTTTGTGATGTTCTGTCAAGCAGATTCAGAATTTGATGTAACAAACCATTTCAGCTGATCTGACAATGCCTTTATTCAATTTTCTCATTCTTGTCATTTTACTTTCGAAGATCTTACTTCTCCAGTCAGTCCCACTGCTCTGTCTTTTCCCCCCATATTTTCACAACCTCCTCCCAGTTAATTAACAGCCTGTTGTTGTCTTTAATGTGAATCTCTCCGTCCCTCTGTATGTTTCCCTGCCCTTGGGTTTTGTCGCCCTAGTGTATCGAGTGCTGGCATTGTGTAGCTCAGAAACAGTGAAATAGTGTGTGTCAGTCTGTTTATCACTTCCTGGTATGTCCCATGTGATCGTCCATGGACAGGCGTGTTTCAGAATTTATGAGACACATCCTTGTAACTTGGGCTGTACCTGTGTTTGCCCCACTCAGGTGACCTTGCGATCTTTAACATGAGGAAGCCCATTGAGTAAAGGACCAGGCATCTAAATTGTGTGATAATGCTGTCACTTTTTTTAAAAAAAAGGTTATTTTCTCTTTTTTTAACAAGAGGTCTTAAGGCCAAACTGCCTACTGAAAACGGTTCAAGTAAATAACTTTCGAGACTTTTAGGCTTTTTAATAAATAGTAGTAACAATGGTCAGCTCGCATATACCAGGCTTTCTAGTTTTTTCCTTACAGCTGTAAGTCACCGGGTGCTTGCATCCCAGAAGGGTTGGAAGTTTTAGTAAATTATCCCTAGCTGTTATTCTCTCTGAAGCTTCACTTGATGCTGTTTCCTCCTGGATTGGAGAACTGTATGCCTGAATGTTCCTTTTTACCATGGAGTGTGTTTAGGTGATGTTAGTATATTGGAACAGTTCATTTGTAGAAGGTACTGTATCCATTATTCGGTTAAGGTTTCCAATAGTTAAGTTATACTAAAATCCTCTTCATTTTGTATGGCTTTTCATTAGAGTGTTTAAATATATTGTGTTTTAATTAATGGTGAGTGGTTTGACGAGTAGCATCACATCTGGAACACCCACTTCACATCTACATTTAAAATAAGAAAAGGTTCGCAACCAAGCTCCCTCCTTAAAATAGTTTGAGGCAGTCTGGTTCATCGAAAGCAAACTGGGGACTCTTGTCTGGTTCTAAATCGGTAACACCAAATTGGGTTTAGAATTACAGTTCCTGCAGTGTGCAAAAAGGCCATTCGACCCGACAGGTCCACACCGATCCTCCGAGAAGTAACCTACCCAGACCCATTCCTCGACCCTATTATTACACATTTACTCCGACAAAGACTCCTACCCCACACATCCCTGAAAACTACAAACAATATAGCATGGCCAATTCACCTGACATGCACACTTTTGTATTGTGGGAGAAAACCAGCGAATCCAGAATAAGCTCATGCAGACACTGGAGAGTACGCACAAGGAGGCCATTGGGTTCAAAGGTCGCGTATGGTAGCTGTTATTGTCTTTTGTTCCGGATGCTGAATTCGGTTGGTTTAAACAGTATTTTGTGTATAAAGGTTCTTTCAATCACTGAGAGTTCTCTGGGTGTGAAAGAAGTGTAGTTGGAGGTTTTACAAAAGATAATGAAGGCAACGCTGTAGGAATTGGCAGACAAGCTGGAGTTGGGGTTGCGTTTGTCTGTGCGAAAATGAGAGATAATTACAGCTATAGCTCGGCAATTACATTTGGTGGAAACGCCATCAGAGTCTTTGGAAATGGCTAGAATTCAATTTCAAATGAGGCACCGTGAACATGAGAAGGAACTGAAACTGTTTGAATTATGATGAAGTGTAGTAATAAAAGAACAGAAAATGAAGAAGAAAGAGAGAAAAACAAAGAAGAAAAGCAGAGAGATTCAATTTCAAAGATTAGTAATTAGAGAGGAAAGTTGACATAGAAGGTGATGATGAAAGTAGATGGTCGGCTGGATGAGGAGGATAGTGAGGATGAGCAACCCGATAGTAGCCAAAGGCTTGATGAGGATCTGTTTAAATACATCCAAATATTATCTAAATTTGATGAGAAGGATGGGGGAGCCTTTTTAATTTCATTTCAGAAAGTGGCTAAACAAATGCAGTGCCCAGTGAACATGTGGACTTAGTTGATTCAAACAAAGCTGATAGGTATTTGCATCCCTATCGGAGGCAGTGTCTGGGGAGGAGGAGGAGGTGAAGAAAGCCTTCTGAAGTGCATATGAGCTTGTGTCAGAAGCCGACAGACAGTGTTTCAGGAATCTAAAATAGCATCCGTGGTTAAACGCACATTGAGTTTGAAAGAATCTAACAAAGTAATTTTGAAAGGTGGGGAAGAGTATCAAAACGCATCTCGTCCACATCCCGCTCCTCCGCCCTCAGACCTCACCCTTCCAACCGTAACAAGGACAGAACGCCCCTGGTGCTCACCTGCTACCCTAGCAACCTTCGCATCAACCAAGTCATCCGCCGACATTTCCGCCACCTCCCAACGGACCCCACCACACGGGATATATTTCCCTCCGCACACCTTTCTGCCTTCCGCAAAGACCGTTCCCTCCGTGACTACCTGGTGTGGTCCACACCCCGCTACAACCCACCCTCCCATCCTGGCACCTTCCCCTGCCACAGCAGGAATTGCAAAACTTGCGCCCACACCTCCTCCCTCACCTCCATCCAAGGCCCTAAAGGAGCCTTCGTCATGCGGTTTCCTCTACATTGGGGAGTCTGGACGTCTCCTAGCAGTGCACTTTAGGGAACATCTCCGGGACACCCGCATCGATCAACCACACCGCCCTGTGACCCAACATTTCACCTACCCCTCCCACTCTGCCGAGGACATGGAGGTCCTGGGCATTCTTCACCGCCGCTCCCTCACCACCAGAAGCCTGGAGGAAGAACGCCTCATCTTTCGCCTCAGAACACTTCAGCCACAGGGCATCAATGTGGACTTGAACAGTTTACACATTTCCCCTTCCCCCACCTCACCCCAGTTCCAAGCTTCCAGCTCAGCACTGTCCCCATGACTTGTCTTACCTACCTATCTTATTTTCTACTTATCCACTCCACCCTTCCCCCGACCTATCACCTTCATCCCCTCCCCCACTCACCTATTGTACTCTATGCTACTTTCTCGCCACTCTCACCTTCCTCTCACTTATCTCTCCACCCTTCAGGCTCTCTGCCTGTATTCCTGATGAAGGGCTTTTGCCCGAAACGTCGACTTTACTGCTCCTCGGATGCTGCCTGATCTGCTGTTCTCTTCCAGCACTACTAATCCAGAATCTGGTTTCCAGCATCTGCAGTCATTGTTTTTACCTATATATGCATTTCAGTCTACAAATAGAGGACGATTAGGAGGTCTAAAATTAATCAATCTATGTATATTGATGGATCATTTTATTAAAGGAGGAGTTGTGATTATACTATCACTGTAAAGAGGTTATTTTCTCTTAGGTTGTTTTTGAAGCGAGGTTATAAATGCAGAGGTGCAGAACTGCTGACTGAACGCATTTTAAGTAAATAACTGAGGAGGCCTTTAGGTTTCATTAAATGGTGGTAACAATCGAAGGGCAGTGGCCAGCTCTCACAGAACAGGTCTTATCGTTTGGTTTTTAGCTGCAGCATTCAGAAGCTGTTGGGGATCACAGAAGGGTTGGGAGTTTCAACACATGATCCCTAGCTGCTTTTCTCGTTGAGATCTATTGTTGATGTTGATTTCTCCTGGATAGGAAAATTGCATGTAAGAATCTGTATTTGAATATATCTTTGTGTCAAGCAGTGTATGCCAAAAAGGTACGATATCTATTGTTGTGTAAGTGTTCCAACATATAAGCTATTCCAAAATGTTCTTTTCTTTGATTGGATTTTACCTAAATCATTTGAATCGATTATCTTATATTTTCCTTAATGTCGAGTGGTTTGACCAGTCACAACATATCTGTAAGGCACACTTCCCATCTATATTCAAAATAAGGAAATGTTTGGGTCTAAGCGGCCTTCTTAAAATATTTTGCGGGGATCTGTAGCCGAGGGGTTTCTGATTGACTCCTGTTATTGAAAAGTTAGTGGAAGGGTTGGGGAATGGTTTGCTGGAGGTTGTGCTGTCAGCTGCCTCAGATATTCAGGGAGACTTGAGGATTTGGTGACCCAACTCGGGATGGAGCATAGGGACTGTAGTTACAGTATCTGGGTCTGTAACATGATCAACAAACGGAGCAGAGGCTGCAGAGAGGAGAAGCTCTGAAACCACGGAGTGAGTGTGTGTGGGGAAAGGGATCTGCTGTATCCACCCTGTGTTTTCCAGCAACAGCTTCCCAAGCTCCACCTAACCAAGGATCCAAGTGTGAGGGGACCATGATTGAACAAGGAGCTGGTCACAGAGCGGTGTCACCTCCTTCAACATGACCTGCAGCTTCACACCAGGCGGAGGACGGTACTGCATGTGGCTGTTCGGGTCACAGTTTCATTCAGCTTCTCTGATTCAGAACTTTCCAGGCAGGACTAGGTGACATAACCAACATGTCCCAGTATCTCAACATCAGTGTCACCATACGGTGACGGAGGATGTATATGATGGATGAGGTCAACACATTGTTTCTCCCACAGGAGGGAGCTGCCAAGTTTATCCAGTATAGTGGGATTCCCATGGTGTACATCGCATCTACGGAGTAACTATGTCAATAGGGAGAGGTAGAGGAACTGAAGGAGCTCTCTCTATATTAATGTTACAGTGTGCCCATGTACAGTACATCATGTTGGTGAAAACCCACTGTCCTGGCAGCAGTCACGGCTTCTTCATTCAGAAGCAGTCAGCCATTCCAATCGTAATCGAGTCTCCACGTAGAAAGAAATGAATATATCTTGGATAAGGCCATCCCCTTGATGCACATTTCAAAACAACATCTCCATCAGCAATCAACCCCATCAAAGTATTCCATGTGTACGGAGAGCAATGGGGTCACTTGGAGTGTCGAGGAGCAGACGATCAGGGATGGAGCAAAACCTCCCATGTCTGAACGGGTCTGAGTGAACCCCCCCCCCCCCCACCCCCCCAGTACACAGTATCATTTAGTCCTGTAATCCCTCTCCATTTCAGTCACATACTGCCTTCCATTATTCCTGTAAATGAAATGGCAGGTTATATCATGTTAAATCCGACCTGCCAAACTATTATTTCTTGCCTTTACCTCTCTGAATCTATCTGCAGAGTCTTCACCCTCTCTTGATAATTTAATGCTTGCTTATCACAGCGTCAACACGAAACTCAGCACCTGTGTATCTATTCCATCCTCCTGATCATTAATATAGATTGTAAATAGTTGAGAACCCAGCGCTGGTCACTGTGTGACCCTACTGGTTACGTTCTGTCTAACTGATTGAGATTGATGTATCCTGAGTGCCTGCTTCCGGTATGATACCCAGTCCTCCCCCATTCCTGTGCAACACAGTCGAAGGGGTTTAATAAGAACAAGGAGCATCTGTGAGGAATCGATAAGGCTGATGTCAACGCGGCCTCTGTTCCACTTTCCTGCCATCTCGCCATCCTAAACCCTAGTCTCTTGTTGTAGATTGTGCCACCGGAAAGAAAATCCTCTCCACACCTACACCTTCAATTACATTTAGCATTTTATAGATCTCAATGAAATCTCCTTTCTTTATTATAAACTCGAGAGTATTGGCCTAAACTGCTCAATTTCTCTTCATAAGACAAACACTTCAAATATGGAATCAATCTAATGAAGCTCTTCTGAATTGCCTCCAATGCAAATACCTCATTCTGTAGGACACCCAAACTGTACTCCAGTTGCAGCTTCACTAATGCCTTGCATAGCTACAGCAACACTCCCTACTTTTCTACTCTATCCTTTTACAAATAAACGCTGAAATTATGCTTGCATTTCTCATTACTTGAAGTACCCACAAGCAGGTTTTCTGCGATATGCAAGCAGGCACCCAGATCCCTCTGCACCTAAGAAATTTGAACTTTCTCTCCATTTAGATAATAATTTGTCTTTATATTATGCTGGCCAACTTGAATAGCCCCATATTTACTCACTTAAATTTTCCTTGCCAAATGTTGGCCCATTCACCTAACCTATCCATGTCATTTTTAAATCTCTTGCATTATCATTCCGAAGTAATTTCCCACCAATGTTAGTGTCATCTGACAATGTGGTATCGTATTTTCTATCTCGTCAACCGTGTACAGTAATACTATCGATCGCAAATGAGAACTGAAATCAATAGCACACCACAAATTGCATTTGCCAAAATAAAAGGACACATTTATTCCATCTGACTGCATTTTGTTGGTTAACCAATCCTCAGTACAAGCTAATAAATTACTCCCAAACCCATGTTGTCTGATCTTACCACTTACTCTTTGGAGAAGCGACACATCCAATGCCTTCAGAAAGACCAGATACATTCCATCTCCAGGAATCCTACTATCCACCTTGCTTGTCACATCTTTAAGTAACTCAAGCAAACACTTCAAACTCGATTTATCCTTTGTAAAAACATGTTGACTCCGATGCATTGTGGTTTAACTTTGCAAATGTCCTCAACAATAGAATCTAATAATTGTCTTAAATAACAATAGTTTATCATTGCGTTTTACTCCGAAATGTATACAGTTATTATAATTTCTTCCCTTTTGAAAACCATGACGTTTTCTTTTAATTCCTGTTTAATGGGCACACGTTTTTAAGAGATCTGCTCCAATTGCTGTTTGAGGCATGTGTGGCTTTATGACTCATCATCCTGCTGGTGTACAAAATCGATGGGCTGACGTCTTTCTGGTGTTCCCATGCTGATGTTTCCAAGGCCAGAATGACCTTCTCCCGTTGATGCGTTAGGGGGTTGGGGGATTATGGAATCCTCCTGTTGCTGTGTAACATTTTGAGGGGCTGATGGGGCTTCTCATACTTCCCCATAACAGGTGGAGATACTGAACGGTCTCCTCATGTATCCCGGAGATGGGACTGAGAGAGTGATTGGTCTTCTCTTGTTCCCATACAACAGTCATGCGTCTGAATTACCTCTTCCTTTCTCATGAAAGAAGTGTCAGATAGTTTTTGTCCTTATCCAACTCCCTTGAAATAGACTCGGTTGATCTGAATGGCCTCATGTTATCCAAGTGTAACAATCTCCAGTCACTGTGTGACCGCATCCAGTTCCTATGTTACAGACTTGAGGTGGCTGAATGAACTGATCCTGTTGCTGTGTAACAGGAGACTGGTGTAGCATGGCCTACACTGGGTCCAGTGTTATAGACTCGAGGGGCTGATTAGCCTCCTTCTGTAAATGTATATCAGGCTCCAGGGGCTGAATAGCCTCGTCCTGTTTTGGTGTAACAGGGTCGAATGCCTGAATATCCTCCTGTTGTTCCTGTGTAACAGGCTGGAGAACAGAATGGATTCCTCCACTATCTACCTAATTTGCTTCACTTGTTGACTCCTTCTGTCATCTGTGTTGAAATAGGACACTCTTTAATTTTTGTAAACTCCAATGGCTACTGGGTCAACCTGATCACCCTTTCGTTATAAGCTAGCACCTTCATTGCAGGAATCAGCTGAGGGAACCATCTCTGAGCTGCTTCCAATATAACAGCATCCTTCCTTTATTGAAGAGATTATTTCTGTACACATTACTCCAGATGTGATCTCACTAAGACCCTGTACAGCAGCAGCAACACTTTACCAGCCTGTTGTAAGGTTCCCACCAAGCTTAGACCTGTCTCAGCTCTCTGGGGGAATACAGAGCATTATTGAAAGATCATTGGCCTTCTCTATTCCATCAGCATAAAAGGAGATCTGGAGAAATTAATGTTTGAGAAGATCATAAATGATGTGGCGAGATGATCTCTACCATTAATATCCCCAGAGTCCACGTCGCGCAGATTCCACAGAATCTAGTAAGGTGGAGCGCAAAAAAAGCAAGGAGGAGCAAACATTGATGGGAGTTTTATAGCAAAGTGAAAGCCGTAAGACAAATGCTGGGCATGTGATAAAACAGGAAATTAGATATTCACGTTTGTGGCGACTGCAGTAATGCTATACTGTTTAAATTATATCTAAACTGTGTTAACCCAATTGAATGCTGATGCTGGGAAAAATGGATATCGTGACCACGTGTGAGATGGTTTGCGTTAACATTATGTCGAGCACTGAGAAATGTCGGACCCAGCAAAGGATGACCAAGAAACTGAGAAGAAAATCAAAAAGAGAAAGAGCGTGCAAACGAAAGAAAAACATAAAGACTGCTAAAGAGCGTCTATCAATGCATGAAACAAAATAAAAACAAGGTCTAATGTGGAACAGTTAGTGTGCGTTCAGGATAATTTATTGCAGAGAACAGAGAAATCGCAGGGAAAAGAAACAGTTTCTTTGTGTCTATCTTCATGGAAGAATGTCCAGAAATTCTTCCAGAAATACCAAGTGACCATGGGACTTGTGTAAGTAAAGTCTAAGATCATTCTTATCAGTGTTGGGGTCATCTTTGAAAAGAAAGCTGGATTGAGTATTTATAAATCTGACAGACTAGGTGTAATTCATACAAGAATTTCAGAGGAAGCAGCAATAGACATGTTGATTGCATTGCGGATTTTCACTTGTTTTTCCGACAGATTCCGGAAAGTCATTTAGCCAATCTGGATAAGGCAAAGGTTATAAATGTCATCCAACACTTTAAGAAAGGATGAATTTGGAGAGTGATGAACTACAGACCAGTTATCTTGTCATCCGCAGTCGGGTATCTGTTGGACTCGATTACAAAGAACATGCTACTAGATATATAGAAGGTAATAACATACCTGGGGAGTGTGAGAATGTACCGATGGAAGGAAAACCAGAAGTGGCAAACATTGTTTGGAATGATTTCAAGATGATTCCTGGAGACTTAGGCAATGAAGAACCAATGGATAATGTGGAGTTGGATATTCAGGAGCTCTTTTTTAAGAATTTACAGAGTAAGCTCATAAAAAAAGTTAAAGCGAGAGGTATTGGGAAGAATATATGCAAATGAGTAAGTAAAAATTACGTTGACATTCTTGTGAATGTAATTGGAATATAGAGGATGTAGTGAACCAGTTGTATCGAGTGCTGTGTGAGACTAAACTTAGAGTATTGTGTATCGTTCGGAGTCCCAATCTAAGAAAGAATATATTGACGACAAAGGAAACGCAAAAGGTATCATCCAGAGGAATCCCTCAAATGATAAGATTGTCTGATGTGGAAACTCAGCCTGTGATCTCGAGTTTCAAAACATGAGAGGTGATTGCAGTGAAACTTAGAAACATAGCGGGGAGTGAATAACAGAGGGACATGGAGAAGTACACGTTGGCGAGATCAGGGAGAATCCCACGATATTCTCCACGGACAAGTAGAACAGAATAATCAGCAAACAGCTCGTGTCCATTAGAAACCAAAGGGGCAATCTGTGTGTCAAGCTGGAGAACATTGATGGATTGTTACATGAGACATTCACATCTATTTTACTTTGGAGAAGGAGGATGAAGGTACAGAATGCAAGAAGATGGATTGTAAAATTCTTGAACAGAGTGATGTAAAATACGAGCGGAGATTTGAGGTTTTGTTCTGTATAAATTTGGACCAATTTCCTTGTCCGAATGAGTCGTATCACAGTCGGCTTTTGGGGTCAAGTGAGGAGAGACCCTGATTGAATATTTTAATTAGATTCGGACCATAGGGGAGGTGCCAGAGAACTGGAGAACTGCTAATACGATTCCACTTCCCAGTAAGGGTGGGAGAGACAGACCAGGTAAGTATAGACGAGCGAGTATTAGATCACTGTTAAGGAAACTACTGGAGAAAATAGTGAAGGAGAAAATTGAACTCCAATCAGAGTCACAAGGTTTGATCAGGGATAATCATCATGACTTTATCAGGGGGAAGTCACAAGCAATGGATTTGATTGAATTAGTTTGAGGAGGTCGATTGTTTTGTTGTGTAGGAAGGCCTTTGAAAAAATTTCCACCTGGGAAACTGAAAAATAAAGTAAAATCTCACAATATGAATGATAACTTGACAAGTTATGACGAAAATTGTCTTAGTGGCAGAACGCAGAGGGTGGTGGGAGAAGGCTGTTTGTGTGCCTGGAGACCAGTGTCCCCGGTGTACCACAGGGATCAGTGCTGTGTCCCTTATTGTTTGTGTTATTCATAAAAAATATATAGATGTGAATATGGAGTGGGTTTGGTGGAGAGTGGAGGAGGTGTGATAAGTAAGTGTATGTTTGACATAAAGATTGGCTAGGTGATTAGCAGTGAGGAGGAAGACCTTAAGTTACAGGAAGATGCAGATAGAATGGTCATATGGGCAGATCAATGGCAGATGGAATGATAAATATGCGGTGATGCACTTTGGGAGAAGAAACCAGGCAGGAGGGACTCAATGAATGGCAGCACACTGGTAACCTCAGAGTGTACTTCTCCACACATCCCTGAATGAGGCTGGACAGGATAATGGGCTAGTTAAGAATTGGACCTTGGGTGTTGCGTTTCCTAATCAGAGTGTAGATTATAAGAGCTATACAGTGGTTTGGTTCGGCCAAAATGGAATACTGTTTGTAGCTCTGGGAGCCACATTCCAGGAAGGATGTGATTGTACTGGAGAGGGTGCAGAGGTGATTCACCAGGATGTTCCCTGGGATTTAGCATATCAGCTATGGAGAGAGGCTGGATAAGTTCGGGTTGTTTACTTTGGAGCAGAGAAAGCTGAGGGGTCAGTGATTCAGAAGGATACGATTATGAGCGACATGGACAGGGTGGATAGACAGCAGCTGTTCCTTTTAGTCAGAGGGTCAAGAACAAAGGAGCTCACTTTTAAAGTGAAGAGTTTGAGGTTCAGAGAGGATTTAAACATTTTTTTCACCTAGAGGGTGTTGGGTTCTGGAATTACTTCC
This sequence comes from Chiloscyllium plagiosum, assembly GCF_037043375.1. Lineage (NCBI taxonomy): Eukaryota > Metazoa > Chordata > Chondrichthyes > Orectolobiformes > Hemiscylliidae > Chiloscyllium > Chiloscyllium plagiosum. Next base: position 19,634,231 of record NW_028270188.1, read on the forward strand.
TGAGAGGGGAATTATCACGGGTAACCTCACAATCGTTAATAAGTACTTGGACTAGCACTTGGCAGTGCCATAACATTCCCAGCTATGGGCCTGCTGTAGGAAAATGGGACTAGTATAGATCGTGCTGTATGTCTGTTGGCACACAGTCTATGCTCCTGTGAGTGTGTGTGGAAGGTCAATTATTGAGCAGTTTAAGGCAGGAATTGATGGGTTTCTGAAGAGTATATTCACAAGGGTTATAAGAGTGAAAGGTAATAACTTGTTAAATCATGTCAATGTGAAAAATATGAGAAAACAAGTGCAGCTTCCTTACAATATGAAACTAGAGAATGGAGAATGGAGAACAGGGACATGGCAGAACTATGAAGCCAGTACTTCAGGTCTGTCTTCACAGAACTTTCTAATAATACTAGGAAAACCAAGTCTGGTGTGGGAAAATGATAGAGTACATGGAACACAGAACATGGGAAGTAAATGGTTTTCGAGAAATTATTGGCGCTGCAAGTAATGGTCATAGACAACACGAACATAGATTTATGAAATGGGAATTATGTTTGAGAAACAGACTGGGAGACAAATGAAAGAGAAGCAATGGATGTAAAATACGTGGATTCTCAGAAAAATGTTGATAAAGCTCCAAGCCCAGTTTGCAAAATCAAATCTTAGTGGATTGGGGCGAATATATGGCCATGTTTCTAGAATGGGACAGCTGGCAGGAAACAATGAATAGAAATAAACAGACTCGTCAAGCAACAACCTGACATTGTCTGAACGGTATTATTCTGTGAGTATGACTATGTCCCAGACTCCCATTAACCTTCCCCGGATATCCCCTGTCTCATCAGCAGGACAGACACAGCAGAAGTGGCGGCACAGTGGAATACAGTTGGAAGGGAATTGCTCTTGGAGTCCTCAACAGTGACTCCGTATCCCATGAAATCTCACGGCATTAGTTTGCACATGGGAAAGGAAACCTCCTGCTGATTACCATGTACCAGCCTCTCTCAACTGATGAATCAGTACTCCTCCACGCTTACCAACACTTGGAGGAAGCACTGAGGGTAGCACGGACACAAGATGTATTCTGGGTGGAGGAATTCAATGTCCACCTCATAGAGTATCTCAGCTAAAGCATTACTGATCGAGCTGGGCGGGTCCTAAAGAATATAACTGCTAGACTGGTTCTGTGGCAGGTGGTGAAGGAACCAACAAGAGGAAAATACATACTTGACCACAGCCTTACTAATCTGCCAGTATCCATGGCAGTATCGGTAAGAGCAGCTACCGCATAGTCATTGTGGCAACAAAGTCACACCTGCACATTGAGAATAACCTCTACCATTTTGGGTGGTACTATCACGGTGCTAAATAGGGCAGACCTCGAACAGATCTAGCAGCTCAAATCTGGGTGTCCATAAGGTGCTGTGGGTCATCAACAGCAGCAGAATTGTACACCCGCACAAACTCATGGCCTGGTGTATCCCCCTCGCAACAATTACCATCAAGCCAGCGGATCAAGCCTGGTTCAATGGAGTGTGCAGGATGGCAGGAACAGCACTGGGCAGACCTGAAAATGAGGTGTCAGCCTGTTGAAGCCACCAAACACGACTACTTGCGCACCAAACAGCATAAGCAGTAAGTGATAGACAGAGCTAAGTGCTCTCACAAGCAAAGGATCAGATCTAAGCTCTGCAGTCCTTCCACATCTAGTCGAGAAACATTGGGGAAAATTAAACAATTCACTGGAGTAAGAGATTCCACAAATATCCCCATCCTTAATGATGGAAGAGCCCAGCACTTCAGTGTATAAAATAAGGCTGATGCATTTGCAACAATCTTCAGTCAGAAGTGCTGAGTGGATGATCCATCTCAGCTTTCTCCAGTGATCCGCAGCGATTCAGTTACCAGTCATCAAACAATTTGATTCAGTCCACGCGATATCCAGAAACGGTTGGAGATACTGGATACACCAAAGGGTCCATACCCTGACAATATTCTGGCAATAGTACTTAAAACGTGTGCTTCATAACTTGCCACTCCCCTAGCCAAACTGTTTCAACACAGTTACAACAATGGCTTTTTCTCGATTATGTGGAAAATTACCCCAAGTATCTCCTGTATATAAAAAGCAGAACAAATCCAATCCGGGCAATTACCACCCCATCAGTCTACTCTCTATCATCAGTAAAATGGTGGAAGGTGTCAGTGCTTTCAAGAAGCACCTGCTCAGCAATAACCTGGTCAATGACGCCCAGTTTGGGCTCCAACAGGGCCACTCAGCTTCTGACCTCATTACCGTTGGTCAAGCCTGGACAAAAGAGCTGAATTCCAGATGTAGGGTGAGAGTGACAGCCCTTTAAATCAAGGCTGCCTTCGACCAAGTGTGGTATCAAGGGGCCTCAGTAACATTGGAATCAATGGGTATCAGGGGCAAACTCCCTGCTGGTGAGAATCATACCTGACACGTAGGAAGATGGTCATGGTTGATGAATGCCAGTTAACTCAGCTCCAAGTCTGTAGGAGTCCCTCGAGCAGTGGCCAAAAACTTCTTCAGGGCTGCTTCATCAATGACCTTCCCTCCATTTTAAGGTCAGAAGTGGGGATATTCACCAATGTTTGTACAATGTTCTGCAACATTTTTCGCTCCTCAGATACTGAAGCAGTCCATGTTCAAATGCGACAAGATCTGGACAGTATCCAGGCTGACAAGTGGCAAGTAATATTCAGGCCACACAAATGCCAGGCCGTGACCATCACCAATAAAATACCGTCTAACCTGCCCCGTGGCATTCAATGGTGTTACTATCACTGAATCCCCCAGTATCAAAGTCCTGGTGGGTAATCATTGCTCAGACACTCACTGGTCTCGCCACATAAAAACAATAACTACAAGAGCATGTCAGATGCTAGGAATACTGCAGCGAGTAACTCACATCCTGACTTCCAAAAGTCTGTCAATCATCGACAATGCATAAGTCAGAAGTGTAATAGAAGACTCCCAATTTGCCTGGATGAGTGCAGCCCCAACTACACTCAAAAAGCTTTATACCATCCAGGACAAAGCAGCCAGTTTGACTGTCCCTTCATCCACAATGCTCCACCATCAACGCTAAGCAGCAGCAGCAGCAGCAGTGTTTTACTATCTACATGCTGCAATGAAATGATTCGCCAAAGATCCTCAGAGATCAACTTCCCAACTCACGACAATGTCTATCTAGAAGGACAACGGCGATAGATGTATGGGAAAAGCATCATCTTCAGGTTCCCCTCCAAGCCATTCACCATCCTGACTTGGAAATATATCACTGCTCCTTCTCAGTCACTGGGTCAGAATCCTGGAATTCCCTCCCTAATGGCATTGGAGGTCAACCACAGCAGGTGGACTGCAACGGTTCAACAAGGCAGCTCACCACCACCTTCTCAAGGGCAACTAGGGACAGGCAATAAATGCTGGACCAGCCAGTGACTCCGAGATTCACGAAATAAATAAATATAAATTAACAGAGAAAGGTTGCTGAGGTGGCGCAGGGATCGGTGCTTGGGGCCCAGCTGTTCACAATGCCCTTTAAACATTTGGTTGCTGGAATCAGATACAATATATCCCAGCCTGCAGACAGCACTAACGGATGTGGGATTGTGAGTGGGTGAGGAAGATGTAAAAAAGCACCGAGAAGACGAAGAGAAGTGGAGTGAATGGATAAATATGTGACAGATGGAGAACAATGTGGATAGAGATGACGGTGTGCCCTTTGGTGGAAATGATAAATTGGCAGCCTACCGTTTGAAAATAATTGGTTGAAACATGTTGATCGACAAAGGGACGTATGCTCCTTTATGTTGTTTCCTTCTGCATAAACCTCTGAGGCCCCTGCAGCGCAGTGAGTCCTGCAAACAGAAGTCAACACTGGTCATGGCATTGGCACGCTGACCAGTATACATGGACCCGCCAAGTGGGGAGATGAAACACTGAAAAGGATCTGCATCTCCTTATACACCAGTCTCTGAAAGTAATATTGCAGAAACAGAAAGCAGTGAGGAAGATAAATGGTGTATTTACCTTCATTTCAGGGGTTTGTCAGTCCAGGAGTAAGGGTGTCTTACTGCAGCTGTACAGTGCCTAGTGAGATATCATCTCGAACATTGTACAGTATTGTGGGCAGTTTTGATCTCCATACCTAATAAAGGACAAACCTGACATTGATGGAGAGCAGTGAAGGATGACCAGACTGGTCTCTGGGATAACAGGCTTCTTGTGGGAGCAGAAATTGGGGTGACTGGGCTAGTATTCCATGGGGTTTAGGAAAATGAGTCGAGATCTCAGTGAAATATTCAAAACTCTGACAGGGTGGGACAGATTGGAAGTAGGGATGACAATTCCCGTGGCGGCAACGCCTAAAACAAGGGAACACCGTATTAGGTACAGCAGGTCACTCTGCATTGAGATGAGAATAAATGCCTGCACTCACTGATTGGTGAACATGGGGAATTCGCTCGCACCTGGAAACCGAGACACTGATTATAAATAAGGATTTCGAGACAGTAAAGGGATGGTGGGAGAGCAGGAGTACGGTGTGGAAATGAAGGGCCAAGCATCATTACATTGAATTGGGTCGCAAACTCGATGGACCAAACATACTACTGCACTTCCTATTTTATAGATTTCCAAGGTTACTCACAATAACAGATATGTACATCGTGTGGGGTAAACGCATTGAGGATATTTTATCCATGAACTAGAATGGGGGAGGCTCAATGTGTTGTATGACCTACTCCTTTCCCGCTGTTTATGTGCAGTCTGTGTGAAAGCTCTGTACATGTTGTCAAAAGCCCTCAGATGTTAGGAAGGAGGTCTTTGTAGGGTCGACAGGACTGTGTTCCCAGTCCCTTTTCCAACACTGATGCTGAGGCCGGATGTTCTGTACGGTTTCATCCTTTCAGACCTCTGAGTAGTTCGAGACCATTGAAATGTTTATCACATGTCAGGGTCCTTGGAGTCACTTTTAGGCCAACCCAAGAAATCACCGGAGATTCACTTCCTAAAAGTACATTGGAGAAGGAAATTGTGTTTCCAATTGCTATTGACTTCAAGGTCACTGTTACTGACACCAGATTTTAGATCTCGATATATTATTAATTGTTTTTAACTTCCACCACCTGCCAGAGAATTTGGCCTGGTCTGGGTTATTAATTCAGTGACATTTCCACAACAGCACCATCTCCACATGGGGACCGATCGGAAATCACACTGAGCAGGTTGTTTCTGTGCTGCTTGACAGTTCTGTCAAAAAGAACTCCCACCGATTTGATTGCCGTGATGGGACTGAGGGGGTGATAATTGCTCAGATTGTAATTGTGCTCATCTTAGCGGACTGGACATAGTGAGTAATTTTCCACATTGCCAGGGAGATTTCAGAGTTGGAGCTGGAATGAAACAGCTTCCCCAGGGACACGGCTTGTTGTACAGCAAAAGTCTTCAGTCCTATTGCAGAAACTGAGTCTGGATCCATTGCCTTTGTCGTATCTAATGTGTTCAGCTGTTTATTCACGACACGTGCAGCGAATCGAATTAGGTGAAGACTGGCATCTGTGATTTTGTGGGCATCATGATGAGGGTGAGGTGTATCATCGACTCAATACTTCTGGCAGAGGATGGTGCAGATAAAACATCCTTCTCTTTTACACTGATGTGCAGGTCTGTTCCATTATTTAGGATGGGGGTGTTTGTGGAGCCCTCTCCTCCGGTCATTTGTTTAATCGTCCATGACCATTTATAACTGAATGTGACAGAACTGCAGAGCTTCGTTCAGATCTGTTGGTCAAGTCCGGTAGCTTTAATGAGTTAGCATCAGGTTAAGGTTCATGTGGTTCTGACTCTGACATGTTCACCCACACTCGTAACTGAGCCATAGATGGTGTTGGTGGTAATGGCAGACTGAGGTGTTATCCCCGGCAAAAAGTTACAGGTTGTGGTTGAATGCAGGTCTGCCTCTCCTGCTGATGTGGTCTACAGCACTACATGAATACGAAGTTTCGAGCTGTAATATCTGCAATGCAATTCTGCTGTCTGTTCCTCAATTCTCACTGAGACCCATTCACCCATCAGCCCTGCACTCAGTGATCTAACCTGGTTTCTGATGTGGAAATAATTCAATTTTCAAACTCTCATTCTGTTGAGGGACTGTCTCCCCGGGTCTTGCTTCCAATCTGACACATTCTACAAAAGCATTTAACTGATCTTAACTCAAATGTTTAATTCACCTGATTTTTTTTCCTTGAGAAATACCATCTTCTGTGTTTAAAGTGAATGTGTTTCCTCTGTTTCTCTCCCTGACCATGATTAAGAATTCTGTAGTGTCAGTAATGCCAGCCTTATGTAGTTTCAGAGCCAATAAATTCTCTGGATTCCCAATCATCTTCACCACATTATATGTTTCCTCCTTTGGTTTGATTCCTTATGACTCATGGTTGCCATGTCCTCCCATGAGTATGTTTTATCTTCTTGGGGTTGACTTTCTGGCATTATCTTCCGAATTATCCCCAGAAACTCCTCCCATTGCTGCTCCATGGTCTTTCCTCCTCAGCTCCCCTTCCAATTAACTCAGGACAGCTCCTCCCGCATGTCTTTGTAGTTACATTGCTTAATTATAACCACATTATATCTAGAAGAAAGCATTAGATATAAACTGACAGAAGGGGTTTTGAGAGATGGGACACGAAGAAACATTGGTGAATTTCTTCACTAGATACAAAGGGAGAACGAAAGAGAGGATATAGATCTGGAGATGCGGAATTGAGAAAACTGGATTAACGAAAGAAGTAGATGTACTTCCCTCAATCTTTTGGCAATTCCTGTGTGCTGTGGTCCTTTTATAGTGCATGTACAACAGAGCAATATGTTCAAATGCTGGGTCTGATGCTATAACATTTATCTCCAATAATACGACAGACACTAGTTTTGGAAAGAACCCAACAGGACAACAGATTTAATTGCTTGTAGAAAGGAGATTAACTGAAATAAGTTTGGACACGAGAAGCAAGAATTTATAACACACATCCTGATAAGAATGAGAGATTAGATTTGGGAATCCCAGAAAAGGGGGAACGTTGAGAAAATGGGAACGTATCACTTCAGATGAGGATCAAATAATGTTTTAATGCTTTATAAATTTTTCACATCATGTGCATAATTTTTCGTTAACTGTGTCTCCGTTGTTCATTCAGAATGTGTTGTACACATATGAACAATCTTCCTTATCTGAACACACACTGAATAAACAGTGTATATAAAACCATTTTTCCTCCATTTCAAACTCTCCTGTTGTCATGCTAGCAGGATATATGAACACCAACTGGCCACCAAAAGGCAGACCCACTATCATTAGTCTCCATACATACAGACAAAGAAGGACACCACGTTGACTGTGCCAACACACACTTCCTAGGACAAAGCCAGGCACGAAATTCTTAGAAGCATGACATTCTAACCAGAAGTCCATCAATAAACACATCAGTTTAGATCCTATCTACCTCCCCTTGAAAAAAACTGGAAATAACATTACGCACCTTAAGAAACCAAAACCTATAAATAGAAAGACGAGACATACCACCAGTGCGTCACCAGAAACTCTTACTGATGATGATACCTTGTCATGGTGACGAAACATCTGAAAACAAACCTTCAAGCTCAGCGAGCTAATTTATATACTTATAAATGGTTATTTTTCTCTTAATAGTGGAATTTGGGACTTCTATCTCACTCATGTTTTAACAGAGTACGAGGTGAGGTGAGCTTTTCTGGGTGTGTGGTTTTAATTAACAGAGGGGTTAGACATCGACATCATAACGGTTTGAGGGCTTGTCGCATTGGATTTGAACAGTTTTGCGGTACAAAAGGCCCCAGCAGATTCCATCACTTGACAGTGACCTAGACCTTCAAATAAAACAGGTGACAAAAGTCATTTAATTTTGTTTCCTTGTGGTTGGTTAAATTAAAAGAAATGGCTTTTAACATGACCAAAGATGTTCTGAGGTTTGAAGCTGATTCACATATTTGCCAAGAAAATGTCGAAAGACAAAGGAAGGGCATACTTTTAGTATTAACATGTCGATTAGAATTGGGTTTCACCAGGGACAAAAGGAAAGCTGTCACCATAATGGAGTTGGTCAAGCACTTTGATGTATCAGAGAAGCAGGAAACTGCAGTCGAGTTAGAAAAAACTTAAATTGCAAGTGTGGCAACTTGAGTTAAAGATAAAGAAAGAGATAGAAAGAGAGAGAAGATAGAGAAAGAGAAAAAGAGGAAAAAGGAAGAGAGGGAGAATTTGAAATTCAGAAGTTTGGAATTAGATAAGAAAGTTAAATTAGCAGGATGAAGATGAAGGGAGAATGTAGGGATGTATACAACTATGTTAATACATTGCCATGTTAAGGTGACAAAAATGCCAAAATCTTTTTTATTTCATTTGCAAAATTGGCTCGGCAGATGGCATGTCCAGTGAACTTGTGGGTAATGGTAGTTCAGACTAAGCTGGTGGGCACAGCTTGAGAGGTATGTGCAGTACTGTCACATGAGGGAGCAAGAGATTATGCAAATGTCAAACAGGCTATTTTGAGTGCTGATGAATTGGTACTAGAAGAATATAGACAGCGGTTCAGAAATATAGAGACGGAACCAGGTCAGACGTATATTGAGTTTAAAAGAATAACCACAGTCATTTTGATAAATGGGTGCAGGCCTTAAAAATGGATAAGACCAGTGAGGCCCGAAGGGAGATTATTCTGCTGTACGAGTTTAAAGGATCACTTCCAGAGATAGTAAGAATTCATCTGAATGAACATGAAGCTCAAGAAGTGAGAAACGCGGCAGAAATGGCAGTTAAGAATGCATTGGTGGATGAGATGAAATTTAGCTTCTGCGAGGATTTTCATCCTGTGAGAGATAGAAATTGGGAGAAGGGGAGATCCTACACTACAAAATATAGAGTAAAGCACACTGGCAATAGTTTACCTGAGGTTACAAAAAAAGCCCAAAGGGGTTGAAAGGAAGTGAAAGGCCTCAGGTCTCACTATAACGTAGTGGAACACATAAAATTACAGGACCGATGGTTTGAGAAGGGCACTGGGAAAAGGTATTTTCACTGCAGGAAACTGGGACGCACAGTGCTGTGCGTTGAAGGAAGACACTTTGGGAAAAGATGTGGTAAAAGAGTTTAAGCCAGTGGTATTAGTGAACCTGGTAAAGGAGACCCCAAGTGGAGCGGAGGAACTGCTGGAGAGTGCTCAGCCAGGACAGGGGCTGTGTATAGAGTTGGTGCCTGATCTCTATAAAGAATTTGCCTCTGTAGATAAACCGTACTAAGAAAAAATGGGGTGTGGGGGAGGACAAGAAGTTAAAATTTTGCAAGATGCAGGATCTGTTAAATTTCTCATAGTTGAAAAGTGAGGAGCCGGAAAGGCACAACAGATCAGGCAGCATCCGAAGAGCAGGACAATCGACACATCAGGCATAAACCCATCGTCAGGAATGTGGCGGGGGGACAAGGGAGCTGAAAGATAAAAAGGAGGGTAGGAGCTGGGCTGGTGGGAGGGTCACTGAGAGAGCGATAGGAAGATGTAGGTGGGAGTGATAGTGATATGTCAGAAGGGAGGTTGGAGTAGATAGGTGGGAAGGAAGATGGACAGTTAGAACAGCTCAAGAGGGTAGTGCTAATTTGAATGGTTGGATCTGGGATGAGGTTGGGGAAGGGGAGATTTGGAAATTGGTGAAGTCAACGTTGATGCTGTATAGTTTGACGGTTTCAGCTGTCCTACCACCTTTCCACTTCACCCTCCTCTCCGACCTATCACCGTCAGACTGACCGACATCTACATATCGCGTTCCAAGCTACCTTCCACCAAGCTCCACCCCCACCCTCCTATTTCATTCTCAACCCCCTTCCCCCTCCCTTACCTCCCACTTTCCTGTTGAAGGGCTTATGCCTGAAACGTCAACTCTCCTGCCCGTCGGATGCTGCCGACCTGCTGTGCTTTTCCAGCCCTACACGTTTCAACTCTGATCTCCAGCATCTGCAGTCCTCACTTTCCCTCGGCCTCAAATAGTAAGAGATGGAAGTATTTTCACGCTTTCTGACATGTTACTCAAAAGCGTGATAATTTTTGAAATGGGGACAGAAATTAACCATTCCCTGTTTGACATTAGGTTGGAGTGCCAAGTCGAGGTTGGGGAAGTAACAGTGAGATTGAGTGACAGGGTGTCAGTTCCAGGAATGCATTCTTGGGAATGATTTAGCAGAATTCAATGTGGGAGGGGCACCCCTTGTGGTGGAGAAGTCAAAGTAAAACTATGGAACTGGGGAATTAAAAGAAAAATACCCAGGGATTTTTCCAGACTATGCAGTAATAAGATCCCACTGCCATACGTTACAACAGGAAGGAAAACCAAAATAAAAAGCCAAAGGAGTTGATGCACGGAAGACTCAGGCTAAAGCATTTCTAGTAGCTGGAATTCACAAGGACGTGGTTAATGTTTGTTGAACATGTCATACATTCCAAATGGTAGGTACGTCACAGTCAGCATTAAAACCAGCACCGTTGTTGTCAATTCCTGTATTCGAAGAACCTTTCACGTGGGCTATGATTAATTGTGGAGCTCTCCTTTCTAAAATAAAAGTGGAAAGCAATATCTGCTGATCATAATGAATGTGACTACTCGATTTCCAGGGATAATTCCATTATGAGGTGCTAAGGCAAAAAGGGAAGTGGAGGACTTGGTAGCTTTCTTTACTCGCTGTGGGCTACGCAGTGTGATTCGGTCAGACCAAGAGTCTCATTTTACCGCTCAGCTGTTTGAGGACATCATAGATAGCTTCGGCATACAGCAGTTTAAATCAAGTGCATTCCAAAACCGAATCCCAGGGAACCTTAGAAAGTTGGCATCAGATGCTGAAGACAATATTAACAGCGTACTGTCAGAATATCCCAAATGATTGGAATAAAGGCGCCTCATTATATTGTTTGCCAATTGAGATGCCCCAAATAAATCTACTCTCTTTACTTCCTTTGAGTTAATATTCGTACATAAAGTGAGAGGCCCTTTGAAATTAATTATATATAAATTGTCAGGACCGAAGTCGGAGATCTCACACTTGGATTATGTATCTCAGGTGAGGGAGAAATAAGATGGAGTAGGTGAGTTACTAAACAGCACCTGAAGAGGGCACAGCATAGAGTGAAGCAGGTGGCAGATAAAAACTCTGAAACTCCGACAATTTCCCATGGTGATGACGTATTAGTATTGCCACCAGTGCTGGAAACCCCTTCATAGCCAGGTTTAGGGGCCCCTTTCAAGTTAACAAAATTGTTGAGTCGGTTAAACTATCTGATAAAGATACCGGATATGACAACAAAAGTTAGAGAACGTAATGTGAATGAATAATGCACCAGCCACATTTAAGACTCAGGAACAGAGTTGTGGTCAGATGAACAAATTGTGCAGCTTATCTGTATGATGTAGTGATCTTTAGTAAGTGATTGAAAGCTCACTTGTTACAGTTGGCAGAACATTTTAAACGATTACAAGAAGCAAAATTGGTAATAAAATTAGTGAAAACAGAATTCGCGAAGTTAGAGGTGATGTTCTTGGGACATTACATTGGACATGGAAGGTTGACCCCATGGAACACAAAGATGAAGGACTTTGAGGAATTTCCACGACCATCCGCGAAGGAAGAGAGGTTTCTATTTTTGGAACTGAGTGGATTATATCGGAAGTTTGTTGCAAACTTCAGCAGCGTATTGGCACCACTGCTGGATTTACTAAGGGAGAACACAGAATTGTGGTGGACAGAACAATGCCAGGAGGCATTTGACAATTTTTAATCACGATTAATCACCGCATCAGGTTTAGATACACCAAATATTTTGAAAACCTTTGAAAATTGTGTTTGATGCTCGGGAATAAAGGTTGGAGATGTATTGATACAGTAAGATGATGATGGAAAGGAATGGCCAATTGGCTACTTGTCGAAAAAACTCAATATCCACTAGAAAAAAAATACAAAATCTCCATGATTGAAAAAGAATGATTAAGTTTCGCACTGGCCTGACAATATTTTAATGTTTATATGACAAACAAATTGTCGGAGACGGTTGTGGACAAAGACAAATCTCGCTCATTTTTTAGAATCTTTAAAGACCAGAATATGAGACAATTTCATTGGAGTCTTATGTTACCAAACTTTAAACTTAGAAAATTTAAATGCAGTTGGTCCAAAAATGTGACAGCAGGTGTGTTACCTCAGATTTAATGGAAAACGTATAGATAAGATTTGACTTATTCCAGTGTTATATAGGTGTGAAGAATTAATATGAATTGTACAACTGAGATTAATACTTTTGTATTTAATAATGGGATTAAGAATTAGAGGAAAAGGAATGATGCCATCTCTTAATTCTGATGGTTCATTTTCTTTTCTGAAGGGGGGAGGTGTTATGAAGCCAAAAGCATGTCTGGTCACTTTAAGACAGAATGGGTGTTGTTGAATAGAAAGTACAGCGACAGATGCCAGCTGAAGGTCAGTTTTTTCCACATGTCACAATTAGCTGGGAAATGGGTACCTGAGTTTTGGTTGCTGCTTTGTCGGCAATTCAAATACAACTAAAGGATACAAGAAGCCGACGGAATTTGAATATTATTGTTTGGACACATGGAAAGCAATCAAATTATGAGAATTATTGTATCATGAGGAGTACATAAACCCAGCATTTTGAACACTAGAGGGAGAGCCACTGCCATTCAACAGCAGAGTTACTGCTGTAGAGCAGGAGTGCTAACTAGCCATTTCAAAAACTCTCTATCAAAGATATATGTTCATGTATCACCTACTTGCAGCAAACAAAATGACCCAGGGGGATCAGCAGCTGGAAGAGTGAACTCAGCGGGGAAGATAGAGACTGTGTGGTCTTGAGATTGTCATGTTTAATATGTGGATTGTTGTTAATGTACCCCCTTCAACCACATCTGTTGGCAGCTCATCCACATACCATCGTCTGTGTAAAGAAGTGGTCCCTCAGGTTCCCTTTTATTCCTTCCCCTTAAACCTTAAACTGATCCCCTCTAATCCTCAATTCTGTACACCTTGGAAAAAGACTGAGAGCATTAACCCTATCCATACCCCTCGTGATCTTATACAGCTCTATAAGGTCCCCTCACCCCAGTCTCCTACACTCTCAAGAAAAGGTCCTAGCTTGTCCACCCTCTCCATATAACTCAGATCATTGGGTCCTGGCAATGACCTTGTAAATTGTTTCGACACTCTTTCTAGTTTAATAACATCCTCCCTCTAACAAGGTTGCAAAACTGAACACAAACTCCAAGTGCGGCCTTACCAAAGTCCTGTGCAACTGCAACATAAATTCCCAACTTCTATACTCAATATCCTGACTGATGAAGGCCAATGTGCCAAACGCCTTCTTTTCTGCCCTGTCTACCTGTGACTCCACTCTCAGGGAACTGTGCACCTGAACCCCAAGGTCTCTCTGCCCACTACACTCCTTAGGGCCCTCCCATTCATCATGAAACTCCTATCTTGAATTGAGTTTCCAAAATGCAAGACGTCACGCATCTATATTAAATTCGATTTGCCATTACTCGGCCCACTTCTCCACCTGATTAAGGTCCTGCTGCAATTTCTGATAAAATTCCTCACTGATCATGCTCCCACTTATTTTACTGTCATCTGCAAACTGGCTAATCATGCCTTGTACATTCTCAACCAATTCATAGATAACCAACAACTATGGACCCAGCCTCCAGTCTGACAAGCATCTTTCAACTAAACCCTCTGCTTCCGACCATCAAACCAACTGTGTAACCAATTGGCCAGTTCCCCCAGCATTCCACGTGATGGGAACCTTCCAGAGAGGCTTGCCATGTGGAACCTTATCAAAGGCCTTACTGAAATCCATAGAGACTCCGTCTACCGCTCTGCCCTCATCAAGCTTCTTGGTCACTTCATGAAAGAACTCTAACAAATTTGGGAAGCATGATCTCCCACTTACAAGTCTATGTTGACTGCTCCGAATCAAACCCTGTGTAAGTAATGGGTGCAGTCAATAGTATGCTGTCCTTCATTGTAAGATGATTCGCGTACAGAAGTAAAGCCATCTTCCTGCTGTTGTAGAGCCTTGCTGAGAGAGCATTAGGGGCACACACCATGGATTTGATCTCCTTTGTAACGAATGATCTCCTTACCACAGACACGGTAACATGAGGATAGAGTAAAGAAGCTGAATGTTTAATCTGTAGAGCTGTGAGAGACGAAAAAATGGCGATGCTGAAACACGAGTGGCAGCGATCATTTCCTTCCAAAAATGACATTGATAGGGTGAGAAATTCCATACTTTACCCAGGGTTGATTGGTTTGATTTTTTGCCATGTGTACCTCAGTACAGGGAAAAACGTTGAGCAGTGGAGACAGGTCATAGTAAGCATGGCCAGACAGATCATAGGGTGGAAATAGACTTGGACAGAGTAAGGCATACAGGTTACACGGAACAGGACGTGCACTAGACAAGATCAACATGAATACGGTCAGCATTATTTGAACTTAGTGAGTCCATTCATCAGTTTAACCTGGCTTTCTTAACAGTTTATATGCCTTTACTAACTCTCCAAATGTTATTGTGCAGTGGGCTTGTGAAGCCGTACTGAACGTCAGGTTGTTCACAATCCCCAACAGCAGCCACAATACCTTCCATCTGAAACAGGTAGCCATTCCCACCCACTTCTGCCCTACAAAGAGAACACCAGGCTGGCTTCTCGGAGATGGAAGATGCCTTGTTGAGACTTCACACATGACATATGGCTTCTCTCCTCACCACTAGAAAACCACGTTAAAGTCCCACGTGTGTATCATAAGCAATGGAGCCAAGAGGAGCAACGAAGAGCAGTCTGTCTGTCCAGTCTCTGCTCCACTTGTTCATCATGTTAGAGCATCAATTAGGAGACAGTGAGGACTGCCGATGCTGGAGATCAGAGTAGAGCATCAATTGCTGGAAAAGCACAGCAGGTCAGGCAGCATTCGAAGAGCAGGAGAATCGATGTTTCGGGCATGAGCCATTCATCAGGAATCAGCATCAATTGCCTCATTCTGTCCCTGTGTAAGTACGTTGAGGGGGGAATGGCCTCTTACTGTTCCTGTGAAAGTGACTCAAGGGGCTGAAAGGCCTCATCCCGTTGCTGTGTAAGTGACCCAAGGGACTGAATGGCTTCTTCCTCGTCCGATTGGATAGGGCCATGGGCCGGATTGGGTTACCCCTGGTTCCTGCTTGACAGCTCGAAGTGCTGACAAGTGTGATGATGTTGCAGCTTTAAGAAGTTATTTTGTCCTGGTTTTTTTTAAGAGATTGTATGATCATTACCAAGCTGGCTAGTTAAGACCACTAGTAAACAGCGAGGGAGGCCTTTATTTTAATGCAGACTGAATGGGTGTGGCCAGCTCTCACAGATTAGAATCTCTGGGTTTGGTTTCTCAGTGACGTCAGAAACTATTGGGGTCTCCACAGAGTTGGAAGCTTCAGTGAATGTCTCCTGGCTGCTACGCTCTCTGAATTTTCTCTTGGTGCTGTTTTTAATTCCTGGATTGGAGAAATATTTGTGACAATCTGTGTCTAAGTATTTCTTTTTGCCAAGGGCTGTGTTTATGGGATTTTTCTATATTGGAACAGTTCATTAGTAATAGCTCCTAGATCTATTATTCTGTTAACTTGTACAATAGAATTACGTTATTCTAGATTCCTCTTTCTTTGGTTTCATTTTATCTTTCGTGTTTAAGTCGATGGTGTTTTGCTTCACACCGAGTAGTTTGACCAGTCACATTGCATCTGGAACAGACACTTTACATTTCCTTTAAAATAAAAAAAAGTCTAGATTACCACGTTCAAATATTTTTGAGGCGCTCTAGTGTAGCCCATCACACTAGACTCCTTCTCTTCCTGAGTAATAGGCTGGAGGCACTGAATGGGTTGTCCCTGTTCTTCTCCAATAGTGTCAATGGGCTGAATGGCTTCCTCATATTTCTGTGTAAACAGCGTGAGGTGCTGAATGAACTCTTGTTTTACTGTGGCAATGTGCAGTGTCAGGCAGTGCTGTTACATGAATGTGACGGACCCGTTAACAGCACAAGCCTCAATGGAGTCTGGGTCTTGCTGCTCATGGACACAGACCAGTTCAGGAACTGAGGGGGGACAAAATGTTCTGAACATTGTGGAATCTTCAGTGACCATCCCCACTTCTGATCTTATGGTGGGGAGGGTGGGGGCGGGGAGACATTGATGAAGCAGCTGAAGATATTTGTGAAGAGGAAGCTAACCTGAGGATCTCCCACAGAGTTGACCCAGGACTGAGATGATGAACATCTTCCTTTGTGCCATGTTTGACTCCAAACACAGGAGAGGTTACTCTGATTCCCATTAAGTCCAGTTTTGTTAAGCTCCTTGATGTCAACAGAAGTCAACCATTGCCTTGATATCAGGGTCAGTCATTTGTACCTGAACCCCTGTCTCAACCTCTTTTTTTCACATCAATAAGCCATGATATAGGAGCAGCAAATGTTTTCTTCAAACAGGTGGTATTAGAAGATAGAACATAGAAGAATACAGCGCAGTACAGGCCCTTCGGCCCTCGATGTTGGGCCGATCCAAGCCCACCTAACCTACACTAGCCCACTATCCTCCATATGCCTATCCAATGCCTATTGAATGCCAGGATTTCACTTCTCAAGGGTGGTGGGGAGCAAGATGACTGAAAGTATTTGAAGAGGTGGTAGATGGATATTGACCTGTCAGAGAGTTGGGGGCTATGAAGAATTGTGTATGAAAGAGGATTTGAGACTAAGAGCAGATCAGCCACGAACTTAGTAAAGGGCAAGGCAGGCTTGGGAAGTGAACGACCTTTCCCTGTTTCTGATGTTCTCACATTCTGTTATTGGAAAGTTAGTGGGTGTTATTTTCCTGAATTTTATGTTATTGCATATTGCAGTCACGGAGATCAGACGATTTTGTGAGCCATCTCTGGGTGAGGTATGAGGGCTTTATTCTCAGTGAATCTGGGTCTACAACATGACCAATAAATGAAGCACAAGTTGCAGATAGAGGAAGCTCTGTGAAGAGAGATGAGGGGCCTCTTTCATACCCGTGCCTGGATTTTCCAATTACATTTCCCAAATCACTTCAAAGCGTGTGTGACAGTCTTGAGAGGCTGAATGGTCTCCTCTGTTTCTGTGCACCAAGTTATAGGAGTAAGTGGCCTCCAACTGCTCCTGTCTAGCAGGTTTTCAGGGGCTGAATGGAACACAGAAACATGGGACTGAGGAGCAGAAGTGGGTCATTGGATACTTTGAGCCTTCTCCACCAGGCACGAAGATTGTGGCTATCAGGTTGTGGTCACAGCCCCACTTTCCTGTCTGTATCCTATTATCCATGACTCACTGCCCTGTCAAATATTTAACTAATAAAGCTTTCAATCAATGTGAACACAGAGGCACGATAAACTTCCAGTGAAAAGAATTCCCACTTGAAAGGTCCTTTCAGAATTTTTCATCATCCCTCTTATAGAATCAGAGAGTCATGCAGAACCGAAACAGACCCGTTAGTCCAATCTGTTCGCTCTGATGAGATATCAAATCTGATCCAGTCCCATTTGCCAGCATTTGGCCAATATCCTCTTCTTTCAGACACTTCTTAAATGTGCGATTGTAACCTTCTTCAGCTTCCTCTGACAGCACTTTCTGTACACACACCACTCTCTGTGTGAAGCATTTACCCTCAGGTCCCTTCTAAATTATTCGCCCTCTCACCTTCAAACTGTGCTCTCTTGTTCTGGACTCCCCTACCCTGGGGAGCAGAACGTGGCTGTTCAGAATATCCATGCCCCTGATGATTTTATAAACCTCTATAATGTCATCCTTCAGCCTCTGACACTCCAGGGGGAAACACCTCAACCTAATCAACCTCCCCCTAAAGCTCAAACCTCCAGTCCTGGGACATCTGTGTAAATCTTTTCTGCAAACAACCGAGTTGTACACAGTATTCGTAAAGTGGCCTCACCAACATCCTGTACAGATGCAACATACCACCACAACCCCTATACTCAATGCTCTGACTGATTAAGGCAAATGTGCCAAATGTGTCCAGCACCACCCTATCTACCTGCGACTCCACTTTCAAGGAACAATATAAATGCAGCCCTAGGTCCCTTTGTTCCACAACACTCCCCAGGACCTTACCATTACGTGTATAATTCCTGCCCTGATTTGCCTTCCCAAAATGTATTATCTCGTAATTATCTAAATTAAACTTCATCTGTCACTCCTTGCCCATTTGTCCCATTTATTTTTGGTTTCGTTGTACTCTGAGATATTTTACTACACCACTTTTTGATGTAATCTGTCAACTTACTAACTATGCCTCCGAAATTCACATCTAAATCCTTTTCATAATATTGAAATGCAGTGAACTCAGCACTGATTCTTACAACACACTGCTGCTCAGAAGCCTCCAGTCTGAAAAATATCCATCTTCCTTCAAGCCAATTGTGACTAGCTTCCTCTGTATCCAATGTGACTGAAACATACGAATCTGTCTACCAATCAGAATATTGTGAACACCTTGCTGAGGTCCATATAGACAATGTCTACCAAACTGCCTTCATCAATCTTTTTCACCTCTTCATAAAACTCAACCAAATTAATGAGACATGATTTCCCATGCAGAAAGTCACGTTGTCTACCCCGATCAGCCATTGCCTTCCCAAATGTATGTAAATCCTGTCCCTCAGAATCCCCTCCAACAACTTACCCACCACTGACATCAGGCTCACCGGTTTATAGTTCCCCGGCTTTTTTGGGTCACTGTTTCCCTTTCTAGTCTCACTGCTCCACTGCTCATAACAAATGTTAAATGTGACCAGGTTGGTGATATGGTCGATGATATCGTTTTCAGACTGGGTCAGGGTCAGTTTTAGCAACAAGTCAGGATAGTTCCTTTAATCTGCTCAAATATCTTGTTAATGATCCAAAGCAATGTTACTCAAACTATGATGGAAAGATGGGAGAAAGTGAGGACTGCAGATGCTGGAGATCAGAGCTGAAAAATGTGTTGCTGGAAAAGCGCAGCAGGTCAGGCAGCATCCAAGGAAGGGCTGAAGAAGCGCTTATGCCCTAAACGTCGATTCTCCTGCTCCTTGGATGCTGCCAGTCCTGCTGTGCTTTTCCAGCAACACATTTTTCAGCTATGATGGAAAGATGCATGGCAAACTGTTTGGATATGGCAAATAAAGAATCGATATTTCCCTTTCTAAACACACACACACACACACACACACACACACACACACACACACACACACACACACACACACACACACACACACACACACACACACACACACACACACACACACACACACACACACACACACACACACAAACACACACACACACACGACATTGTCCAAAATAAGATTCTGCGTTTGAAGATATTCTACTCACACAAGCTGCAAGCAATGGGATTTCATCCTGGAACAGTTGGATTTGGCTGAATTCCCTTTGCATTAGGCAGTGAGGAGGTTCCAATGAATTCTGGTCAGGGATCACCTAAAGGTGGCCCAGTTGTTAGCACTGCCACTTCACAGCACCAGGGACTTGGGTTCGATTCCAGTCTCGGGTGACTGTATGGAGTGTAAGCCTTGTCTGCGTGAGCTTCTAATGGTTGCTCCAGTTTCCTCCCACATTCCAAAGCTGTGAAGTTCAGGTGGATTGGTCAAATTGTCTGTAGTCTTCGGCCGTTTCTAGTTGAGGTGCACTAGTCAGGGCTAACTGTAAGGGAACGGTCCTGGGAAGTTTACTCTTTGGAAGTTTGGTATGGACTTGTTGGGCCGAAGGGCCTGTTTCCACACTGCAGGGATTCTATAAAAGCAAGAATGGTAATGATGACAGTGGAGGTTTTGTTTTAGCTCGTGCACATTGCTGTGATGAGGAACAATGAAGGAGAGAGAGTGCAATAGGCCATTCCTTCTCGTGCAGATTACATTTTCTCTCTCTCTGCGTTGAATCACACAATGTCATCCTCTCCCAAACTGGACCATGTGAGGTCTCCTTGTACATTGTCCAAACTATGTCTCCATTACAGTCCCTGTTCCATGTCGGAGCATCATTGTTGCTGTCTTACACAGAGCCATACTCTGAGCAGAAAATGGTCTCGGTCGATTTGAAGATATGTTTATATGTCCCTGCGTCATGACAAAATAAAATGTGTAACATATTCAGAATGCCTGCGTTAAAATGAATGCAATTTTTTCAACAAATACAGGAATTGCTGGAAAAACTGAGCAGGTCTGTCAGCATCCAGATTCCTTTTACTTGTTGTAGTTGTACCAGCCTCCACCACTTCCTCTGGCAGTTCATTCCATACGCACACCACCCTCTGTGTGAAAAGCTGCCCCTTAGGCCTCTTCAAAATCTTTCCCCTCTCACTTTCCACCAATGTCCTCTAGTTTTGGATGCCCCTAACCTGGGGAAAACCCTGACTACTCACCCTATCCATGACCGTTCTGATTTTATAAACCTCTACTGCTGCGAAATGTGACTCCAATCAACACGAATTGATTGTCATCCTGGGCTTAAATTCTGAAATGCAATACTGACACCTCTTCCTTCTCCATCAGGTCACAATTCTAAATCCATTTTAATCAGTTTGTTCAGATGTATTATGAAACACTTCTGTGCGATTTACACCTAGACCTCTGTGCCCTGAGGTAGGGACACTAGCACCACTCGGCAATACCCATAAAGCTGTAACAGTATTCACCAGTGTGTTTGCTCATCAGTCCGTTCTGACATGCTGTGACATACCTCTGCAACAGGCAGGACTTGAATCCAGGCCTTCTAGTCCAGAGCTAGGGACACTACCACACAAGGTCAGGAAACGGAATCAAATCCAGAGCTCTTGCTCGGAGGCAGGGACATTACCCCCTACATTATCATTTAAAGTGCCAGCTTTCAGCTTGGTGTGGATTTATTATAATCAGGTTACCATTACTGAACAACACTTTGTATTGTTAAACAGATGCAAGATATTTGTCTCAACTGTCGGATATTGAGTGCACGTGCTGTGCCATCGAAATTAATTTGAACGTCTTTAATTGCTATTATCTGTAGTCTGCAATTTAGGGAAAGAAATCCTGCAGCCACACTCTGCACAATGAAGGGTCTCGAATAGATTTCATTACTGAACACCAGAGACGAAGAACGAGCGTAATTCCTGGCCCCAAAGCACCGATCAGTCTTACCTAAATCTCACGTGCGACTGCCCTCTTCCTAAAACCATAAAATGAAACCAGGCCGATGATTACTGCCCAGCCTATCCTCCCCACTGACTGTATCTGCAATCTGTCCCTCTTCCCACTAACCACACAAGGCTACCCAAGCTCAGGGTCTTTGTGAAACTCAAGGCCGGAGTGTGCAGGTTTCCTGGAGAGCGGGAGGTTATTTTAAATTGAAGGGGGAAGGGGAGGTGTCAGTAATATCACACACTGGGCTGAAGAGTGGCAGGTGGATTTCAGTTTGCATTAATGCGAATTACTAGATTTGGTAAATCAAACAAGAACCGGACCTATACAATTCAAAGTAGGGCCTTTGGCAGTGTTGTAGAACAGAGACCTAGGCCGTCAAGTATAATTCTTTAAAATTTGCATCTCATATAGATAGCGTGGTTAAGAAAGTGTTTAACACACTTGAATTCAATGGTCAGACCTTTGAAGTATCGGAATGGGGACGTCATGTTGAGGATGTACAGGATTTGGTGATACAACTTCTGGAATACTGTGTCCAGTCTGGTCACCCTTCCCGCTCATTCCATAGGCACACCACCCTCTCGGTGAAATAGCTGTCACTTTTAAATGTTTCCCCTCTCACCTTAAACATATGCCCTCTAGTTTTGCACTCCCCGTACCCTTAGAAAACACCTTGACTATTCACTTTGATATTACTGACCTTGATATTATCAAGCTGGAGAGGGTTCAGAAGAGATAAATATGGATGTTGCTGGGAAAGGAGGGAGTGAGCTCTCAGGAGAGGCTGCGTAGGCTGGGACTTTTTTCACTGGAGAGAATGAGATTAAGGGGTAACTTTACAGAGGTTTATAAAATCATGAGGAGTACAGATAAGCTGAAGGACTGATGTCTTTTCCCTAGAACTGGGGATTCAAACTGAGGGATATTTTAAGATGCGAGGAAAAAAGATGAACAAAAGTCATGAGAGGTAATTATTTTAGACAGAAGCTGGCTTGGGTGTGGAATGAACTTCCAGAAGATGTGGTGAAAGCAGGGACAGTTGCAACGTTTAAAGAACATTTAGATCAGTACATGGATAAGACATCAGTTTGGATGTGCTGTGAGCACTCCCATCTCCCTCCCCCTCTCTGAATGAATCCCTGTTGGTTTCCCCCTCTGCCAATGCCTGTGCAGTGGCGTGGGGAGGCCAGCAGAGGGTGGCATTGCATCACTTTAAACACCACAGAGAGTCACAGACCTGCCCCACACAGACACACAGAGACACACACGGGGATGGTTAGGGCACTGCATGAAGCTCATCTCGTAACTTAAATGAAACATAAAGAAGTGCTCAACTCACCTCGTAAACTGTTAAAATCCGAATGAATGAGAACTCCCAGGTCCACTGTTTAAATAAAAAACATCAATTTATTTTATAACTCTGAAAGTGAACATTTTACATCAACTATTCACAACTCTGAGAGCCCCGATCTCTTAACTGCCTATTACCCCAATCCAATTCTGTAGCAGTATACTATTTCAAAAAAGACACTTATCAAAATTACATCAACTTAATTTCAAAACCACACAGCAGCTGTTGTTTTCGATGTTTTCTTTCGGCCGAGGATCTCCCTGGGTTATCTTCTTTCTTTTTACTGTAAATATGTTTCATATGAAAAGGTGCCTTTGATAGAAATTGTTTTCCAAATTCTTGGATCTGTGTTGATGGCATTTGCTGTGTTTGCAATTTTCAAAATGCCTGCATTCTTAATATCCACAGCATCAGATCATTTACCGAAAACCAATAAATACAAACTTTATTTGGTTTTAGCTTCCTGGGGCATAATTAAAACTGATTGGAAAAATTCGAATTGTTGTCGAAAGAGCAACCACCTCAGGGATCTATTTCACAGCCAAATGTGACATATTTTCAGTTGTCCTTGACACTCTGGGTCTGTCATCCTCTCATATCCAAAGGAGCTTGGAAGCTCTCAGTTCAGAACAGTATTCACTCTCTCTTAAAGATACAGTATACACTTCCAAATTCATAATATTAATACCATGATGTCAATGAAGATCAGCAGAGCATATCCAGATTTCTCTTGCCCCATGGTTTGTCAATATTTCATTCACTGTGTCTGGTGGGCGTTAGGATTTTTATTGGTCTGTTGACAGTATGTCATTATTTGATTCCCTCCCTGGGAATCTAGCAGTATTTCACTTGCTCGCAGATTGTTGAAGATGTCAGGACAAGTGGGGAGAGCAGTAAATATCACAGATTAGTTTCAGTATCTGAGCTGTTAACAGTGGGAGGTGTAGGAGGGAGCCTCCATGCTCCCTTCCTGGGAGGTGGTAGTGACGATGTGTTGTGAGCGCACCCTCCAACCCACCGAGACCATGGGGTGTCCACTTGTACCAGCTCGACACAAAAGGGAGATGGCATCAGAGCCACGGCTTCTAAGTTGTGCCGGGGGGGAACGGAGCTGCCAGTGGGTTTAAAGTGAGAATTGCCCTTCACTGAACATTGCTCCTACTCGGTCGGTGGGACGTGGATGTTTCAGAATCTCCACACGAGGTGTCCCGGTCCTCTCCGGCTCGTACCAGGGTCCTCCCCACACGGCGGGGGGAGGGGGGAGAGGGAACGTATATCCGGCGCTCCACCACCCGGCTTGGCCCTTTCTGTCCAATTCCAGGCTGTTTTTCCTGGAACGGGAGAAAGGGAGGGTGGGAGTGGGTGGCCCTGCAGTTAGTGTTGATGTGGGGGGGGGGGGGGGGGCAGGTTCATGGTGAGGTGTCCGGAGGGAGTCAGTCCACAGTGTTGTATGCATGCAGTGTTATCAGTGTAGGGGGATAAAGTGAGGGAGAGAGAGAGAGGAAGAGAGAGACAGACAGAGACAGAGAGAGACAGAGAGAGAGAAGATGCTGCATGCAACAGTGAGAGTGGTGGAGCATGAGCCTTGTTCGGGGATCGGTGCTATAACAGATATACAGTGAGTGTGAGGGAGCAGAGAGAATACGGTGACCCTTATCCTGACAGAGTGGGGAAGGATATTGATGCTTGTCCTGTGCTGCTGGACATTTCCTCAGACCGCAGATACTGCACTGAGCTCAGACCATGCTTGGTGGGTCTCTTCCCCCTCTGGGAAGAGAATGGTCCCCCTCTGTACTAGCCCACCCACCAAGACCTCCATGCCCCTGTCGACAAACCGTGGTGTAATTGCCCTTTATCTGCCATGCTTGGATTAAACTGTGCACGGCAGCCCCTGACGGAGAAAGCTCAACATGTGCCCATTGGCCTTTTACAAATGGCAGCATTGCCAGTGATCACCAAATATCCAGGGGCATGCGGGCAATGGTGAGTACCTCCAGCCATGATGGGTGGGAGAATCGGGCTGGTATTGAATGAGAGGGACACCATGGGGTGGGGTGGGTAATTATTGAGGTGATTCCGATACGATAGCATCAGAAAACGAGCTCAGCCTCGTGCGGATGATCCCTCTGTCACATTCAAGGAAAATCAAACAAAGATAAAGTATTGTTAGAATCTGCTCAATGAGTCATAGATTCTGTTGCATTTAATTCCAGTTACAAAGATGCAGACCAAATGCTCATCTGACTTCACACCAATATCCCTTTTTCCCATCTTTTCTGGGAAGACTGGCTCATGTTACAGAATGGTGTCGAAGTGTCTACATTTCAGCATTCTGCAACCTGGGAACACATCCTTCCATGACACTGTCTCTCAGTCTCCCTCTCTCTGTCTATATCCCAAAGCCCTCCCATGTGGTGATATTTAAACGGAGTCCCCCGCCATCTCTCTCTGGCGCTGATGTTCACACCCACAGAACACCCTTGTCATGGTACAAAGGGGAAATGGAGCTTTAAATGGTTGGTAGCTGCACACCCTGTCACTTCCAGCATGGGCTGCAAGTTTCCTCACACTGGTTTGGGATCTAACACAGTGTAACCAGCAATGCACTGGGGTGGGGGACACAGTCCTACATGCAGGAAGGGTAACTGCTCCTAGTTTTCAGATCAATGCACTGGGGTGATGTACACAGTCCTACATGCCGGCAGCGTAACTGCTCCTGGTTTACAGATTAATTCACGGGTGATCACTGCACACGTCGCTGTGCTGGTCAGACTATCTGGGTGCGATTTATAGATAATGCAATGATGTGGTCAGTGCAGTTCCCGGTGCTGGACAGATATGCAGCCTGTGTACAGTACATCATGTTGGTGGGGTGGGTAGGGGGAAATGTGATGGACAGGTCAAGGAGATCTCTGGAACGTTCTGTCCCCGACATTCTATAACTGACATTCCCCGGAACGTCCTATCCCCGATATTCTATAACTGACATTCCCCGGAACGTTCTGTCCCCAACATTCTATAATGACATTCCCCGGAACGTTCTATCCCGGACATTGTTTGTGAACGGCCGGACGTCAGTGAATTGAACAATCGATAAGATCCCGAGGGAAGAGATCCCGTTCCAGGGAGAAGTAGACACTGTTCCGAAGGCCCCTCAGGCAGTTAAAGGGGGGAATACGTTTTCCCTGCGTTTACATTTCTTCACAGCACAGATCGACCACAATTTAGACCAAAATACAGGGAATTTCCAAAGTCCGTTTGTCTTCAGGAAACTGGGAGAGAACCCTTCAGGACAGTAACGTTTCCACCCTCCGTATTAGGAACTGGAAAGGAGTGACCTGTGTCTGCTCTCGAGTGATCATGTGTGTGGGAATGTTCTAAAAACCATCTGTCCTTATGGATGTGTCTCTGTGTGTTTGGGGAGGGAGGGTTTCTTGTGGTTTATGTCACATTTTTGTCAGGAATTCCGACCTTCCCATTTGTTATTCCAGCTCCAATTATTTTAATAAATCCCTGAATACAGGGACACATTTGAAAATCTCACTGGGTCCCCGATCAAACGGGTCCCTTTGCCTCCAGGCTGATGGATAATGGATTTGTTTTCCTTCCTCACAGTTAACGTAGTGACTATCTACGTCCTGCTTTATAAAGATTGTGGATTGTCTCCATGTATCAGACGTTACCTGGGGGCCATGGCAGCGGCGGATCTCCTGGTCATTATCCTCGACCTGATCCTGAGACACATTCCCATTGTTTATTGGGAACAGTTTTATTTCCTGGAGTACTCTGTCCCTGTGTGTAATATCCACGCCGTCCTGCTTTATGCAGCCACTGACTGCTCTGTCTGGTTCACCGTCACTTTCACCTTTGATCGGTTTGTGGCCATTTGTTGTCAGAAGCGGAAAAGTAAATATTGCAGTGAGAAAACGGCGGCTGTGGTTCTGGGAGCAGTGACTGTGCTGAGCTGTTTAAAGAACATTTTCTGGTATTTTATACTCAAGGCTCAGTATTGGCTGATGAACACCCCCTGGTTTTGTTATGAAACAGACGCTGTTTATTCCTCCAGTGTCTGGGTCGCAATCGAGATCCTCCATCACATTCTAACCCCGTG
Organism: Chiloscyllium plagiosum; assembly: GCF_037043375.1. Taxonomy (NCBI): domain Eukaryota; kingdom Metazoa; phylum Chordata; class Chondrichthyes; order Orectolobiformes; family Hemiscylliidae; genus Chiloscyllium; species Chiloscyllium plagiosum. The sequence goes on from NW_028270188.1 coordinate 19,661,042, forward strand.
TGTCCCATTTCTCCTGATTCTGCTGCTCAATGTTCTCACCGTCAGACACATTTTAGTGACCAGCAGAGCCCGCAAGAGACTCCGCACTCACACCAATGGGGACGCTCAGTCTGACACAGAAATGATAAACCGAAGAAAATCCATCATTTTACTGTTTGTGATCTCGGCCAATTTCATCCTGTTATGGTCAACGTTAATGGTATATTCTATATGGTTCCGGATGTATAAAATTGGGTATCGGTCTGTGTATATCGATCCCTTTGTGCAGGAATTGGGCTTCATGCTGCAGCTCCTCAGTTGCTGCACAAACACCGCGATTTATGCCGTGACCCAGACTAAGTTCAGGCAGCAGCTGAAGAATGTGCTGAAATATCCCTTCACCCAAATCCGTCCATCCATCAAATTCCCTCATTAATCACACCATCCGGGATTTTCTCATTTCAGTTCATTGTTTCAGCGATGGAGCAGCCTGTCACTCTGGTAACAGATTGAGGGTAGCGCTGGTTTGTCCATCCTTATCCCACAGCGGGTTACAGGGAAACATTTCAATGTTTCTCAGAACTCAGAGGCCAGTGAGAAAAGGCACCATCCCACTGACTGTATCCATCACTTCCATTTGTAAACAATAAAAATGTTCATTAAAGCGTGCCGAGCAACAGAGTGTGTCTTTGTGTTGGAGAAGCTGAGCTCGAGAGACACAGACTCAGCTCCAAGTCCTGGTTCTCAGGGAAGGGGAGGGCACCGCGCCCTGAGCTCAGGAGCTGGGTTTAACTCCCTCTGCCCCCCCCCCCCCCGAAACCTAGCCTCCCCATTTCCTCTCCCTTATTATTTCTCATCAATTCTCTCCCTCTCTCTCTCGTTCTGCACACTGTCTCTTTCACACCTCCTCTACCTTTCACTCTCTCTCATCCCCTCTCAGACACCCCTCCAACCCCGGTTTCTCCACCTGACCCCACTATTCTTTCTCCCTCCCTCTCCCTCTCTCCCTTTCTCTCCTGCCGTTTCTTTCTTCTCCCGCAATTCCATCTCTACCCCATTTTCCCCAACTCCAAATTCCCACATCTCTCTATCATCTCACCCCCACCCCACACACGCAGCCTCACCACCACCCCCAGTCTCTGGATCAGAGGAAGAGGGAATGACCAGGGAGACCTGAGTGTGTCAGATCGAGAGGGAGGGCGGGAGAGAGATTCAGTCAGATAGAAATGATGGGAGGTGGGGAGAGAGACACACGGAGTTCGGGGGATCGAGAGTGAGAGAAGGTGGAGAGAAAGTGAAGGAGCAG